>NC_057415.1:40538268-40904063 GCF_019320065.1 Cervus canadensis | reverse complement strand
TGGATGTGAGATTGGACTGGTGAAGAAAGCTGAGCACTGAAAAAATTGATGGTTTTGAACTGTGGTATTGGAGAAGACTCTTGAGAGTCCCTTGGACTGCAAGGAGATCCAACCAGTCCATCCTAAAGGAGCTCAGTCCTGGGTGTTCACTGGAAGGACTGATGCTGACGCTGAAGCTCCAATACTTTGGCCACCTGATGCGAAGAGTTGACTTATTGGAAAAGACCCTGATGCTGGGAGGGATTGGGGGCAGGAGAAGGGGACAACAGACGATGAGATGGCTGGATGGCATCACCGACTCGATGGACGTGAGTTTGAATAAACTCCGGGAGTTGGTGATGGACAGGGAGGCCTGGCGTGCTGCGATTCATGGGGTCGCAAAGAGTCGGACACGACTGAGTGACTGAACTGAACTGACTGAAAGTAAGGGGTGAGGAGGATTGAAAGGGAGGAGAGATAAGAAGGTCTACTGAGTACCAAAAGGACTTCTTGATGCGCACCACATGCCTAGGCTGAATCGTACTGGTCCTGCGTTTCCCAGGTCTGTAACCTGCGTGCCTGGCATACTATCCACTGTCAAGTATGGAAAACTGCCAGTTGACTTGGACTGCCATCGATTTGCCAGTCTGCCAGTGGGACCTCATGTCCATCGGTCAGATTGGACAGGCAGTGCTGAGTTTCCGATACTTACATCATACCACAGTTTCTTTTGGGGATCTGCCCTCATCATCCTCCAGGAAACTGGGTCATGTCTAGTCCTAAGCCACAGCACAGCTAAAATAAAGCAATCAGTGAAGGATAGTTACAAAATGGGCACATAATTACAAGAGATCCTTGTCATTTCATAGAAGTGTGATTATGTCTCCCTCTTGCTTCCCAGCACATCATGGCTCTATCTTGGCCACCATCAATTTTAGCTTCTTACTGCCACACTCAAGGACTCTTATGTCCTGACACCTGGCTCCCTTCCAGGTTCATTCTCTTGCCACGTACACTTCCAAACCAAATGTCCTCACAATGCATTCATGGCTTATCATGAATGCATGAATGCATGGCTTATCACACCCTGAAAGACCACGCTCTTTCATGCCTCTATCTCTCTGTCCTTGCTCTTATTCTCCTAATGGAATAGCTTAAGCCCCATCGTCAGCTCTCCCAATATCATCTACCTAAAGAACTCCTACCCACTTTTTCAAAACCCAAGTCAGACATCCCTACACCTCTCAGAGATGGCTTTGCTTGCTTTCAGGATATCTGTCTACCCTGACTATGCTTGTATTTCACTCCTGCCACGTGATTGGTAATTTAGGTGCTTCCAATATTACTGCCCTATTACTTGACCATGGAATTCTTGAGAGAAGGAGCCTGTATCTTACTCATTTCTGCCTCTGTCTCTTGTAGGGCTACCGTGTCAGGAAGTTCAGTACCCGGGTGGTGCGCCACCATTTTATAGATTATATGAACAATGCCCCTGGAGTTGCGCAGCGCGGTTGTTCTGAACACAGAGTGTAGATTCTGGGCAAGTATTTGTTGGATGAATGAATGGAGGACTGGCTAGACACCTCACGGGTAAGTGTCCAATGAGGTCCAGAACTGCATCTGTCTGAATGAAGATGATGGCGACAAACTCTCAGCACCAGCGGCATCTCCACAATCAGTGTAAAAAGTCGACACCTTCTGGGCGCCCTTCTGAACAGAGAGCGTGCCTCGCCTGTGCCGTTCGGCACCAGTTCCCCAGCAGACATCCTTTGGGGAGGTGCGCCCATCTCTGCTGACATCATTGTGCAGATAAAGATGCATCTAAAAGAGTCACGTTGGCTTCTGCTTCATTAGAAACTCAAAGGGAAGGGGGAGAAAACCACCAGTGTTTGCCACTCAGAGATCATGTCAAGAGAGGAAGGAATTTTCATTTTCATGTGTTAGTGAGAGGTAATTAAAGCAGCACAAGGTAAATACGAAGTTGGGTGTCACTGAGACACAGGGTCTCTTCTGACTCAGAGTGACATCCATGGAACACTTCACGCGAATGCCTCCAAGCTGGGGTAAGCCACCTGCAGCAGAGAATGCTGGAAAATGACTCTCTCTCTCCTGACTTAGGAGGCTTCTAACAGATTTATTCATTCATTTAGTCATCCATTAAATATTCATGAGCACCTATGCAACCCACACTGCATTAGATGGGTAGAGAATTCAAAGACGACTAATATCAAATCCAAGAGCTCAAGAAACTCACAATTCAGTGTAGAAGACAGGGAGATACACTATTATCATTACACAATTTCAAGTGCTAGATGATAACAAACGTTGACTGAGGACTTAATCTGGGTGTGGTACCACTTTCTGCATTTTGAGAACATGAGCTCAAACAACCCTGTGAGAAAGGAACTATCTTTGTCTCAACTTTTCAGCTGAGAAAATGGATGCGCAGAGAGGCCGAACAGCGTGTCAAACATCACACAGCTGCTGAGTAACAGAGGAGGGATTTGCACCCAGACTCCCTGTCTCTAGAGTTAGTGCCCTTAACCTTCCTGCTGTATTGCTGGAATAATAATTTATGCATTGGCTCTGGGATTCATTCACACTAGGACTCATACTAGGATTCATATGAATTCTGGGATTCATACTAGGGAAGTGGGCTTCCCTAGTAGCTCAGCTGGTAAAAGAATCTGCCTGCAATGCAGGAGACCCCAGTTTGATACCTGGTCAGGAGGATCTGCTGGAGAAGGGATAGGCTACCCACTCTGGTATTCTTGGGCTTCCCTGGTGACTCAGATGGTAAAGAATCTGCCTGCAATGTGGGAGACCTGGGTTTGATCCCTGGGTTGGGTAGATCCACTGGAGGAGGAAACAGCTACCAACTCCAGGATTCTGGCCTGGAGAATCCCATGGACTACAGTGCATGCGGTCACAAAGAGTCGGACACGACTGAGTGACTTTCACTTTCAGAGGGTTGGACACAACTTCTCAAAGGCAATGACTCTGGAGTCAGGCTTTGATGGTTAAATCAAGGTGCATGCGAGCATGGGAATGGGATCAGGGAGACATGAGATTAATCAAAAGTACCAATGTAGATGTGTATAGGATGTGTTCACCCAGCAGCTGACAATACTGTGACCAAAGTAGGAGTCGCAACCAAAGCAGCCTTGTCTCTCTACACTGTCATATCTCGGGCAGATATTGCCAGTCATACACAATACCCTCTTTAAAGCAATATTCTGGGCAAAGAAGAAGAGATACCCATTATTAGTGATCCATTAGTAACATGTGGGGATGAGCTAGGAGTCAGAACCACCATCCCAGTTGCATTTGCCTTTCCCAGTCTAGGCTGTTGAACGCTTGAGAGAGATTGGCAAAGAATGAGACTTGGAAGTAGGCTGAGTGGACTGTAGCAAGTGCTGAGGACCATGTTCGGAACTGGAGGCTCTGTCCTGCAGGTGATGAGGACTCCGGGAAGTTTTGCAAAAGTTGAGAAGACAATGGATCCACGCACGGAGGAATCAGAGAGTTCAGTCATTGTTTCTCTGTTCTTTCCACACTGAACTCTGGCCAGGAGCAAAATCAAAGATCAAGTATTCCCAGGGATGATAGTCCAAAGAAGGGGTGTGGGACCGTTAAAGAGAGACTGAAACTCACCAAAATGCCCCAGAGTTCACTAACTGTATTAATAGGTAATCTTGTTTGGGGAAAATCAGGACGACAATAATCCCAACTTGTGACAGGGAGAGAGACAAGAGCTGGGGAAAAAGAATGAGGGGATCATAACTTCCTAAAGTTGACCAGGAATTTTTTATTAAAGATCTTTAAGGGTCAGGGGCATTTTCTTCTTTATCATTGAGATGAGAATTGCTTTCTGTCAACGTAAGTTGCCTTCTTTGAACCATTGGTTGCTTGATCCTGCCAACATGCTTACTTACCCTCCTTCATCACAGTTCTTCCATCACGGAAAGAGCACTTGGCTAGAAGTCATGAGGAATACATCCTGGTCTCTATCCTGTTGTTTATTTATTGTGTGACCTTGGAAGAGTCATTCACTTTCTCTACAGCTGTAAAATGAAGGCATTGAATAATAACGTGGAGGCATAGCTCTGGCATGTATGCCCCTGCTCTGCTAACCAAGCCCACGGCAGACATTCTTAGTCTATCATGGCATTCTTTTACCCACTGGGCCTGGAGCAGACTTCAGAATCCTTCTAAACCCAGTGATGCCAATCAGAGTTCGCAGATAATTCCAATTCTACTTGCCAGTCCTGGCATAGATGATCTCAAAACTCTCTTCCACTTCTGGTCTTCTTGGATTCCTTGAAAGATCACTCATGGGAGTAGAAGAAAGTCCTGGGAGGATATACTGGTGCCAGGTATTTCAGGAAAGCCTTGAATGCCAGCCTGAGTGTCAACAGCTTTGGTGTTACAAGCAGAGCCACTCTTCATTATGCTCAAAGGGACACAGCAAATGACAACTCAGTGGCTTCATTTTAATCGGCCAGGGCATAAGAGGCCATGTTTCTATTACAAGGAGATCTATAAGAAATCACACCCATTAATGGCTCCCATTAAATTCAGGGCATGTGGGGAAAATTGTAGTTTGATTTAGTTTAGCAACACGAAGATATTGGCAAGATAATCGCATAAAAGCGACACCTTTTATGACTGGGCTGTTTGATTTTATGTCAGCAGGTTTCAATTTCCCTCATTTTTATGATGGCAGATAGGCTACCCCACCTAATGTATGCATTAGCCAGAGTAAAGGTTACATAGATTGTTTTCACATTCAGGATTCAGACCTGCTAATATGGACAAAATAATAATATCTCTAGTTCTAGAATTCATCCCCCCACCCCAAAACACATACTATATCTTGCACCCACTCCCAAGCCATCCTCAGACTGAAGGATGGGGGCAGGGGAGGGACTAGCCAATCAGGGCAGAGAAAGAAAGGAAGAACTTGGGGTGTGCAGTCAGAGGCCCGAGTTCCAATCAAGCAGGGTGACCGTGGTGAAGCTGTTTTCTTCTCATTCGTCAAGTGGAGAGTGTGGGAGCTCACCCAAGGGGTCCCATGAGGGTTAACTGGCAGACGATTTGCACAAGACGGTGCAGGGTTACAGAAGAAATCCAGCAAATCCACGCTCACTCATCTCCTGTGAGATGGAGGGCAGGGCAGAGGTGCGAAAAACATCTTCTCAAATTAAATTTCTTATTTAAAAAAAAAGAGAGAGTGAGATAAAAGGGTCATTATTTCTCCTTTGGACCATAGTTCTAAAGGCCCTGGTGGCTTCCTGCTGTGTGTCGGGAGATAACAGCTGGGCCGGGTCATCCGACCTCTCGGGGATGCCAGAAATTAGCTCCTTGGTGACAGGGACCAAGGCAGTGAAGTTATTTAATGGTATTGTTTTGGGGTCTGAAAGGAGGGAAGGCAGAGGGGAGACCCAAAGAGCTATTCTCTTTTAATATCCCTCCAAGTCCTTGGGTGCATTTAAGCCCTAATTCACCTTTATGCCTCTTCTTTTCCCTGAAAGGTTTGTGAAGAGTCTGTAAAAGAAAGACTGATCTTACCCAGGCCGGATGTAATTGGCAGCCCCCGCCCCCTCCCCTGCACCATTGTCTCCGGCTCCCTTCAGAAGCCTTGAGCTCTATCACGGGCTGAATCTCCAGTCTTTATTGGACTGGCTCCTAGAGGACAATTTGAGCTGTCCCTTTAAAATCCATTCCTCTGACTCTCAGTTTGGGTCTATTTAAATATTCCAGACAATTTCAAGACTTAATAATGATGAATACGATTAAGATTAGGGTTTAATAAGAGTGTTAAGAAAAGATTTTTCATGCCGATGGAGGTGGGTTGCTGTGAAAATTGAATCGGCACCAGGCTTCCCAGGCCACACTGACCGGGGTGGTTCCTCACCTCTCCCAGTGGCTTTAACTCTCTCGGTCCAGAATCCGAGGAGGAACCCCAGCAAGAGTTCACATCCCTTGTAGACTAGATGCTCTGCCTCTCTGAATCGGCCATCAGTCATCCCCTCATGCTGAGCAACAGAGAGGTCATCCTGACACACAGCCTCACCTGGGCACTCCTGCCCTTAGAGTCCTTTGTTATGATTCAGGGGGAGGCTTGAATGGAGAGGGGCTGCCCTGGCGGCTCAGATGGCAAAGAATCGGCCTGCGATGCAGGAGACCTGGGTTCGATCCCAGGATTAGGAAGATCCTCTGGAGAAAGGAATGGCTACACATTCCGGCATTCTTGCCTGGAGAATCCCCACGGACAGAGGAGCCTGGCAGGCTACAGTCCATGGGGTTGCCAAGAGTCAGACACAACTGAGCAACTCACACTTTCACTTTTGGATGGAGAAGCCTGGAAAACCTGGACACCACGAATCTCTGTCTCAAACTAGACCCACTCTCCGCCCTACAAGGGGTCTAGCTGAGATGTACACAATTAGCAGTGCTGAACGGGGAAGTCAGATCATCAGAGTCCTGCTACATCAAGCTCCCTCTTAGCCCAAACATAAACTTGGAGATTGTCACATACCTGGATCTGGCCACCTGGGAGAAGTAGAAACATACAGAGGCAAGTGCTGAGCTCAAGAGAAAGCCTTGATCAGAGTGAGCAATTATTTTTCTCTAAAGTGTCAGGGCACAGACGGTAGCTTAGGAAGTCACATAGTCTCTGAGGCAGACCCTCAACTCTGACTTGTAGCTGGAAAGCCACCACAGACCACAGCTAACCTCCTGGGTATGGCTGTGAGCCAGTAAGACTATTTGTAGACTCCTAAATTGAAATTTCATATGTCACTAAAAATTTTTAAAAGTTTTTCCCCCAATCACTCAAAAATATAAAATCTATCCTTAGTAGGCTGGATTTGGTCTGTGGGCTATAGTCTACAGACCTCTCATCTAGACTTTTTGAATGTAGAACCTGGAATCTGAACCATCCAATTAGAGGCTATTCTCATCGCTTTGAGGCTGGAGTGAGTGACTAACATACTAGGACTCTTTGATCTGGTTTTCAGCTGGGAGTTTTAGTGAGTTTCCTAAAAGAAGCACTGCCCGTTCTGACCTATTCATGGTTCCTTTGGTATCCACTTAAGAGGACAATAGTCACTTCTTGCTGGTTTCTTACTTCTTTCTCTGCATTCCTAATGTCCAGCCCACCGCCTCCTAAACACCATGTTCCTCCGGGTTCTTCCTCTCTTGAATTCAATGAAGTGTGTGTGCGCTCAGTCATGTCCCAACTCATGTTGCGACCCCATGGACTGTAGCCTGCCAGGCTCCTCTGTCCATGGGATTTTCCAACCAAGAATACTGGAGTGGGTTGCCATGCCCTCCTCCATGGGATCTTCCCAACCCAAGGAGTAGAACCCGCATTATCTGCCGGTCTTGCGTTGGCAGGCACATACTATGAATCAACTCCAAGTCCTCGTTCTGTCTTTCTGGAAGCCCTGTAGGGAAGACCTAACTTTACACATCCACCTCTCCCACAGCTCCTGAGAACACACCTTCCACCCCTGTCTAGTCAGTCCTCCTGACTCAGGAACATCCATGAATGACCTTTCTCTCCCCAGCACCTTTGCCCATGCAGGTCCCAATCCTGGAATGTTCTCTCCCTCCTCCTGCCCATCCCTCAAGTCCCGTCCCATAGAAACTTTCCTAACCTCTGTTTCTCTCCCTTAGCCTCCCCACCTCTCCTCTTTGCACGAGGTTTTCTTTGTCAGGTCACTTGTACCTTTTGCTTTTGTTTGTTTATTCAGTCCCCAGGGGCACCGTCAACAGTTTTAAAATTGCTCTCCAGGGTCCTGAAATGGCCCCACATCTTGGAGATTAGCTTAAAGAATAGCCCTGTCATATCTATAGGGAAATCAGTGGTCATGCTTTATGCTACATTTGTACACTCCCTCCTCTTTTGCCCATGGGGCCTAGGAAGACTGAACACATAGAAAGCATTTAATAAAGACACATTGACTTGGATGGTTATCCTAGCACACAAATATGTGACTTTCCACTGAGCTTAGGAAATAGCTCTCACTGTCTAAGATTATTGATAATGAGACCTTTTGTGATCCAGTCCTTGCTTACTTCTCTGGCTTCATCTCCCCCACACCTTCCATCTCTCTCTCCTTCTAATCTGAACCTTCCCAGCTTCCTTCCACTCACCGTGATCACTCTTTCTTCCATTCCTTTGCATGCTCTTCCTGCTGCCTTGCCCTCTTCTCCCTATCACACACCCAATTCTTATTCAAACTCTATGATGTCTGTTGAAGAGTTTCTTGTATATGAAGCTCTCACTCCCTGATAAGCACAAGACTTGACCTCCTTCCGAGTTTCATGTAGGTGTCTTGTTTTTGGCACTCCCCTCCTGGGTGTAGCTAGAACAAGCACTCTGGGATCAGGGACTTAGTCTCCTTGTTCATTCCTATATCCTAATGCCTGGCATGGTGTCTAGTACGTTTGTAGTTAATGCTTAATAAATTGTTTTTTTTAACTGAATGAATTTGGAATTTGAGAATAAAAGGCTGAAAGATTTTCCTTTGTAACATTCCCTCTGGGGCCAGAAGAAAGTATGTACTAATAAAATATGAGTACTATGAATTTGTAGGACAGTGGGTAATACTTAGAAGGGGTAATCTGGGGATCCGGAGGAGAGAAGGGCTATAGAGCTGATGGTTACCCAGTGGATTAAAGAGTTTCACAGATCAGTCCTGGGAGAAATGAAGGAGGCTGACGTAGAACACAGCAGGGTGTGGCTCACCTTCCTGAAACTCATTCCCTTCTTTGTGGGAAAGACGCTGAGACGGGGGAGAAGTGTTGGCATGATCGTCCCTGCACCAGCCTCCACACTCTGACCAGGAATTACCCAGCCTGAGGGTGGCAGAATATGTCATATGTCATGTCGTGGTGCAAGAAGAACTTTCTTATTTCGCTGAAGATTGGCTTGTGTTAAAAATTTCAGGAGTTGCAGCATGTGGGATCTAGTTCCCTGACCAGGGATGGGACCAAGGCCCTGGGCATTGGGAGCATGGTGTCTTAGCCACTGGGCCACCAGGGAAGCCCCTCGGCTCCTCTTTACAGATGAGGAAGCTGAGGCTTAGAGGGCAAAGTTCAGGGTTACACTGCAGGGAGGGGTGGTGCTGGATTTGAACTTGGGTCTGATTTCAGAGCTAAGCCCAGCTACCCCATAGAGTCCTTAGGCTCCAGTGTGGGCAGATGGTCTTCTATTGTCTTCTCACAGGTCTGCAGGGAGAGTCTTAAAGCATCAAGATTTAGTCAGTTCAGTCGCTTAGTCATGTCCGACTCTTTGTGACCCCATGGACTGCAGCATGCCAGGCCTTATGTATCAAATCCCCAGGTAGGAGGTGAGGTGGAGAATCACAGTGGTTCGCAGGGCATGGATGGAGCTGCTGTGGAAATTTGGCCGGGAAATGGTGACCAAACATCCATGAAGCCCTGGCAGAGGCCAGGAGCCATTGGGTTCTGGAGATCAGAGATGTGAAGATGTCTAGTTCTGGGATTCAGGGAAATTGGATCCTACCTATAATGGGGTCTGACACCCTGAACAGGCCATAGCTTTTTGCTAGACTTCTGTTACCCACCTGAACTTCAGGATATGATCCTCCAAACCCCTTCTTGCTAGACTTTGACCCACCACGATGCTGGCAGAGCAGTTTTAGCCCTGGATCCCTCCATGACTCCTCCCAGCTTCTTTTAGTGTCAGAGCTCCCGCGTACCTTTGTCACAGTGACTTTGGATTCCATGGTGAGAGGTTCTAGGGGAAGATGGGGCTTTTTCCTGTATCTCTAGGGCTGTTTCTCATACTTAGAACTCCTGGCATTTTGAGCTGGACAGTTGTTCATTGTGGGGAGGTTGTTTCGTGCATAATAAGATGTTTAGGAGCATACCTGACCTCTACCTGCCAGTAGCATCCACTCTTCCTCCCCACAGTGGCAGCAACTAAAAATGTCTCTAGATGTTGCCTAGACAGCATATTAAAAAGCAGAGATGTCACTTTGTCAACAAAGGTCCCTATAGTCAAAGCTATGGTTTTCCCGGTAGTCATGAACAGATGTGAGAGTTGGACCACAAACAAGGCTGAGTGCTGAAGAACTGATGCTTTCAAACTGTGGTGCTGGAGAAGGCTCTTGAGAATCCCTTGGACTTTAAGGAGGTCAAACCAGTAAAGAAAATCCTAAAGAAAATCAACCCTGAATATTCATTGGAAGGACTGATGCTAAAGCTGAAGCTCCAGTATTTTCTCTATGTGATGTGAAGAGCCGACTCATTGGAAAAGACCCTGATGCTGAGAAAGACTGAGGGAAGGAAGAGATGAGGTCAACAGAGGATGAGATGGTTGGATGGCATCACTGACTCAATGGACATGAATTTGAGCAAACTCCAGGAAATGGTGGAGATCAGAAGAGCCTGGCATGCTGCAGTCCATGAGGTCACAAAGAGTCAGACACGACTCAGCAACTGAACAATGAAAAGTCATCACCAAGTCTCTCTTGGGTGGAGAGGATCACTTCACATTGAGACTCACTACTGTAGGGAGTCCACAGGTGTTCTCTTCAAATTCAGAGATGTTCTGATCCTGCAGATCATTTAGCCATGCCCCTCACTGTGACAGTGAGGAGGCTGGGAAACCAGAGAGGAGACCGGGCTTGCTCAAAGACTCTGCCTTGAGCCTCCTCGCATGCCATCCCCTCATGCCTCCTGAACTTGAACTACACTCAAATGCTCAAGCCATCCCCGTTTCTTCAGGCCTCCATGCCTTTGCATGAGACGTCACTTCCATTTTTCTCCTGTTTTTTCCCTCAACTAAAGAATTCTTACATGGACTTCAAGATACAGCTGATACTGTCCTCTCATACCTCTACTAATGCAGTCATCTTGGTGCAACAGAATTGCTCACTCACTCTCTCTTTCCTCCCAACTGTGAGCTCTGAAGGTATAGGGACCACGATTGACTTGGCTTTGATTTCGCGTGGAGGCTGGCATGTAGCAGACACTCAGTAACTATTTATTGATTAAGTAAATTAAAGTTCAACTAGTTCACCTGCTGTCAAGTTCTGTTTTGTTTTGTCTTGTTTTAAAAACTAGCCCAATCTTCATTCAAATGCATCTCGTGTGGGAGCATAAATGAACAAAAGAGATAAAAGGACAGTGCTCTGATTAAAACTGGGAGTTTGTTTCTAGACATTATACTTTCCTCCTCATCACCCCTCCCTTCCCACAACCTCCTTTGCCCTCATCACCACCATTGTGCAGCAGCCCCAGAGGAGCTCCAGGAAAGAGCTTGGTTTAAAAATCACTAATTTGGTCCAACATCAATTTGATGCTTGAATTCTTGCCAATTAAATTCATGATTCTCAAACTTAGCTCTCCATCAGAATTACCTGGATAGTGGTAATCAGATGGACAGCGAAAGGTACAGATTTACAGACCCTATGGCTAAAGATTCTGATTCACTAGGTCTGTGATTGACAGCACAACTCAGTCTTAGGAAACTCTACACATACATCCTATAGTGCCACTGGTGATGACCATATTCTCCTCCCGCAGCCCACTCCTTTCGAAACTGTTCATGTTGTTAGAAAGTTCTTATTACCCTTAAGGCTCTCTTGAGCTGTAAACATTTTTGCATCCTCCATGGCACCTCGGCTTCAGACATTATAGAAAATATTATCTGGTTGGATGAACTTGGTAAGCAAGCTTTAAAAGGGAAGACCAGAAGGGATGGGAAGATTTCATTGATCTTATTTTGGTGAATGAACATTTCAAATACACGAGGCCAACTTCTGACCAACAGCCTACAAGGGACAGAATCCCGCCAACCTACTGGGTGAACTTAGAAAAAATCTTTCCTTAGTCAAACCGTAAGATGAAATGACAGGCCTCACTGAGTAAAAAGACCTGGCAATAGATGAAATCAAGGAAGAATAAGGGGGGAAGGAGGAAAGAATGATGAAAGAGAAAGAAGCCATAGACCCTTACCTTCAAGACAGGGGAGGAGAAAATGATTTCTATGCACGAAGCTTCCAGAGACTAGGACAAAACAACCTACGATTTAAGATGAGACTCCTTGTTAAGAACAATATACCCCACAGGAAGCCAGAGAAAGGCATAGGATGTTCAGAGTGTTGGTTAAAATACAGCCTCCTAAGTCAGATGTGGGTTTGAATCTTGACCTTGGTACACTTAAATGTGTGCAGGACAGAGGGCTAAAGCTTCTTCATATCTGTTCTCTTCTTCCTTCTCCATAATAAAACTCCCAAGTGTTAACTGAATTACTTAGTTATCACTGTGTAATAAATCACCTCAAAATTTAGCAGCTTAGAACATCAGCAATTACGAATACGTTTTCATGGTTTCTGTTGCATCAGGAATTGGAAGCGGCTTGGTGGTGTGTTTCTGGCTCAGGGTCTCCTGAATCCCTTGGCACTATAGTCATCTGAAGGTCTACCCTTCTGCAGACCTGATGTTTCTAGGTTGGCACACTCAACTGGCTGAAAGATTGAGGTTTACTTCCACTACATGTGGACATCTCCCTGCAATTTTTAGTGTCTTCAAGTCATGGAGATGAGCTTTTTCTAAGGGATATTGTTTAAGAGACCAAGGTAGAACCTGAAATGCTGCTTATGCCCAAGTCTTGGAAGCCACACACTATTACCTCTATTGTATATCTGTTGGTCACACACATGAACCCCGACTGGATGTAGGAGAAGCCTGCACAAGACCACCAATATCAGGAGTTGAAGATCATTGGAAGCCATCTTGGAGTATGGCTCCCAAAACTGGACACATTCTTCCCTAGAAGAAAGACTGCATTTCCCAGCATCCACAGCTGTCTGGTGTGGCCATGTGACCACATGTTGGCCAATGGGAAGAGAGCTGAGGCAGTGTGCCCACCTTCTGAGATTTGTCCTCAAGGTGATGGACATGGTGATGGACAAGGTGATGCCCTTCTCCTTCCTTTTGCTTCTTCCTGGAGTTTGTGAACAGCTGGAGCTGAAGTAGCCATCTTGGACTGAGGTGGAAGCTGGGTGTTGATGTTGTTTGGAGAACCAAATAGAAAGAGTCAGACCTCATGATCACGGAGCCATGATGGAGTCTCTGTGCTGCCTAGACGTGAAAAACAGAAGCAAGCTTCTTTCATATTTAGGTCACTGTCACTTCAGGTTTTGTGTTACATGCAGGCAAACCTCCTCTGAACTAATACTGGCAAGCTGCTTGTGTGCTAAGTCACTTCAGTCATGTCCCACTCTTTGTGACTCCATGGGCTGTACCTGCTCGGCTCCTCTGTCCATGGGATTCTCCGGGCAACAATCTGGAGTGGTTCACCATGCCCTCCTCCAGAGGATTTTTCTGACCCGGAGATCAAGCCCACTTACCTCTCCTGCATTGGTGACTGGCTTCTTTACCTCTAGTGCCAGCTGGGAGTCCCAGCAAGTTCCCACGTGCTGCTAAACTTGTCTCACTCTTGGAGCTTCCCTGACACTCCAGTGTAAACTCTCTGTGCTTCCACTGTAAGGAGTGCAGGTTTGATCCCTGGTCAGGGAACTAAGACCCCATACGCTATGTGGCACCAAAAAGCAAAACAAGCAAACAAAAAAGGTTGCTTCCCTCTGTACAAAATGAAGACAGTTGCACAGTCTATGAATGGTAAATAATGTTATGTGTGTGAAGTGCATGACAGAAAACTGAGCTCATAGGAAACACTCGATACATTTTTGAGTTATTATCATCCCCTTTTTATAGATAGTAAAACTGAGGCAGCTGACAAAGCCAAGGCTAGAAGAAAGATGATTCCTCAAAACCTGTTCTCCTAACTATTAGGATGCAATGAGTTGCTCTCTGGGTAAAAGAGGATAAGTGAAAGTCAAGCAATAATGGTAGGTGAGTCTGATGTGGGTTTGGAATAGGAAACTGGAATCTGTGGGCGATGAGGAGCCTTCAGATGCTCTTGGAAGAACAAAGGCAGGATTAGAGCAATGGAAGTGAAGGCCCCGTATCTTCTCTTATGCAGGCTCTTTCATTAAGCCCAGCCTCACAATTCTGATGCTCAGAGGACTTTTTGTCTTTGTCATCAGGTTTTTGATTCTGTCTCCCAAATGCCCTCCTAGGGCTGGATGTGGAAGACCAGAAGCAATGCCTTGGATGTCATGTACTTTTGACTTGATTCTTTGCCAGCACTCATAATCAACCCTGAAAGCAGTCTTTTCACCCTCGTTTGGACGATCAGGTGTAAATATACATTTTAATTATTTACATAATTAAGTCAGTGATTTGCTGCTGATCCGATATGTTTGACAATATTTCGGTGCCATCTGTTTCCTAATTGGACTTAATCTCCAAAAGATGTTATCAAAATAGCCACCAAATAATTTAAAACATAAACCAAGCTACAGAAACCCTCTACTCCCCTTCATTGCATTCACAGATATACTTTAACGTGCACAACACAATTTACCCCGACATTGGAAGTGGTTTTAGGTATCACATGCGTGTGTGACCTCATGGCCTATGTCATATGTAGAAGGTCTAAGGTGACAGAGAAAAAGGCACCTTGGCCCTGAGAGGCGAGTTCAAGAGCTGACTTCTTGTGTGACCTTGGGCAGGTCAACTTCCCTCTCTGGGATGCAGCTCGGACGTGCACACAACCCTGGTCCCCATCTGGTGCTCAGACTTCGTAGGATGTTGTCCCCGTCATATGGACTCCATTCGTGGGGTAACTTTTATTGCTACAAGAGTTACTGGAATAGGATCTGGAGACCTGGATGAAGGCTGACTTTTGCTCTGTGACCTTGGGTGGCCCCTTTCCCTTCTGTGAGCTTAAAGTATATTTTTTCTATAAGATGGAAACAATTGTATTCCATATATATTATGTAACCTTGCCTCATTGGTTGGGGTCATGCAAAATAGTATTTTGGCCAAGGGGACAGGATGTAAAATCAGAGTTGGAATCTCTACTTCCCATTAAAAAAAAAAAATTATTCACTTGTTTTTGACTCTATCAGCTCCTAGTAGCAGCGGCGCCCGGGTTCAGTTCCAGAGTGCGTGGGCTCCATAGCTGCATCCCAGTGGCGTGTGGGATCCTAGGGATGGAACCAGCATTCCCTCCATTGGAAGGTGGATTCTTCACCACTGGGTCACCAGGGGAGTCTCCCCGCTTCCCATCTATTAGCAATAAGCCCTTATGAGAAAGTTACTTAACCTCTCCCAGTCTCATTTCCTCATCTAGAAAATGGGGTTCAGGATGGTACCCTCCTTCTGGCAATATTGGAGGTTTAAAATAAGAGAATGTCTGAAGAGTCATCAGCTTTCAGCAAACTGTTAACCAAGATTATCACTGTTACAAGGTTGTCGTAAGGATTCCATGTGAAAACCTATTTTGAAGGACTATGAAAAATTTTCTGAAGAATTTCTCCAAGTATGTGATACTTGTACTTCAATTCAGAAACATTGTCCTATGGACTTAAACATAATTTTAGCTACATTTTATAGGTGAAAAAAGAGGAACAGAAGATTCAAATGATTTATGTAGGGAGTGATTTTAGAAACTGTTTTTTTTTTTTTTTTTCTTTTTTCTACAAACTGGGAGAGAAAGCTTCGACAGTCCAAGAAGATTTCGTTTCTGTTTTTGCCAGAAAACCTTTGTCACAGAGATGCCTTGTTTTCAGCTTTTATTGAGAGATTTCTTTACATTTCAGGTTTTTTGAGAGTGATCCAGTTTTTCTGTGTGGCTCAACCTTCTGGAAAGATTTGATTAATTGATTCAATAAATATTTTTGAATTCCTCTTCTAGGTGTTGAGAACACAACAGTGGATAAGACAGTCCAAATCTCCTTATCTACTTGTGCACATTTCTAATGGGAGAAATACACACCACACACACACACACACACACATACACACCCCACATCATGTCTTACAGTAGATCAGGGCGTGGGAGTAGAGCGTGATGGTGGGGGTTACATTTTCAGCAGGGCATTAAGGAAAAGTCTATTGGAGGAGGGGCTGTTTGAAAAGCTTCGTTGAAGCAAGGCAGTATGCATGTGGGTGTCAGGAAGAAGGGGGTGCTGGGCTGAGGCCACAGCAAACAAAGACCCCAAGGTGCAATCCGTTTGCTCATCAGAGGACCCCGAGAAGGCCAGCGCCGCTGGAGTGGAGGGAGGGCAACAGGGGGAGGAAATGAGGTGAGGGACAGCCAGGGACTGAACTTGTGGGCCATGGTGATGACTTGGTCCTTTATTCCGCCTGTCCTTGCAGCTTTAGTGATGGTGATGGGATGGTTCTTCATGTGAGAAGGGCGTGGCTAGATTTACAATTTGATGTGATGATTCTGGCTCCTTCGTCAAGACCAGACTTCCCTGGCAGTTCAGTAGTTAAGACTCCGTGCTGCAAATGCAGGGAGTGTAGGTTTGATCCCTGATCTATCAAGACAACCAAAGCAGAGGATGGCACCTACTGTAACACAATCATGTAAGTGAGATGATGTTGGCCCGGCGGTGTGTGAAGGAAGGAGGTGGTTAAAGTGATGACATTCTGGACGAGCTTTAAGGGTGGACTCAACAGGATTTGCTCCCGGGATTGGTGGCAGATGTGAAGGAGCTTCCCAGATGGCTCAGTGGTAAAAATTAAAATCCCGCCTGCCAATGGAGGAGACATGGGAGAGTCGGGTTCAGTCCCTGGTTCAGGAAGATGCTCTGGAGAAGGAAATAGCAGCCCACTGCAGTATTCTTGCCTAGAAAATTCCATGGACAGAGGACCCCGGCAGGCTACAGTCCACAGTGTTGCAAAGAGTTGGACACAACTGAAGCGACTTAGCACACACACACATGAGAAAAAGAGGACCAAGGGTGACTCCTTGTCTTTTGACCTGAGGATCGTGGGGGGAATGAATTGCTCATTCTTGAGATGGAGGGTTCCAGGTGAGGAGCAGAGCTTTTCTTTTCTTTTTTTTTTTAAAAAGCAACTTTTAAGGATAGGACCTAAGCTTCCATTCAGGACACACTAAGAAAATCTTAAATATGCCATGTGGATTCATCAGCAGGTGGGTGACATTAAATGAAGCCAAGGCCCAGGCTCTGACCATTATATAGCAACTATGCTGTAACAGAGTTAAGAAAAAGTTTCAAGACCTTCCACCTGGGGCACTCCAACATTTATTGGTCAGGAAAGGAGCAGCCAGTAATGGAGAAGAAAAATCTGGCAACCAAGTAGATTAGACTCTCTAGGCCACCATAACAAAATTCCACCAACAAAAGTGGCTTAGACCAGGAGAGATGTATTATTGCATGATTCTGGAGACTAGGAGTCTGAAGTCAAGCTGTTGGCTGTACCCCATGCTCCCTTAGAAGCCACTAGATGCGAGTTTTTTCTGGCCTCTTCCACCCAGTGACCGGAAATCTTGTGTTCCTTGGCCTGTGGCAGCATAACTTTGACCTCTGCTTCCATTTCCGTGTAGCTTGCTTTCCTGTGTCTGCTCTGTGGGTCTCCAAATCTTCCGCTCTTCATGAGGACACCAGCCACTGGATTGAGGGTCCTCCCTAAAGCGGTATGACCTCATTTTAACTCGACCCAGTTTCCAGAGAAGGTCACATTCACCAGTACTGGGGGTTAGGGCTTCAGCGTGTCTTTCCCAGACACAATTCACCCCACCACAGAAAGCAACACAGTCTCCAGTTAACTCTTCATTTTGTATCTTCTGTTAGCACGTCCTGACACCCACAATGAATGTTCAGATTTTTACCCTCCCTTTATCCATCATCTTGGGGAATTCCAAACAGCAGCATTTTTTAAAAAAAATAGTAATTATGTGGGACATTAATAAGATGTTAACCTAAAAAAGTTTTCTTTGGTTAGACACTTTGGAGTAGTAGTGTGAAATGAATATATTTTTAAATTGCAGGACTTTTCAGTGCCTTTATTAGGTGAATAGGCATTGGGAATGTCCAAGAATGAGTATAGAATATACAGCATACCCTGTAGTCCCCAGAACCTTCAGATTACCGAGCGTATTGTGTTCTGACGGAAGGGAAAACAAGAGTGACTGAAATTCGGGATTCTGTGCGGGCTAAAAATCTGAGAAATCGAAGGAGACAGCCTTACAAATGACATATAAATAACCTTCAGTCCTTTATCCTTCAATGAATGCTGCTGCGCACACTGCACCGTCTATTCAAAATCAGCAAATTCCATTATGCAGATGAAATCCTTTGGAAACAAATCTGACACAAGGAGAAAGAGAGAGAGAAAAAAAAGTTTAATCTACCTCAGACATTTGATTTCATTTTAACCTTCTCAGGAAAATGTTTCCTCTGTGATGTTGCCAATGGATTTGAGCTGATCCTATTATGCTGGCCACTCATTCATTCTTCACCAGATAATATCTAAAATGTTGATCTGAGCCCATAGAGGGCCGAATCCATTATGCATGTTATTCCATTTAATCCTTCCCATACCCTAAAAGGTTTTCCTTTATTTGTAAATGAGGAAACTGAGGCTCAGAGGGTTGGAACAACTTTCTTAAGACTGCACAATTAGGAAGAGCAGCGATGGTATTCAGTCCTAAGGCTGTCGCTTTAAAACCTATGATTCTCCTTTGTGATTCTGAGAGTTTTTCCCTTATTCATTTGTTTTAGAAGGAGGAAGACGAGAAGGTCACCTTACAGAGAACCTCAAAGAAGAGGAAGCAAGTTATTAATGATAATGGTAATAGCTGATAATGCATGTGTTTTTACTGTGTGGCAGATGTTTCCTGGTTGAAATATCTCAGCTCTCCTACTAAATGGATATTTCTATGATCGCTTTATAAATAAGGAAATGAAGTGCAGAGCGATTCTAGTAAGTGTTAAAGTTGGGATTAGTATCCAAGTCTGAGTCCATAATCAATGGAATATCACTCAGCTGTAAAAAGGAACAAATTTGAGTCAGCAGTGGTGAGGTGGATGAAACTGGAGCCTGTTATACAGAGTGAAGTAAGTCAGAAAGAGAAAAATAAATACTGTATATTAATGCATCTACATGAAATCTAGAAAAATAGTACAGATGAACCTATTTTTCTTTGCCAACAAAGGTCCGTCTAGTCAAGGCTATGGTTTTTCCAGTAGTCATGTATGGATGTGAGAGTTGGACTGTGAAGAAAGCTGAGTGCCGAAGAATTGATGCTTTTGAACTGTGGTGTTGGAGAAGACTCTTGAAGGTCCCTTGGACTGCAAGGAGACCCAACCAGTCCATCCTAAAGGAGATCAGTCCTGGGCGTTCATTGGAAGGATTGATGCTGAAGCTGAAACTCCAGTACTTTGGCCACCTGATGCGAAGAGCTGACTGGTTGGAAAAGACCCTGATGCTGGGAAAGATTGAGGGCTGGAGGAGAAGGGGACGACAGAGGATGAGATGGCTGGATGGCATCACCGACTCAATGGACATGGGTTTGGGTAAACTCCAGGAGTTGGTGATGGACAGGGAAGCCTGGCGTGCTGCAGTCCATGGGGTTGCAAAGAGTCGGACACGACTGAGCGACTGAACTGAACTGAACTGAATTGAACCTATTTTCAGGGAAGGAGTGGAGATGCAGATGTAGAGAACAGACTTGTGACCACAGAGAGGGTAGGAGAGGGTGGGATGATCTGAGAAAGTAGCATTGAGATCTATACACTACCATGTTTAAACTAGATAGCTAGCGGGGAGTTGCTGCATAATGCATGGAGTCCAGCCTGGCCCTCTGTGATGACCTGGCGGGGTGGGATGCAGGAGGGAGGGGAGGAAGCTCATGAGGGAGGGGAGATATATATAATTATGACCGATTCATGTTGCTGCATGGCGGAAACCAATACACCATTGTAAAGCAATTTTCCTCCAATTACATCTCCTTTAAATAAACAAACGAAGTCCTTCATTTGATGGCGTGGGAGGTACTGACACAACCTTGGTGGTTACTTGGAGCACTGGGTTACAAAGGATGCGGAAGCTCCATGTAGGCTCCGGAAGCGGGAGTGATGTTTAGATTTGGGGAGGTCTGCCCCGGGCCCTGAGACCACAGGAATTTGTGCTGTCCTCCCTGTTCTGGTGTAGCTCCTCCACTGCTCCTGGGCAGCAAAGTGGTTCGGTTATGGGAGACTGCATGCTGGACTGCCTCAGTCACGTGCGACTCTTTGTGACCCCGTGGACTGCAGGCCGCCAGGCTCCTCTGTCCATGGGGACTCTCCAGGCAAGAACACTGGAGTGGGCTGCCACACCCTCCTCCAGGGGACCTTCCTGACGCGGGGTTGAACCCGCATCTCCTCTGTCTCCTGCACTGGCAGGCGATTACTCACCAGTCGCGCCCCCTGGGAAGCCCGGTTGGGTTATACATATGCGTGTATCTAATCTACAGGAAATCTGCTCACTATCCTCTAAGGGCACTTTCATAGGATGAGTTAGTTAATCCCTCCAACGGGCCTGCGAGGCAGGCAGGATAGTGTTGATTTTCCCACTTTATAGACGGGAAGACTGGGGCTCCAGGAGGCGCGTGACGTCCTGGCGCTCGCAGAGCTTGTAAGTAGCGGTGACAGGTCTCAGCCTTCAGACCCTGCGGTCCTGCTGCTGCACTGGCCTCTGTTCTCTTGGTTTTCTGCAGGTAGCGCCAGAGCTGGGATAAGACCAAGCGAGAGGTGAGTGAGCCCTCAGAGCGTAGTTTGGAGGGAAGGAATCAAGGGCAGGGTCAGGAAGGAGTGAAGTTTGGAGGTGGAACCATTTCAGTACTTTTCCGTCTCTTCACAGTCACCAACTCTTTCCCATGATGAATAATAATGTGATAATAATATGCAACAGTTATTGGGATGCTTCCTATGAACCAGGCAGTGTGCTGAATGCTTTAACTGGCTGATAGCTTTCAGTCCTAAGGACAGTCTAGCAAATAGGCCCAATTCATAAACCACCTCCCCATTTTGCGGTCTTCCCAGGTGGTACAGTGTTAAAGAATCCGCCTGCCAGTGCTGGATACTAAAAGAAAGGTGCGTTTGATCCCTGGGTCAGGAAGATCCCCTGGAGTAGGAAACGGTAACCCATCCAGTATTCTTGCCTCGAAAATCCCATGGACAGAAGAGCCTGGCCGCCTCCAGTTCACGGGGGTCGTGAAGAGTTGGACGTGACTCAGCGACTGAGCAGACACACTCCCCATTTTACAGATGACAAAACTGAGTCTCAGCGAGGTTTACTATGTGCTCCAGCTGGGAAGTTTCTGAGCTGGGGCTGGAAGACAGGGGATTCCGGAGGCTGCTCCCTTATCTGGCAGTCTCCTCTGCCTCTGCTATCTCCACTGTCAGACCGGCTGGGAACCACGGACACCCTCTTGGCATCTATTTGAAGATTATAAAGCTGTTGTTTGCTTATAAACATCAGATCTGCAGCTGATATAACGCACCGCACGGATTCGCGGCACATCACAGAGCTGACTGCACCAGGCCGGGCCAGGACCCAGCCGGGCGGTCACGCGCCTGCTGTAAATTCTGCCTTTTCAGCTGATGTAGGAGAGTCTCAAAGCCTCCCCTTCCAGAATCCTGACTTCAAATACATTCCCCCCTCCCACCTCCCCGTCCCCACTAGTGGGCTGTCTGTATTTTCTCAAACACCCATATAAATCCCCAAATTTGTTGTTACTGTGCCTGGATCTTTTTTCTTCCCCTTCCTGTATATCGTTTTAAATAGGAAGAAAACTGCTTTTTTAACCCAATTTAATACCCCATTTAGAGCTGTCTTGCCAATCAGGAAATGAAATACAGTCACGTCAGGCCAGGCTTTAAATTCAACCCTGTCTTCATATTTTGCCATTTGAGCCTTGAAATTTACACAGCCTCGTTCTCACTCTAATTGATTCCTCTAACCTGACCGTGACTTTTACCATCCTGTGGTTAGAACACTCAGCTGGCCTTATTTCTCTGCTGTCAGGGCGTATATCACCTTTAAAGGGACCCACGCTGTCAGGAAGTTTATGTCTCAAATTTAAGATTTTTTAAATGAAACAAGAACTGCCAGGCAGTTTAAAGAGCTTAATATGAAGAATAAAACATTCAAACATGAGGGGTGCTTTTTTTTTTTCTAAAAACTTTATAAATAAAAACATTGACATTTCCCTGCGTCATGGACACCACACCAGACGTAGCAAATTTCCTTCAACATGTGAAGTGACTGAAATGGGACTTTTATCCTATATGTAAAATTCACAGCTTGGGCTTCCCTGCTGACTCAGTGGTAAAAGAACTCACCTGCTAATGCAGGAGACGCAGGTTCGATCCCTGAGTGAGGACGATCCCCTAGAGAAGAAAATTGCAACCCACTCCAGTGTTCTTTCCTGGGAAATCTCATGGGCAGAGGAGACTAGTGGGCTATAGTCCATGGGGTCCCAAAGAGTCAGACATGACTGAGCAACTAAACAACTACATAAAACTTGTAACTACAGACTCTAACTCTGACTTGAACGATAATATAAGTAGACTTGGGGTTACCAGGGGTGATCCCTGCTTTATCTGTTAAAGTAAGGAGAAATTGGCTAAGAGGATGGGAGGTCTAAGAGAACGTGTTTAGTGTATATAATCTGCTTCAGAAATCACACCGCTTAGACTTAGGGAACACTCTGTGTGTTAGTATATGTCATCACAAAAGCAAATATGACCAATAATTCCAAAGATACACGAGTATCTTGTTGGAATACACATAAGGCTGCGAGATAAGTCCTAGACTCCAGATTTAGTTGTGTCACTGAGGACCACCGTTTCCTACATGATGGGCACTTTTCATCTTGAATTAAACCTTCACAAAAATTTATGTGCAGTATTATTATCCCCATTTGACAGACAAGCAAACCGCACCATTTAGTAAAGGTGTTTTAAAAAGCCCCGTAAGGACAGACAGCAAGTACACGGGAGAACTGGGATGTGAGTTGGGTCTGTCTGATGCCCGAGTCTCTCCTCTCGGTCCTTCTGTGTCCTTGGACTGGCCACTTCCCACCTGGGTCTCAGTGTCCCTCCAGGGACCAAAGAAGTTGGCCTAGATAACCTTAAGGTGTCTCACAAAGTTAAAACGGATGCAGAAGACCTGCTCTTGAGATCCAGAAACCCCTTTATGGTAATGTCACCTCGAACAAGTTGTTCAGTCTTTTCGAGCCCCAGTTTCTACACCTATGACATGGAGGATACCGTCCTTACATAGAGATCTAATACTGGAAATAAGAGTTCCCATTCCAGACAGACCTGTGTGTTCTATCACAAATTAGGGACATTATCTTAGGTACGTGGTTAAACCTCTCTATGTTGGTACCCTCTGTGGAAGGGCGTCAAGTGGGGCAGCCCCAGGCAGCTGGTTTGAGAATTACATGGGGTGAGAAAGCTTAGGAGACAACGAGCCGGGGGCCGGGCACACAGAAGCCGGGTCTCTGCTCACACTGGGGAGCAAGAGAGCAAAGGGCCACCACTCAGGGAACACCCTGGACTGCAGCGCTTCCTTTTGATTCTTTTGATCACTTCCTTTATGAAATTAAATAATCCATTTAGCCGCCCAGGGCTCTTTGATCTCCTGACCCTCCTGTCAGCAGCAAGACTGAACCTACACGAGCTGAATCTTTCTACAGGAAGGAACCAGGACAGAGCATCCAGATGGAGCAGAAAACAGGAATGATCTAAATGTCAAGTTCAGAGACGATTCTTCACTCTTTCATTCTTAGCTTCATCTAGTCTTGTGCTCTATACCAAGTTCTTCTGGGTGCAAGATCCCATTTCTCCACGGAGAACCCGAGGAATAGCAGGACTGACATCGAGGATGCTATTTGAGAAGCCAGAAGGCTGAGGCCTGGGAGTGATGGATGACTTGTCCAAAAGCCTGCAGATAATCAGTGTTGGAGCCAGAATGATATCCAAGCATTCAATATAAAAATGTAATAGGACATAATGTAATATTAATATTATACAATAATGCATATATATGCACATATATGCATTTGACCCACTCCAGTATTCTTGCCTGGAGAAATCTATGGACAAAGGATCCTGGTGGGCTACAGTCCATGGGGTTGCAAAGAGTCGGACAGGACTGAGTGACTAACACTTTCACTATGCCCACATATATGTATAGATATGAAATAATCTAAGCATTCAACTATATATATATATATATATATACTTAATGTATATATGCAATATATGTGTATATAATATACACATACATGCATTTCTACATGTGCTGTTAAAAGACATTAGCTGCTTGGAAGAAAAGCTATGACAAACCTGGACAGCATATTAAAAAGCAGAGACATTACTTTGCCAACAAAGGTCCATCTAGTCAATGATATTGTTTTTCCAGTAGTCATGTATGGATGTGAGAGTTGGATCATAAAGAAAGCTGAGCATCGAAGAATTTATGCTTTGTAACTGTGGTGTTAGAGAAGACTCTTGAGAGTCCCTTGGATTACAAGGAGATCAAACCAGTCAATCCTAGAGGAAATCAGCCCTGAATATTCTTAGCAAGGACTGATGCTGAAGCTGAAGCTCCAATACTTTGGCCACCTGATGTGAAGAACTGAACTCACTGGAAAAGACCCTGATGCTGGGAAAGATTGAAGGCAGGAAGAGAAGGGAGCAACAGAGGATGAGATGATTGGATGGCATCACAGATTTGATGGACATGAGTTTGAGCAGGCTCCGGGAAATGG
Organism: Cervus canadensis; assembly: GCF_019320065.1. NCBI lineage: Eukaryota > Metazoa > Chordata > Mammalia > Artiodactyla > Cervidae > Cervus > Cervus canadensis. The sequence goes on along the minus strand of NC_057415.1, from coordinate 40,879,396 downwards.
TAAAAGACAGGGAAGCCTGGCATGCTGCAGTCCCTGGGTTTGCAAAAAGTCAGACGCGACTGAGTGACTGAACTGAACGAACTGATATGTGTACTGATATATATATATATATATATATGTATATACATACATATATATGTATGTGTGTGTGTGTGTGTGTATGTAAGATTTCACTTTTTCCCTGATTGCTTGCCATTGAGTGACTGCTCCTCTTACTTTTAAAAGAGGGTTGTTTGCCATTGGGGTTTACAAACATGTAAGAGATGCTTAGAAATTTTGGAATAGACATCGGGAAAAGTGCCTGGAATCTACAGCACACAGAATATGGACCTCTAAAGTGTATACAAAACCCACCCTTTCCATCTTCATTGCTTCCCCCTTCATGTGCCGAATAATTGCCTGCCCCCCAAACTGGTCTTGCCCTAGGAGCTGTGAATACGTTACCCCATGTGGCCAAAGGATGTTTGCAGGTGTGACTAAGTTGGGGATCTTGAGATGGAGACTATCCGTGTGGGCTTCATGCAGTTACAGGGTCCTTAGAAGAGGGAGATAGGAGGATTGGAGTCTGAGAGCAATAAGATGATTCATTGCTGACTTTGAAAATGGAAGAAGGGGCTAGGAGCCAAGGGATGCCGGTAGTCTCTAAAACCTGGAAAAGGGAAGAAAATGGATTCCATCTAGATTCCTCCAAGAGGAATGTAGCCTGGTCGATAAGAGTCATATCAGACTCTGATCTCCATCGGTAACTAATACACCACCCCCATCCCCAAGTAGCTTGGGCAACTTCAACTGCCTCCAGACTCATCTCTCCTTCTACTTGTCCCAACCTCCACCCACCACACCTGTTCTCTGTGCAGCCACCAGATGGATCATCTCAAACCTTGACCAGCAAATGTCCCTCGTGTGCTTAAAACTGTCACACTTGAAACACTTAGAAGAAAATTTAGACCCCTTATCGTGGCCTCATTTTCCAAACTGAGACCAGAAGGTTATCAGATTTGCCCAACCAGACCTGGGAGGTTAGGGGGAGAGCTGAGTCCAGAACCTCAAGATCTTGCCCAAATTCTCCTGCTCTGACATATATAGGCTCATCCTGTGCTCCCAGGTGGTGCTTATGGTAAAGAATCTGCCAACTAATGCAGGAGACATAAGAGACACAGGTTCGATCCCTAGGTAGGGAAGATCCCCTGGAGGAAGTCATGGCAACCCACTCCAGTATTCTTGCCTGGAGACTCCCCATGGACAGAGGAGCCTGACAGGTTACGGTCCATAGGGTCACAAAGAGTTGGGCACGACTGAAGTGACTTAGCACTCTGATCTGGAACTGTCTCCTTAAGAGAAAGGGAGTAAAGAGCTTTCCCAAAGATGTATCACTGTGCCTGAAGTTTTGAGAAGAAGGGCTGGAAGAAGTTGAAAAACATATTTTGGAGTGTTCTCCCTGCTGCTCTCTGAACTTTTTATACTTAGAAGTCCACAAAGTGCTGGAAAAATCAGTGATTCAACGGACTTCTCTAGGGAAAAAAATAAGAATCATTCTAATCAACAACTTGCTCCCTTAATGCATAAGTAATAAATAAATACTAACAATGAGATATACACCTATTTCTATACAGTTATAAACTCCAGTGCCTGCAGGACCAGACTGGAAACATACGAGTGAGAATACAGGCCAAGTGTTGCTAGAGCTTCCGATTTTTCAAGATAAAATAGAAATCTGGAGTTTTATGTGAAAAACTCCCAATTTTTAAATACAGGCAATGGGTTGTAACAATTTGACCATTGTTTCAATGGTGGGAAGGTCAAACAGAACGTTTCTGGGGACTGGATGTCCCCAGTGGCCATCTGTCTGAGATGCTGGCCCTTCACACTAAGATCCACGTAACCTTTGACACACTGGGGCCCTGTGGTCAGGCTGGACCTCAGTCCACGTACATGTCTTTCCACCTTTTGAAGTTTTACAGGGAAAAGGCCCCTTGCTTCACTTCTCTGAACTTGGGCTTCTTTACCTTTCATCAGAATTAAATGTCAGTGCCTCTCGTTGGATTTCTATGAAGATTAAGTGAGACTTGTTGTTGTTCAATGGCTCAGTCATGCCTGACTCTTCGCGAACCCCTGGACTGCAGCATGCCAGGCTTCCCTGTCCTTCACCATCTCCTGGAGCTTGCTCAAACTCATGTCCATTGAGTCAGTGATGGCATCCAACCATCTCATCCTCTGTTGTCCCCTTTTCCTCCTGCCTTCAATCTTTCCCAGCATCAGGGTCTTTTCCAATGATTCAGCTCTTTGCATCAGATGGCTAAAGTATTGGAGCTTCAGCTTCAGCATTAGTCATTCCAATGAATATTCAGGGTTGATTTCATTCAGGATTGACTGGTTGGATCTCCTTGCAGTCGAAGGGACTCTCAAGAGTCTTCTCCAACACCACAGTTCCAAAGCATCAATTCTTCAACTCAGCTTTCTTTATGGTCCAGCATAACTCCTGGAAAAACCATAGCTTTGACTAGATGTGTCTTTGTCAGCAAAGTAAGGTCTCTGCTTTTTAATATGTTGTCTAGGTTTGTCATAGCTTTTCTTCCAAGGAGCAAGTGTCTTTCCATTTCACAGCTACAGTCAACATCTGCAGAGATTTTGGAGGCCAAGAAAATAAAGTCTCTCACTGTTTGCATTGCTTCCCCATCTATTTGCCATGAAGTGATGGGACTGGTGCTATGATCTTCGTTTTCTGAATGTTGATTTTAAGCCAACTTTTTCACTGTCCTCTTTCACTTTCATCAAGAGGCTCTTTAGTTCCTCTTCACTTTCTGCCATAAGGTGGTGTCATCTGCATATCTGAGGTTATTAACATTGCTCCCAGCAATCTTGATTCCAGCTTGTGCTTCATCCAGCCCAGCATTCGCATGATGTACTCTGCATATAAGTTAAATAAGCAGGGTGACAGTACCCAGCCTTGACATACGCCCTTCCCCATTTTGAACCAGACAGCTGCTCCATGTCTGGTTCTAACTGTTGCTTCTTGACCTGCATACAGGTTTCACAGGAGGCAGCTAAGGTGGTCTGGTACTCTGACCTCTTTAAGTGAGATTAATGGGTAATAAAATGCTTGCTACACCAAGAAATTCCTAAATATTAACCATTAAACTTTTTTTGAAAACTGCTCAATTTGCAATCTTATTGTGGGATTCTAGTGCATCTTTGACAATGCTTGGCTCAGTTTGTCTTGCAGTATAAATGCTTGTGCTTCTTTCTAAGTGGTGTTCCTTTGTAGGATGTGTTTCTGGTGCAGGGGTGAGGTGGTAAGAGTGAAAGGAGGATTCTAGACAGGGAAGGGTCGGATCTGAACTATGCTATAGGTTAGTTGTGCTAACAGAAGCAGATCATTTCCCTGACCTCTGCTTTCTCATCTGATAAATGGGCGTGGCAACAAAGACAGCATCAATTTGATGGGAACGTGCAACTAGACCCCATCTGGACCAGGTCTGGAACACATTTGGTGGTTAATACTGATGAATGGCCAGCTTTCAAAAATTTCTTACAGGAGAATGAAGTATCCATTGAAACCAGCGACCCTCCCTCGCCCCCATCCCACTTCCCTCTGGGATCCTGGACCTTTTACTATATGCCCTTTTGCATTTCATGCAAGCTTACTGAAAAAGGAAAGCTGGATGAAAATATCTCTTCACCTCTTGTGGGTGATTGGTTTACACCCAAATCACAAAATCTGATTATAAGTTTGTAAATGTCTTTGCTTGCAGAGAGAGACCCATATTATTAATGGTCATAAAATTAAATTACCCAGTGCATCTCTATCCTGAAAGAAAATCTGATCCATGTTCACCAGTCAGCCTGCATAACATAGATGTATAAACAAAAATGGGGGGAGGGCAGAACACCCACCATGTTATTTATTCAGTTCCAAAACATTTTCCACACACCATATGGCAGGATTTTTTTTTCTTTCTCAAGCCTTTTTCACAGATGTAATTATAATTCTTTTCACCTTCCCCAGAGAGATCATCTTGAGTATTGTAAAGATTGTGTGAAACTTGAGACCTCACAGGGAACTTTAAAATCTTGTGGCAATCAGTCTCCTCCTACTTTGCAAACTTCAGCGGTTGGCCTCTGGACAGGTCCTCTGTGGAGCATGCAGCCTGGCAGTTTTGCCTGGGGACTACTAATAATGGGTGAAGGTTACACATTATCTTGATCGTTTCTTCATCTGCATCACCATCTTGCTAGTAGGGATGCATTTCAGCTGGACCAATGATGTACACGATTAGCCTGAAACATGCCCCAACCCACTCTTTCCCTGGCTTCTTGACCATCTGTACGGCATTTTCTGATCCCATGCACACGCAGACGTTTGTGACATTTCTACACCACGTTCTTAGCACAAGAGACCTTAGCATCTACCTCTCATTTATGTCACATGGAACCAATCAAGGGACTGAACATAAGGGAGGCATCTGCTAAACACTTGTTAATTTTGACTTTCTTAGTGCATGATTATTTTTAGGGGTTGATTCAGATCAACCCAGAAAGCATATGCAGCTATGGGCAGGCTTTCCTGAAATGGCAAAGATCCTCGCCTCATTGATTAAACACTCACCTGTGTTAGGGTTTGTGCTAGGTGCTTTGCGTACACGGTCCCATGTATGTCTGTAATAACCTGTGGGGTAAATAGTCTCCCCACATTTTTACAGAAATAGAAACTGAGATTCTGAGGACTCAAGTGCTGTGGTCAAGGTCACAGGCGTTTTCTCTGCTCTGCTGTGAAAACAGCCACGCTGACCTTGTATCTGACTCTGCACGCACAGCACCTCACGTCAACTCCAGCTCAACTATAGAAAGGTCATTCTCAGTGAGTCATTTTGGCAATGAAGAACTAGGACTCAGGAAGTGTGAGAAACTTATACTTAAGTGTCACACACCCTCTGAGTTTTAAAACATGAAAACCTAATCTCCTTTTATATCCTTATTTCTATGGGATGATGCATTCCAAGCTCCAAACATCTGAGTTTCAGAGGAACTTTTGGCAGCATAACCTGTTTATGTGGTGGAGACTGTCTGTATCTTCCATATTGATCGGGTGCGTCTGGCAACCACAAAAACCGTCTTGTGATTTACCAGATGGCTTTCTGCTCTCCAGCTGGACCGGGAATCCCGGAGGACGCATCCCTTCCTGCAGGATTCCAGCAGCACCACCTCTGCCCTGTGGCTTTCCCCCCAGACACAGGTCTCCCTGACCCACCCCCGCCCCCAGACTGAGGCCACGTTGCTCCAGTAGAATAAGAAGGAGGTGACCCAGGTCTAAAAGGTCCCACACTTGATGTAAATGGACTTTCTTGGCTATCAACATAATCACAGTCATGTGCATCCTCCGAAGTTACAGATTTACAAGCCGTTTGTGCTAGAAGGCGGAGAAAGCTCGTTCCACACAAGTCATCTGGGGAGAGCCACGCTCCATCGCTGACGGCAGTGTTTTCCAGGTGTCTTTGACCACAGCTTCCAGAATGCTAAACGTGTTTTTACTCTGACCTGGTGCCTATATGTAAGTGTATATGCATATAATCGAGATATATATTAAACATAAAACATATGTGTGTCTGGTTTGAATAACTGAAATAAAAATTTCTCAAGGCAATACTTATTATTATGGGAGACTCACATTTATTTTTCTATTCTAATTCACTCCAATTCATTCGTTGCCACTAGAAAAAGGAACTGGTCACAGCCCTCAAGTTTTAAAGTCTGTAGTTTGAAAAGCATTGTTTTCCTCCAGGTTCTAGCTACAGTTCTGGGGCATTGGCCCTAACTTCTCTTAGCCCCAGTTTCCTCATCTGTACAACGGATTTAATACCTCTGGGCACGTGTGCTAATTTGCTTCAGTCATGTCCAGCTCTTTGTGACCCTATGGGCTGTAGCCCGCCAGGCTCCTCTGTCCACAGGATTCTCCAGGTAAGAATACTGCAGTGGATAGCCATGCCCTCCTCCGGGGATCTTCCCACCCAGGAATCAAGCCTGCGTCTCTTATGTCCCCGCATTGGCAGGCAGCTTCTTTACCTCTAGCACCTCCTGCGAAGCCCTCACAATGCCTCTACTTTTCTCATATGATTGTTGGGAGAGCTAAGTGTGATGAGGCTTATCTGTGAATCCACAGGAGGTGATACCTTTTATAATAAAAAGGCTCAATTATGATCTAATCCATACCCTTCACTTTAAAGATGGGAAACTCAGAGTCCCTAAGGAAAAGAAGAAGGGCAGAGGTCACTGTAGCCATGGGCAGAGTCTGGGTCCGGGATCCAAACTTCTGATACCTGCTATTACCCCAGGCCATCTGCAAAGCGCCCTGCTCTTAGAAGCTGTATTAACCTCTTCAGATGACCAGTGCATCTTCAAACGGATGACTCCTTCTGTGCCTTTTCCAGCCTCTCAAGAACCCATTCGCGATGTGTTTCCTGCTGAGAGTGCTCAAAATGCCAGGGCCCCAGGGAGATCACGTGTTTTCCACCCGCTGAGTGTAATAACCAGTAAATGACTCCATAGGCCAGGGAATGGGGCCCCCGGAATGCTGAAATGGGAGAAGAAGCACTCCCAACTGGCCTCACAAATGCCTTCTTAGTCCCTCAGAGAGATTGGCCTGGGAGGATATGACAGCAGAGAGTGGTTAAGTTCTGAGCCTGGTCTGTAAGAGCTGCAGTGAAACCTGGGGTTTTTCAGGGAAGCTGATAGCCATGAGCAAAGCATGTTTGCACAAAGAGTAAAGCCTCTCCGTGCAGGTGAAGGACGGGCGCCTGGGCCAGCCTTCCAGCCCATCGCTGCCTGTGATTACCCAGCACTTCCTCACCTCCTTGCCTTTGCTGGGGCTTTTCTTCCCGCCTAGAACAGTATCGCTCCTTCTGCCATGTACTCGAATCCTTCTTATCCCAATGCCTTTCTGTAATGCCTACCCTGACCCTAGCTGGAAGATGCTTCATGGTAATTGACATCTTTGGCGAGGGTGGGGGGGATTCCTCATTCCTTACCTGTGATTAAATATAGTAAGTGTATTAAAGTGTTCTCTCCAACTAATATGGAGCCTACTTTAGGGGCAAAATCTCTGAGTTATCTTTTGTCTTTCCCTGCACCTAGCAAAAAGTTTTACCAGTGCATAGGAGGCACTAAAATGTGTGCACTGGGTGAATAAACGAGTGAAAAAAAATAAATGAGATTGTGCGTAGTTGAGTGCTCTAAGACAGTCTAGTATCATCAGGATAAATTACTGAGGGTGTTTTAACGTGTGCCTGTGTGTGCACATGTGTGTGAGTGTAAGCCGGAGGTTCTCACCCTTGGGTATTCATGAACATTTCCCTGGGGAGTTTATATAAAGCACTGAGGCCTCACCACTAGAAATTCTGCATAAACTTGTCTGGACTAGATCATGGGGCAGGCATACGTTGAACATTCTCTCGTGATTCTGATCTGCAGCCATGGTTCAGAGCCACCGCTGTTAGCTTTTTGATTAATAGAAAGACAGTCCGTGAAAGTGCCGAATAAAGTAGCTGGCCCAGGGCAGTGCTCTATAAATGCATATGAACGCTTCCTCTCCGCCATCCTCTTGAGGGTTGGAACTTTATATCATACCTCTTTCAGTTGTGCAGGGAGCTGAGCCCAAGGGACAGTTAAAGAGAGGGCAGCGATGTTTCAGTGGAGAAGATGACCGAGCATCCAGCGAGCCAGTCTGGAGAATGAATGCTCCACGCCCAGGGAACTTGGGCAGAATCACTGGAGACTAGGGTGTTCACGGAAAACTGTGAATAGGGTTCGATTTGAGTTGGGCTTCGGTACATGGGCAGAATTTAGCAAACTGGTGAAGAGCAAGCTTGAAGGACATAATGGAAAAGGAACATAGCATCATCAAAGACAGGAAAATAAAGAAGGAATCCTATGTGCTGAGTGCAGTGCTAAGGACCTTACATACATGCATGACCTTCCCTAAGGCTCATAGAAGCTATTATCACCATCACTTTACCAGTCACAGAATGAGGTTTAGAGAGGGCAGCAATTAACTCAAGGTCATGTAGTTAGGAGGCAGTGTCCCTGAGACTAAAATGGGGCGTTTTCTGAGATGCTGCAGGCTGAAAAAAGATGGAGTTGGGCCCCATGTGCAGACAGTCTGCCTGAGGAGGTGTGCGTGAGGAGGGGAGAAGAGGCAGCCAGTGAGGAAGGCATGTTTGGGCCATAATGAAGACACCGGCAGACCTCCAGAGTTTGAACTTTACCTTGCAGGCCACAGGGAGCTGTCAATTTTTAGTGGCACCACAAATGTGGCTCCAAGTACAGAGAACTGAGTTATCAGGGTTTGCAGCAGGCTTGGGGTAAGCTATTGAATCCATGACTGGTTTAATGGGGAAAATTGATTTTACCTCTCCTAAATTATGTTTGTTAGGGATCAAGCCCTACAATTCAACCCTTTCTAGAAAAAGAGATCTGACCCTTAACCATCAGCCTGAGAAGGTTTCATAATCTCACTTCAATGTGTTTCTCTAGAGCGCATTCAACAAGAAAGGTTTTTACTGAACACCTACTCCATGCCAGAGCCCATGCTGTGAGCTGAAGAGAAAGAATGAACAAGACTCCCTCCCATCTCCTCTTCTTACCGTGCGTGATGCCCTTGGAGACCTAGTCCGAATTGACTCATCAGAAGTTTTCCATTATTTCCCAGCCATCTTTTTGCTGAGCTGAAAATGCACAGAATTACCTTAACATTCCCAACTGGGTCTTATTTTCCAAGCCGCTTTCATCCGTTGTCTTGCTTTCCTTTGAACTACATCCAATTTATCACTTTTTTCTTTTCTTTCTGAAAACATGATGCTCAAAATTGAACACAGTCGTCCAATTAAGTCCTAACCACAGCCAACAGGGGCATAGTAATTGTCTAGCTTGTTTTACATGGTGAAATCTTATTAATAGGTAGATAGGGAGGGGGACATGAGTGTACTTGGGTCACTTGTATTTTTTTTTTTTTTTTGGAAGCATCACATGCAGAGGAGGACAACAGAAACTAGTAAGCCATCGGTTGCTTTAGAAATACTCTTATTTAATTTTGGGGGTGTCTGTTTTATTTGGGAGGGTTTTGCAGTCACTCATTTTATTACCTTGACATTTTTATACCCCTGGTAACAATTTTTTTTTATAAGTTAAGCTTTTACTTAGGTACTGTGTAAAGCTGTTCTTGAGATGAAAGCTGTTATCTGATTCAGAGCTTAATGTTTAAAAGTTCTCAAGCTGGTGAATCTAAAGACATTCCCTGCATAATTGTGTACTTAGAATTCACTGGCAGTGTAAAAGAGAGAGAGCTTCATGTTCTGTCTGGAATTACAAAAAAAGACAATTTATTTTTAAGTGAACTGGGGGAGAAGGGGGAAAAAGACTGCGATGGAGAATGTTTAACTGAGTTACTGAAATACCATCTGGAGGCTTGGCTGGAAAAGAAGAGAAACCCTAGAAGGAACAAGAAATGGGATGAGGAAGCCAAGAAAGGACCAGCAGGCTCTGGGGAAGGCAATCTCCACCAGTGATGCAGATGTGTATGGAGTGGAGTGGGGCAGCTGATGTACCCTTTGGATGAAAAAGAACAATTATTTAATTTTTTGAAGTGTGTTATAATATACACATAACACAAAGCGTACCATTTTAAAGAGTATAGTTCAGTGGTATTAAGTACATTCATTGTTATGTAACCAGCATGTCACCCATCTCCAGAACTTTTTTCATCTTCCCCAACTGAAACTTCATATTCATTAAAGAAGACTTCGTCATTCTCCCTCCCTTTAGTCCCTGGAAACCATCATTCTAAAGAAGACAGTTTACTGAGCAGAAGGAGGAGAAGGGTCTTTCTGTCAGGGCTCCACTGGTCACTCCAGCTTTATGAGACATCTTCAAACCATTCCAATGCCACCATGACCCCCAGCCTAGTTCAGTTCTGTCTTTTATGTGGCTGTAGTTCTGGAGTTGGAGAAGGAAACGGCAACCCACTCCAGTATTCTGGCCTGGAGAACCCCCATGGACAGAGGAGCCTGGTGGGCTGCAGTCCATGGGGTCACACAGAGTTGGACATGACCGAGTGGCTGAGCCGCAGTTCTGGAGTCTTGTCCTGTCTGTCAAGGGTACACTCCCTGGCGCTCTGGGCTAGATGACCACAGCTAATGCTTCTTTGTATTTACCATCTGCCGGATGCCATGATCATGATCCATACTTTACATATTTTATCTTTAGCATCTTCACAGTAATCTTGATAAGGAAGTATTGCTAAGCCTGTCTTTCAGTTGAGGAAGTCAAGCGTATGACTATTTAAGTCATTTCCTCAAGGTCAAGTGAAAGAATCAGACTTTCAGTACAAGTCAATCTTTTTACCAATCCCCAATGCTTTTTCTTCCCAAAGCTGGACTTCACCCACATCTTCTTCTGCAGAAAGATGTGACTTTCAGACTCACATGCCATTCAGTTCAGTTCAGTTCAGTTGCTCAGTCATGTCCGACTCTTTGCGACCCCATGAAGCACAGCACGCCAGGCCTCCCTGTCCATCACCAACTCCTGGAGTCCACCCAAACCCATGTCCGTTGAGTCGGTGATGCCATCCAACCATCTCATTGTCTATTCCCTTTCTCCTCCTGCCCTCAATCTTTCCCAGCATCAGGGTCTTTTCAAATGAGTCAGCTCTTTGCATGAGGTGGCCCGAGTATCGGAGTTTGAGCTTCAGCATCAGTCCTTCCAATGAACACCCAGGACTGATCTCCTTTAGGATGGACTGGTTGGATCTCCTTGCAGTCCAAGGGACTCTCAAGAGTCTTCTCCAACACCACAGTTCAAAAGAATCAATTCTTTGGTGCTTAGCCTTCTTTATAGTCCAACTCTCACATCCATACATGACTACCGGAAAAACCATAGCCTTGACATTGGGTAATGGAAGTTCATTTCCTTAACCCGAGTTCCACAGGAATGTAATAGGTGTTCCTTGAAACTGAAAAGGAAAATTTCAGGAAGAAACAGCACTGTTCCTGAATGGTCTAATAAGTTGGGAAACATTGAGTTAAACACAGCTAATCAGAATCTTCCTTGCAGATCTTCTCAGTGGCTAGTTTATTCATCCAGTCCTCAAATTTATTTTTTGGTCTTTTAAAGACAATCTTGTGGATCCAATACTTCACAGGAAAACTTTGGCAAATGCCAGGGGTGACATTCAAAATATTTGACGACAGTTACAGCCTGGACATTGGCCAATCAGGCTGGATAGCAGCCAAGAGAACAGAAGCCAACAACTGAAGTGGGCAAGGGAGGCTGATGGGTACTGATGGGAAGCGCCACCTGCAGGGCATCAGGACTCATCTTAGCCAGTCAAGGCTCTCGGAAGTGGAGGATGGGCAGTTCAGGGAGTGGGGTGCAATCAAGCAGCCCAACTGTCCCAAGGAAGGGAGGCTGCTTCCCTTTCTGAAAATGCCTGTTGGAGCCGCCCAGGATTCTCTGACTGGAAATAAATTTTGGCTTATTTGATGTAACCCCCTGCTCGCTTAATAGTAAGTAGCACTTGGGACATCTCAAGCTCTTCCGTGGTGGCTGTCCGCTAGCCCCCATTTTATTATGAGAGGATGCAGTGTAGGTCATTGGAAGGAGCACTGGATGGAAGCCAGAGGGTCTGGGCTCTACCTGGGATGCATGGTGACTAGAGGCCAGTTTGCACCCCTCGATAATTCCTAGTTGCCTCTCTTGGTAGCGGAGCGGGTGGTCTCAGTTATCAAATTCTCTTCCTGCTCTGACATCTTACAACTCTATCATCTGGGTGGCTCTTCAATTTTCTGGTTCCCATTTTTAGTAAGTAACTCTACTTCCCCCTCCTCTCAAGTAAACACAATATGTTTTTTTCCCTTACCTGTCAGATGATGCTGCCACAAAGATAAAGGCCCCTGACTTTTGAATTCCATGTCTGTCTGATTCTCTTCCACGCTTGATGTACCACCTGGAGTGGAGTGGGGAAATGTATTTTTAATATTTATTAAAGGCCTCCAAATCTCTGTAATCTTCCATCTTTGATCCTGTTGAATATTCTAAACTCCTTTTTCATTTAAACATGTTTGACCGGTCTAATCATGGGCTGACGTGATTCCCCAGCTCTCTCTGCATCTTCTGTAGTGAGTCAGGAGAAGTGGGATGAAGTTTATGGGAGACGTTTAATGCTCGTGTCAACCCCATTTCTACTTTATCCAAACTGAAGCAATTTAACCTGGAAAACCCACCACTGAAATTAACACTCAGGAAACTATCCACTCCCCCCCCCCAATCAAAGTTATTTATTGGAAGATATTCACCATGTTATTTATAAGGGCACAATATTGGAGACTATGTAGAACACAAAGAACATGTTTTAGTAAATACTATTAACATGCTAATTTTATGCATTTATTGAAATTTTAGTCCTGAATATGACATAGATTTTGGGGGATATTCTATGACTGTATGTACATGAAGTTTACAATTGCCTACACAAAGGATTGAAAGGGAATGTGGACAGAAAATCACAGTTGATTGATTAGGGTAATGGGATTATGGGATTGTGGGTGACTTGGCTTTTTTTTTTCTGTCGTTTTGGTTATTTTAGTTGCAATCTTATTAATACAACATTTAAGACATTGGAAATCATATATCATGTAGAGTGGAGTAGCTATTGACTTCTGTTGTCGCTGTGGTTTAGTCACTCAGTTGTGTCTGACTCTCTGTGACCCCAGGGACTACAGCATGCCAGGCCTCCCTGTCCATCACCATCTCCTAGAGCTTGGTCAAACTCATGTCCATTGAGTCAGTGATGCCATCCAACCATCTTGTCGTCTGTCATCCCCTTCTCCTCCTGCCTTCAATCTTTCCCAGCATCAGGGTCTTTTCTAATGAGGTGGTCAAAGTATTGGAGCTTCAAGATCAGTCCTTCCAATGAGTATTCAGGGTTGATCTCCTTTGGGATTGACATGTTTGATCTCCTTGCAGTCCAAGGAACTCTCAAGAGTCTTCTCCAACACCACAGTTCAATTAATTAATTCAGTTTTGAATTATTGACTTTAGAATTGGACATATCTATATTCAGGTACATATTTTTGTTACTTCTTTGTGTAGGATTTTGGGTAAAAGTTCTTGTTATAGAGCCTGGTATGTGGAAAGTGATTTTTTTTTCTTTTCCTAAAACCAAATCGAACCAACATAAATGAAGCTACTATATTACTATAAAAAGAGCCAACATTATCATAAGCCACAGAGTTTGATCTTTGCTTATTCCTGACCGTCTACACTTTAAAGTTGTCCTGTTCTGGAATCAGTAAGAAACACAACACATCATAGTTCTAGGTTCCTAGCTCCTCCACGTCCTAGTACTGTGACCTTGAGCAGGGCAACTCTCTACCTCCAGGGTTCTCGTCTGTTGGGATTTGGTCTGATGCCTAAGCAACATTTCTCTCTCTCTCTCTTTCTTTTTTTTTTTTTTTTTTGCCTGAGTTCAGAACCAACAAAGAAAGAGACATCTAGTCAGAAAGATTAGATCAGAATATTATCTTCATTCCTGCAAAGCTCTTTGGAGAACGTGACAAGGATGCAGAGCATCCCTCCTGGTCCAGAGCTTCCCCTCTCAGCCGCAGGTAGCACCCCGCAACCACAGGAACCTCGGACTCAGGGGCGATCAATTTCCAAGTTCATAGAAAGGGAGAGCAGAAAGCAACTTCCCAGCAGGTTGCAGACCCCAAGAGAAACAAGACCTGCAGATCCATGTCCATCTTCCTACCACACCCTTGAAAATTCAGTGGGCCTGTGTCTGTAGATTTTCTGTACAGTCACTGGCATGTAATTAGTGCGCGATAAACAAGGACTGCTCCCGTCTGCCCAACACCGTCCCCAGGTAAGCTGTCCTGGATGTCTTTGTGGATGAACTGCCAGGCCAGCGTGTGGCCACATAAAGACAGGCAATATGGCACGGGTCAAGAGCAAGGCTGCTGAAACCACACGGCGTGGAATCCTGCCTCTGCTACTTCCCAGCTGCATTGCCTTGGATGACTTAACATCTGTGCATCTTACTTTCTCCATCTGTAAAGTGGGGAGAGGAGCATGACTGCTCACAAAGTCCTTATGAGGATTAAACAAGCTAACACTTGGAAAGCACTTAGAATAGTTTCTGGCACATAGTGAAATATGTTTGCTAATTATAAATAAGTAATGAAGACCTAGACGTTTACTATGGGGGCCTCCCCATTCCACAAGATCAGTGGATTTTGGGCAAAATGATGACATACTGGACCACCTTTATTAATGGGCATATTAGAGGAATTTTTTTTATCCCTCTGAAATCTTTCACCCCCATACGCTTTGTTCGAAATAAAAAATAACTCTGTGGCTGGCAAAGGGAATGCTTCTGAGTTAAATTGCCTTTCTTAGCATGTGCAGAGTTTTAGATTTTGGGTCCACAGCCTTCTTTCTCCCTCCCACCATCCTAAATTTCTTGGTTAAATTCCCAGGAAGACGAGGATTATTTATAATTTGGCCCTAACTGCAGCCCAGCAGGAGAACATGTTAATGAGTTCATTAATTAATTAGCTTGCATTTGCATAGTACTTTAGCATTTGCAAAGCCCTTTCAGATTCATTATTTCATTTTATGATCACAATACCCTAGTGAGGAACAAGGCAGGGGTTAGCCAGATTTTCAGACAAGGAGACTGAGGCTCTATGAGGTCAACTGGTTGACCCCAGAAACTTGGTCAGCGGCACAGTGGGGATCAAATGCAGTTCTCCATTCATGAGGGGCAGGGACTGTAGAGTCTTACAGATGCCCATTTAAATCCTAGCTCCTGTCTAGAGTACCTGTGCGGTCCTAATCAGGTTATTCAGTCAGTATGACTTTTAGTTTCCTCATCTGTAAGACAAAGTTAAAAATAGTATCAATCAGTATCCTCATTAGGACTAATATAATACTAACAAAGATAATACACAGAGAGCACACCTTGTAACTACTTGGTCAGTGCTAAGCCCATTATTATAAAGAGTGACAGTAACTTCCTACTAAATATAACTATGGGAGCTTCACATGCAAAGTACGTTGGAAGAAGGAAGGTGGGGTAAATTGGATCCACTTTATGTGGTGAAGAATTGGAAAAGTCTTCTCTGAGGCACTGTTAAACCTTGACAGGTGAATATAAATTTTTTTCCAGAAAGAGAAAGCTGAAAGAAAGTTCCAGGGAGCAAAACTGATGGCCCAAATCACAATGGGGTGACCTTACTTGCTGTCTTTGGGGAAAGGATAGTGACACCGAGGTTAGGTGCTGGCAGAGGATAACTCATGGTCAAGTGATGATGGGTGAGTAGAAATGGATATATCACAGGATATATCACAGGATAGAGATCGTTACTTTGTGGGCATAGTGATAGCCTAATGAACCTAAGGATGAAGATAATGACTGTGGGCTAGGTGTAGAGATGACATAACATACCTAGTGGTTGAGGTGATGGTAGGAGTGTGGTATGGTGATCACATAGAGTATACCTACTGGTTGTAGGGGAGCAATATTTTACCCCAAAATGTGTCTCTTTGGCATGAAGATTAATTTAGGTTGATTATTTTTAGGCAACATAATACTCTCTTTTTACCTCCCCTTAGCTTCCTAAACAATTTACATAAAGAGTCTGTTCCCTTGAAATAGAGTTATTCCCAGACATATTGGGCTGGCCAAACAGTTCGTTTGTAATATCTTACAGAAAAACCTGAACAAACTGTTTGGCCAAGTCAATATATGTAAAGACTATGGTTTTGGTGAACATTCAGTATTCTTGCCTGGAAAATCCCATGGACAGAGGAGCCTGGCGGACTATAGTCCATAGGATCACAATGAGCTGGACGTGACTAAAGCAACTGAGCATGCACGCATGCATGCATAGGCTTGGTGTGGTGTGTTGGGACCTAGTGTTCAGAGTCCACTCTGTGTCCCAGTCTATTCCTGGCTCAGCAAGCATTGGTTGAACACTTGCTTTTCCATCTCCATTCCCAAACGGCTGCTCCCAACATTCTGTTTTGTCTTTGAGATGGTGTTTAGGGTGAAGGCTTCTACCATTTTGGTGAGTTACTCACTTTTCCATGTATACATGCTAATAAACCTTGGTTTGATTTTCTCCTTTTAATCTGCCTCATGTCAGTTTAATTCTTAGACCAGCCAGAAGATCCTAGAAGGATAGAGGAAAATTTCTTCTTCCCCAACATGGTTGAGTTGGTGTGGGGAGTGTGAGCACAGTGGTGGGTAGACTCTAGTGATGAGATGAGCCAGCATGGCAAGAATTAAATTATGATGGTCTTAGAATCCATGAGAGTAGATTGGTACTTTTATGGGAAATCATATGAATGATGATTATCTGTTTTTTTTAAGAAGAGGAAATAATTTTATCTGATATGTGTTTCAGAAAGATTATACTGATTGCAAGTGCATGGGAGGATTGAAGATGAATCTTTTCTATCACAGGAGCAATATTCCTGGCTTAGCCTGGAATATCTGTTAAAGAACATGTTTTCTTTTTTTCACTTTAAAAATTTACTGTCTATTTCCTAAGGGTTTGTTAGATTTTTAAGCCTGGATGGTAAGGTTTGCAAGTACAGACTTGAAAACACAAAGAATTTTCCCATCACCAAAAGGTGTAGATTCATAAATTCATAGAAATTTAGGCCAGCCTGGGACCTTAGAGAGCTCTAACCCTAGATGGAACAATTGGGGTAACACTAGTCTTCACATGTTTTTCCCAGGCTCTGATTCTGCACACATGTGAACTGTAAGCTCTGACATGTCTTGGAGTCATCTGGAGAGACATCAAAGTTGTGGGTTACCGTTAGATACATGAAGGGCAGCAGAGCCTCTTCATCCCCATGTCTCTTATACTATAAAATATTATAGTATCTGTCCGAATGATTGTGAGGAATTGTTGTTGTTTAGTTGCCAAGTCATGTCCAACTCTTTGAAGCCCCGAGGACTGTAGCAGGCCAGGCTCTTCTGATCTCCACTTTCTCCCAGAATTTGCTCAAATGCATGTCCATTGAATTGGTGATGCTACATAACTATTTCATCCTCTGCCATCCCTTTCTCCATCTGCCTTCAGTCTTTCCCAGAATCAGGGATTTTTCCAATGAGTTGACTCTTTGCATCAGGTGGCAAAAGTATTGGAGCTTCAGCTTCAGCAACAGTCCTTCCAATGAATATTCAAGATTGATTTCCTTTAATATTGACTAGTTTGATCTCCTTGCAGTCGAAAGGACTCTCAAGAGTCTAGCACCACATTTTGAAAGGATCAGTTCTTTGGCACTCAGACTTCTTTATGGTTCAACTCTCACATCTGTGCATAACTCTTGGAAAAACCATAGCTTTGACTATACAGACCTTTGTTGGCAAGTGATGTTTCTGCTTTCCAATACATTGTCTAGGTTTTTCATAGCTTTCTTTTAAGAAGAAAGAGTCTTTTAGTTTCATTGCTTCAGTCAACATCCACAGTGATTTTGGAGCCCAAGAAAATAAAATGTGTCACTGCTTCCACCTTTTCCCTTCTATTTGTCACAAAGTGATGGGAATGGATGCCATGATCTTAGTTTCTTGAATGTTGAGTTTCAAGCCAGCTTTTTCACTCTCCTCTTTCACCCTCATCAAGAAGCTCTTTAGTTCCTCTTTACTTTCTGCCATTAGAGTGTTATCATCTGCATATCTGAGGTTGTTGATATTTCTCCCAGCAATCTGGATTTCAGCTTGTATCTGTATAAATAAGTATGCATAATGCTTTATCTTAAAATCTCAACTTTGTCTTACCACCAGTGTACGTGCATATGTGCACTTATGCACACACACACACACACACTTTTATACTTTGAACAGTCACAATTCACATTGGAGTGTTAAAGACTCTGCAGGAAAGAAAGCAAAACAGCAACAAAACTAGAACACTACTACTGCTGCTGCGAAGTCACTTCAGTCGTGTCCGACTCTGTGCGACCCCATAGACAGCAGCCCACCAGGCTCCCCCGTCCCTGGGATTCTCCAGGCAAGAACACTGGAGTGGGTTGCCATTTCCTTCTCCAATGCATGAAAGTGAAAAGTGAAAGTGAAGTTGCTCAGTCGTGTCTGACTCTTCGCGACCCCACGGACTGCAGCCTACCAGGCTCCTCCGTCCGTGGGATTTTCCAGGCAAGAGTACTGGAGTGGGTGCCAGTGCCTTCTCCGAACTAGAACACAGTGCTTCCCAAACTTAACTGCCATGGGAACTACTTAAAAAAAGGAACTACATGAAAAAAGTACTCCAAGTTCTGAGCCTCCTGGCCTGAGTCTCCATTATAAAGATGTATTCGGGAGAGTGTCAGGACACATGAGAGAACAGCTATCTATCAGTTATGACTGAGTCGCTGAAGAGTTCCTCTCTCTCTAAGTAGCCAATCTGCACTGGGTCTCTCCTGTTACAAAATGTCTTGAAGAGTGAGGTTTCCATTTCTGTCTCCTATGCTTCCTGTATTGATAGTTTCTGTTTTGTCTAAACAAATTATTCTTTCAGAGGATGAGCTGCTTGTCTGATTTTTTTTTTTTTTTAGTATTATCTTGTTTAATTGTTTTGCAACAAAGTCCATGGGAGGAATTCAAGATATAGTTTATCCTTTATGAAAGCAAAACATAATGAGAAAGTCACTGTCTTCTCCAAGCTTGAGTACATATACAATGGACACAACTTGGACATCAATATTTTGGCAGAGACTGGTTTGATGCTAACCAATCCCAATTCTTGGACCTAAAAAGTCTACATTTCCCAGCCTCCCTTGAAGCTATTTGGGACCAATTTGGCTTTGATCCATAGGGTGTGGATTGTTTTGATGGTATTGAACTTGCAGTCTTGGTTCTGAAATCTCATGCAATTTTTCTTCCTCTCTTTTCCTTTTCTTAGTGACCACAGAGGTCTTGGGTTTAAAATGGGGCGCCCCCGGGTAGAAATTCCTGAGGCATTACTGGAGAAAAGACACCAAGAAAGATACTCATCAATAGAGACCAAAGAAAGGACAGACATTCGCAGCATTGAATCACTGGGATGTCAAGGTTTATCACTTACTCCAGCCTCATATAGGTGAGATGGAATTCTCAGCTGAATCCTAAACTTAGGTTTCCTGTCTTCAACTTTAGCTCACTCATCATATTCTTTTTGCAAAACTGGCATGGAATTAGCAGGATGGCAAAGCTAGTCTGGTGCATCCAAAATGGTTCAATTCAAATTACCTGTGTTCTGAAGTTTGGAGAAATATAATTATCAAAACTTTAGAGTCAAGCTGGTTTTAGTTCTTCTAAGAGCTTCTTGGTTATTGTTGTTTTTTGTTTTAACTAGACATTTTTTTTTTTTAGAGTAATGTTAGGTTCAGAACAAAAGTAAGAGGAAGGTGCAAAGATTTCTATATACCTCCTGCTCATGTGCATATCTTCCCCCATGATCGATCTCCCCCATCTGAGTGGTATTTTTTTTTTATAATTGATTGGCATATCATGGACTGTAGCCCACCAGACTCCTCTATCCATGGAATTCTCCAGGCAAGAAACTGGAATGGGTAGCTATTCCCTTCTTCAGGGAATGGATCTTCCCAAACCAGGGATTGAACCCGGGTCTCCTGCACTGCAGGTGGGTTCTTAACCATCTGAGCCAGCAGGGAAGCCTCTATCGACATATCATTAACTCCTACGGTCTACACTGGGGCTTACTCTTGGTGTTATACATTTTATAGGTTTGGATACATGTAAATGACATGTATCCACCATTATAATTTTATACAGAGATGTTTTAAGAGCTTCCTTAGTTCTCACTTAACCTTATTCTTGGGATAGAGTCTTTCAAAAATCCCAAGAGAAAGTTCCTCCTTGGCAAGCCCTGAACTCCAATTTTAATTACTTCATCCTCACAAGATTACTCCGTTCAACTTCTTGGCCTCTAAGCCACCACTTTGCGAATAGCTTCTTTCTATGCCACTCAGACACCCCATTGGAGTCATCAAATGCCTCTAGAAGTAAAACAGCACCAAATGGTTGGCTTGCCTCTCTAGATTTGCCTTCTCTCTAGAATCCTAGCTTTCCAAGCCTTAGTAGTTCTCCAATGTCTTCAAAAATGATTAGTGATTTTATAATTGGCCAAATTGATACAATTTTCTGGTTGTTCTCCATAGGATCACTGGTCTGAAACAAACTAGGCCACCGTAACCAGAAGTAGAATTCCCTTCCTTAGCACTTTTTGGTAGTATTTTAGGTTTCTTTCATTCAGTCATTTTCTATTGCAGAGTCTCTTGTTGCATTTAAATGTAAACATGTATCGTCACACCAAATTGGGCAGTGATGGCCCCAGAATAGAATTTATGAGGATGGATATAATTATAGGAAGATATCATAGTCATGAAAAATGGTTCAGATCTGTGGAAGCACAATGAACCTGGGACGAGGAGAGACAGAATCATAAGCTCAGTGTTGGAGGCGTGTTCGATCCCGCATCTGGCGGGTGCTCCATTCTCCCCTAGAAACCACCCTCCACTTAGTCAAGGGGAGCCCAAGCTGCTTTTTAACTTGGTAATGGAGATGTGAGACATTTGTAAAGAAATATGGAGTGCTGGAACTCAAAGGGATGAAGGATGGAGTAATGGGAAAGGAAATTTTGGCTCAATTTCTACTTTCCAGACACAGAAATTGAAGATTATCAAACAAGCCAGTTAAGTATAAATAAATAAATGGTAGCACTGCTTTCAAAACACTAGCCAATACACCAGTCTACGGGGTCTACAAGAACATCAGCTTCAGCGACTCTTCCCACAGTTACATCCAGAGCTAGCCCAGTGCCCCACACACAGGAGCTACTCATTAAGTTTGTTGCTTTGTTTTTCAAGAAACAACGGTTGGAACTAAAAACCCTCTAGTGTGGTTTCCTTTTTTAGAGCTGAAACTAAGAACTTTGTATATCACCAGTTTAACCCTCTTATTTTATAAATGAGAAAGCTGTGGTTTGTATTTGTTGGGTTATTGCTGAAAGCAGATTATTATAATCAGCAGACAACAGAACCTAAAAAAAAAGCCTTATGATTTAGACTTTGTTATGAAGTTACAAATGTAAAAGTAGGTGTACAACACTGTGGGTACATAAATATGCAGAAATACAAGTATACATCCAAATCATTTTGCCTAGGAAGATGGATGAAGGACGCTTGGGAGTTATTGAAGGAAATTCTGAGTGAATCATCCAGAAAGCAGAGGAAGCTGCCCTCCCCAACATGCTCTCTGGTGTCCTGGGAAGAATCTACCTGGGAAGACTCTTCCACATTTTTTCTTCTGCAATGAGTTTGAGCAAGTTGGTTAAAGAGATTTAATATAGGCAAACCTTGTATTTTCTTATTGGATGTTTGCCTTCCATTGTTTTGATAAAATTGTCCCTAATTCTACCTTCCAGGGGAGAATCATCTGCTGTCAATGTTTGGCTATTGTCATTTAAGCTGATGGAAATGTGGGCTTAAAAGA
This sequence comes from Cervus canadensis, assembly GCF_019320065.1. Taxonomy (NCBI): domain Eukaryota; kingdom Metazoa; phylum Chordata; class Mammalia; order Artiodactyla; family Cervidae; genus Cervus; species Cervus canadensis. The sequence continues at coordinate 40,857,846 of NC_057415.1, read as the reverse complement.
GAAGATTGTATTTAAGTCAAATGTCCAGTCTGATTTTGGAAATCAGACTCCCATTGCTGTCTGGGGTAATTATCACAATGTGGATCCCAACAAAATAATTCTATTTCAGCCAGCGCCTATAAGTTCAGATCAGGAAGTGGGTGAAGACTGACTTTTTCTTTTTTCTTTATTAGATTCTCTACAGAGAAAAAAAATAAAACCCCTCATTTTAAATCTGTATACAATGATACTTTGCTGACATATTATCTGCGGAAATCAATGCAGCAGCACGCCAGCTAATTCGGAGTGGAGTTGTTTTGCAACAATTTAGAACATAGCCTGGGAATGAGCTATTCAACCAGCCTACATTAAGATTAATTTCATAAAGTATACATTAGCACCCTTGACAGTTCTCTGAGTGTGGATTTTAATAGATCAGGGTACAGGGGGCTTGGCCAGTAAAATAAAATCCCCTTCTCCGAATTGGAGAAAGAAATCTGCCATCTCACCCTCCCACACTGCGGGACTAAACCCTTTAGCCATCAGCACAGTACATCAAATTTAAGAGTCTTTAAATATTAAATATCAGTGTGCGCCATGGAATGCAATAAACCCACTTTTCAAATAATGTTTCATTCCCCGACATCAAAATGTGCGAGGAGTTTTCTTTTAAATATACTGTAGAAGTTAATTAAGTTCACTCAAGTTTATGGCGTGGATTCACTAAGACTACATTGGGATATTTACGACCCACCCAGAATGCAACTCAGTGAAACTTTTGATATGTTGATAAGTGATAAGGATGTCATTTGAGGTTTATTTTTTAATAATAATTTAATTGTCATTGTAAAATGCCTCATAGTTAGGACAGATTAAATTGCCACCAAAACCATTACTAAAATTCATAACCTCTATAAATGTAAAGTGTTTGCTGCTGTATCATAAATAACAGCACTTGTTCCAGGAAAATGAGGTGCCTGAAATAAATTAAGGAAACCAAAACATATAAATGCATTAGATTGCAACAATTTCTGGCTGGTGATGGGAAGGCAGCCGAGTGGGGAGGTGGATTCTTTTACTGAGCAAGGGTTACTTATGATCTCAATAAATCTTGGGTCCTGGAGGATTTCTTGGGTGTTATTTACCTTATTGGCACAATTGGAGGGTACTGCCTCTCTTGAGTGAGGACGAGCGAGAGAATCTGTAAACTGGAAGAAACTCTCATCACTTGCAAGGTGACCTTGTCCAAGTTGCACTGCCTTCTTGAGTTTCAAGCTTCTTGTCTGCAAAATGGGACCGTGTTTTCCCACTGTTCTGAGTGCAGAGAGCCAAACTGAGTGTTCTTATAGCATTCTTTTTTGTTCTAATATATCCACTAGACTTGTCTGAATAGTCCCTTTCCTTGGGAAGCCTTTTTTGATTTCTCAAGTAGGACTGGACCTTCTCTTTCTGCCATTCATCTAATGCCATTTGTCATGGGGTTCTCATCATCATCATTATTTTATTTTAAAAAATCATGGTATTTTAAAACAGTTTCACACTCAAAAAAGAATTATAAGAATAGTATGGAGTTTCAGCTGAAGCTGAAACTTTGGCCGCCTAATGTGAAGAACTGACTCCTTGGAAAAGACCCTGATGCTGGGAAAGATAGAAGGCAGGAGAAGGGGATGACAGAGGATGAGATGGTTGGACACCATCACCGACTCAATGGACATGAGTTTGAGTAAACTCTGGGAGTTGGTGATGAACAGGGAAGCCTGGCGTCCTGCAGTCCATGGGGTCACAAAGAGTCAAACACGACTGAGTGACTAAACTGAACTGACCTGAACTGATGGAGAACTCTTGTATGCCATTTGTCCAGAGATTCCATTTAATAATTCCCAGTGTCTTCCTTTTTAATAGAAAGGATCAATCAAGGATCATGTGTTGCATCTAGCTATCATGTCACTCTAGTCTTTTTCAGTCTGAATCCATTTCCTGGTGTTTCTTGACTTTTATGACCTTAAAATCTTTTGGAGTATAGGCCAGGCATTTGGGACAAGTTCCCTCAATTTGAGTTTTTCATGTGGTTGCTATTAAATGCTCAGAGACTGGTTTTGCTTATCAGAGTAGGAGTCAGTCAAGGTCAGAGTCTGGGCTGTTCATCTTTGTAACTGTGTACCCCCCATACGAAGAGGCATATAGAAGTTGCATAATAGATCTCAATGGAATAAATATGTCAGTAAATCCCTTGGTATGTTTAGAAATATGTTTTCATATGTTTAGGAGATATGTACAGGCTCTGTGAGATAAATTCTCTTAAATTTTCTAATTTCACCTTTTGATACATAGAGATTCTGAGGGCAAGGTTGCTTTGGTGTTGGAATGGGTGGCTTTTAGGAATAACTGGGATAGAATATTGAAGAGAAGGACTGGCTGATTTACCCATTAGAGCTAGCATCTACCTGAAACATACTGAACTGATAAATGATGCAGCTGCTGTGGAACTCACTCAAAGAAGTAAACATGGAGACCATATGTAATTCATCATCTGTGTTCATTAGAAGTTTAAATAAATTACAAGAAAAGCAGAAAGTGTTTCTGATCACTGAAGCCATGGGTCATTAGATAGATTTGGTACTCACTCTGGCTCAGAGACATTGTCTGGACTGATTTCTGCTCTTGAAAGAACCCCAGGATTTTACTCAGTGGGAAGAAGAACCAACACTGGGTTGAGAGCTAAAAGATTTGGATTTCAGTTTTGACTCAGCTTCTTTCTTTCTCTGTGATCTTGAAGATATCACTTTCCATCTCTGGGCCTCCATTTCCTCACATGTAAAATGAAGAGGGTTGTGATGATCCATTGGTTCCCTTCCATCTCACGTGACTGATCTCTGTGTGGCCTGAAGACTCAGAGAGATGAGGAACCTGTCAGGTCACTTCTGAGGACTTAGATCACGAGGTCATTCAAATTGGGAGGCGGAGATGACCCAGCGTGTTCACTGTCTCCTAGCTGAGTTCTTGTTCTTTCAAAGTCAGAGCCCAACTAGAGAATGATTATAAACTTTTGAGACACTCAGGATAAAAGGAGACTGAGAAAGAATGAGAAAGTTTAACTTCCTGGCCCTTGCAGCCAATTACAGCACATACCCTCCAAGTCAGGCGTCCCCACTGCGTTTAACAACCCAGCATGAAATAGCCTTGAAGAGACTTCACAATTCCTCTCTCAGATATGAAATAAAACAAAAGATTCCTTATTAGCACACTGAAAACCTAGGGACAGTAACCAGGAAAAAAATAATAAAGTTATAAAAGTTCTTTCCTTTTTAATAGAATTTTGTGTTAGTATTGTAAATTAATGTAAATGTCACTTTAAAAGAGAAATCAGAATAAAATCCTAATAAAGTTGGATAGCACCACAGGGGTGGTGAGTAAATTGAGAGAATATCTGATTAGATTTCAGATGTTGCTTTTTAATTTGTGGGTCTTCTCTTCTCCCAGTTTATTAGATATGCTGGTTCAGAGTGAGTTTCCTGGGCTTGAAGGAACTGCATCTCACTTCTAATTCCATATTAACCAGTAGATCACAGAGATTTCTGTTTAGCATTTGTTTGCATTCTGTTTATGCAAGTGTTTCAAATTATTAGTGAATTCCTTTGAGAAGGTCAAATGGAAGGTTCAACCAACAAATGAACTGCAAAGAATTTGGAGCCAGGGAGGTTAAGCAAATTGAGAACAATGTCAAACAAACAAAAGCAGACCCATTTCCTGGTATGTGTCTATCAGGGCTCCTCCAGCTTCTGGATGGTGGAGATCGAGCCTCACTCTTATAGCTCATCAAGTAGATCTGTATCACTATATCATGAACTTGTAGTAAATGTTGATGGAGTTAAAGGTTCTGCCAGCACTGGGCTTTACTGGGAACTTTTTAATAGCAGAGAGATTCACATAGACAATTTACATTTGAGTCTTTGCTAATCTCACCCTCATCTGCATCTCATTAGGATCTCACAACAACCAGGAGCCCTGGGAAGGGGACTTCTCCATAATTACTGGAAACTATAACTGGCTGCAGAGCCAGGAAATTAGAAGTTTAGTTCTGACTTAGCCACGCACTAGCTGGGTGACCATGAGCAAGCCTCTGTTTTGCTGTGATACCCATTTTCCTTCTGTGGAGGAGTGGGTCAGACTAGATCCATTTTGACCCACCCAACACTGGTCCCATGAGACACTTCTTGATTAAAAGGCTCTGTGGTTAACCATGTTTGGATAAAGATGTGAACCATACCCACTTCGACGAGATGCACAGCACAGTCGAGTATGTTAAAGATTGTGAGAAGGCCAGAAGCAAAGAAATCTGTTTGGCAGCTGTTGCTGCCAAAATGTATATGATCTAAGGATTCTGTTTCTGAGAAAAACCCATTGACATCCTTTAGATGTTTTTAGAGCATCTCAAAGAGCTCTTCCAACTCTGATATTTTTTGTTTATGGGTGACTATTTGTCTTTTACAGGTAAGAAAATCCGAGACTCAGAGAGAACAAATAACCAGATGAAAGACACATTTGAACAGATAGTTAAACCCCTGTTTTAGAGTTCCTTTAACTCTATGTTTTAGAGTTCCTTTGAACTTTTTTATGTGTTCCTTTCTTTGACAATTTTTATCCTACAAACAATGGAGAACCACATGACCTATATATTCCTCATGGCCATATTTACATCTAAAACTATATTTCAGTGTCTAATAGGTCCAAGGCTCCCTCTAAGAGTCTTCACTGAAGAAAACCATCTCAGATATAGGGTAGGATTAGAGCAAGAAAGACAGTAAGGCTTAGGAAAGGAGACAGCCCTCATGTGTCCAGAGCAGGGCTTTCTGTCTCCTCCAGGTTGAGTTAGGTAGAGTTTTTGTATGTGTATCTCTATTAAGGCTCTTCTGCATGTTCTTTTAAAATTATATATTCTAAATGTATGTGTTTTCTAGGTATCCCTTTAGAATTCAGGGTTCTTAGGCTAATGTCTGGCACATAGATGATACTCAGCATCATTTTGAGACTGGGTGAGTGAATCAATGAATGAATGGGCAAATGAACAAATACATCAAATGCTAATTGGAACTCTAAACATTTTAAAGCCATGTCACCACTGTCCCTGCTGTGTGGGAAAGGAGTAAAGCAACTTTGCCTGATCATCTGAGCCCAAGCCGACTTCTTTTATCTCAACTGTCTGCCATGGACCCCACAATCCTCTGCTATTTTTCAGTTTTGTTTTTCCCCTTTCCTTGGGCTATATTTTACCTTGGAGATCTTTTCCATTAACACAACACATCGATCCTAAAGACAGACAAGGTCTTTCTTGGCTGTGTCTTCTTTTCTAAGGAAGGATTTGTTTGTGTTTTTATGAAACTGAAGACATCCAAAAAATATTTCCAGCAGGATGACACTGTGTCAGCAAATAATACTAGGTACCAAGGATATGGCGATTAGTAAAGTAAATAGAGGACAAAGAAGGTGCTGGAATTCAGACTCAGTTTTGGAGGTCAGGGAAAGAAGGATTTATAGAGGAAATGAGAGACACACTGAGATCTGAAGAATAAATAGGAGTTAACCAGGAAAAAAGGTAAGTAGAAGTATTACAGACAGAAAGAACAGCAGGCAAAAAAGCTGGATGTGAGGAAAAAAACAGGTTACTATTGGGCAACTCAAAGGTGTTCTGAATGGCTGGAGTGAGAGAATAAAGGAGGTGGTGAGAAGGTTGTTGCTATGTCCAACTGTTTTGTGACCCCATGGACTGTAGCTCACCAGGCTCCTCTGTCTATAGGACATCCCAGGTAAGAATACTGGAGTGGACTGTTGTTTCCTTCTCCAGGGGATCTCCTGACCCAGGGATTGAACCCATGTCTCCTGCATTGGCAGGTGAATTTTATTTTTAACTGCTGGACCAGGAAGAGGTGGCTGGAGCTCTAAACCCTGAGCTGATAACAGAGTGAATTGCATACCACATCTGGGTGTATTTGTGGGTATTGGTGGGGAGGGCCCTGGAGAGTTTCAAGCAGGTATATGATGAGAACAGATTGGCACTTTAGAACAGGTTGACCAGATCTACGTTCTGGCTGCAGAGGGGATGTTAGATTAAGGCAAAGACAAATTTCAAGGAGCCTAATTAGGAGCTTGCTATAATTATTGAAGAAATAATTGTGTCATGGGCTAGGGCAATGACAGTGGAAATAAAAAACTGTTTGGCTTTGAGTTTTTTAAGGAAGTTGAATCAATTTGATGATTAATTAAATGGGAGAGATGAGCCAAAGAGATGAATTAACTATGAGTCCCAGCTTTGTAGCCTGACAACTGGGTGAGAATTGATAGACACCACTCATTGATAATGGAAAAACCAGAGGAGGAGTAGGTTTTAATGTCGGGGATCTCATGAGCTGGGATCTAAGCCATATATTCTCTTCCTTTTCGAAACCATTTGTTAGGAGCTGTTACTACTTACCTGTCTAAAGACTTTACCGGTCCGTGTTCTGTTGCTGTTGTTCAGTTGCTAAGCTGCGTCCGAATCTCCGTGACCCCATGGACCGCAGCACGCCAGGCTTCCTTGTCCTCCACCACCTTCTGGACTTTGCTCAAGTTCATGTCCATTGAGTCAGTGATGCTATCTAACCATCTCACCCAGTGTACAAAGTGCAATATATCAAAAGTAATTTAGGTTCCATAGGTGGAAAAGAGTCTATTTATACAACTGCCTATCTACCTACAAATGGATTGGTAGGACTAGCCCAACTCAAGCAAAGCATTAGCCATATTTTGAAACAATTAATGGCTCATCAAGTTTTGTAAGTGCGATCACTCACACCAAAATAATAGAATTTTTTTGCAGTAGAATCACCAAAATAATAAGAATAATAAAATTACTTTAGAAAGTACTTGTGAGCTATCTGGATTTTATGTGTTTTTGATGAGTTGGAAAAACAGTGGAACATCTGCTTAAGTATTTTACCTCACAATTACAGTATAGGTTTCAGGGAAGAACTCTTTAGCTCAAGATTGACCTGTTGTTCGTTGTTGTTCATTTGGTAAGTCATGTCCAACACTTTGTGACCCTGTGGACTTCAGCACGCCAGGCTTCTCTGTCCATCACTATCTCCTGGAGTTTGGTCAGACTCATGTCCACTGAGTTGGTGATGCCATCCAACCTTCTCATCCTCTGTCACGCCCTTCTCCTCCTGCCCAAGTGGACCTGGGCTGTTTGAAATTCATCTACATGCATGTGACCTGAAGGCTGAAGAAACTTAGGCTAGGGGATATAAGGCACTAATGGAGAAATCTGGAATATTTTCTCTTGAGAAGCAGAATATGCAGAGAGGGTAGGAGTGAGCATTCAAAAACATGCCATTGGTGCAGAAGAAGGTAAACTTCCAAATTCATTCTATGAGGCCACCATCACCCTAATTCCAAAACCAGAAAAAGATGCCACAAAAAAGAAAACTACAGGCCAATATCACTGATGAACATATATGCAAAAATCCTTAACAAAATTCTAGCAAACAGAATCCAACAACATATTAAAAAAATCATACATCATGACCAAGTGGGCTTTATCCCAGGAATGCAAGGATTCTTTAATATCCACAAATCAATCAATGTAATACACCACATTAACAAACTGAAAGATAAAAATCATATGATTATCTCAATAGATGCAGAAAAAGCCTTTGACAAAATTCAACATGCATTTATGATTAAAACTCTCCAGAAAGCAGGAATAGAAGGAACATACCTCAACATAATAAGAGCTATATATGACAAACCCACAGCAAGCATTACCCTCAATGGTCAAAAATTGAAAGCATTTCCCCTAAAATCAGGAATAAGACAAGGGTGCCCACTCTCACCACTCACTATTCAACATAGTTTCAAAAGTTTTGGCCACAGCAATTAGAGCAGAAAAAGAAGTAAAAGGAATCCAGACAGGAAAAGAAGTGAAACTCTCTCTGTTTGCAGATAACATGATCCTCTACATAGAAAACGCTAAAGACTCTACCAGAAAATTACTAGAGCTAATCAATGAATATAGTAAAGTTGCAGGATATAAAATTAACACACAAAAATCCCTTGCATTCCTATACACTAACAATGAGAAAACAGAAAGAGAAGTTAAGGAAACAATACCATTCACCATTGCAACAAAAAGAATAAAATACTTAGGAGTATATCTACCTAAAGAAACAAAAGACCTATACATAGAAAACTATGAAACACTGATGAGAGAAATCAAAGAGGACACAAACAGATGGAGAAATATACTGTGTTCATGGACTGGAAGAATCAATATTGTCAAAATGACTATACTACCCAAAGCAATCTATAGATTCAATGCAATCCTTATCAAGCTACCAACAGTATTTTTCACAGAACTAGAACAAATAATTTCACAATTTGTATGGAAATACAAAAAACCTCGAATAGCCAAAGTAATCTTGAGAGAGAAGGATGGAACTGGAGGAATCAACCTGCCTGACTTCAGACTCTACTACAAAGCCACAGTCATCAAGACAGTGTGGTACTGGCACAAAGACAGAAATATATATCAATGGAACAGAATAGAAAGCCCAGAGATAAATCCACGAACTTATGGACACCTTATCTTTGACAAAGGAGGCAAGAATATACAATGGAAAAAAGACAACCTCTTTAACAAGTGGTGCTGGGAAAACTGGTCAACCACTTGTAAAAGAATGAAACTAGAACACTTGATAACACCATACACAAAAATAAACTCAAAATGGATTAAAGATCTAAACGTATGACCAGAAACTATAAAACTCATAGAGGAGAACATAGGCAAAACACTCTCTGACATAAATCACAGCAGGATCCTCTATGACCCACCTCCCAGAATATTGGAAATAAAAGTAGAAATAAACAAATGGGACCTAATTAAACTTAAAAGCTTTTGCACAACAAAGGAAACTATAAGCAAGGTGAAAAGACAGCCCTTAGATTGGGAGAAAATAATAGCAAATGAAGCAACAGACAAAGGATTAATCTCAAAAATATACAAGCAACTCTTGAAGCTCAATTCCAGAAAAATAAATGAGCCAGTCAAAAAATGGGCTAAAGAACTAAACAGACATTTCTCCAAAGAAGACATACAGATGGCTAACAAAGACATGAAAAGATGCTCAACATCACTTATTACTAGAGAAATGCAAATCAAAACCACAATGAGGTACCATTACATGCCAGTCAGGATGGCTGCTATCCAAAAGTCTACAAGCAGTAAATGCTGGAGAGGGTGTGGAGAAAAGGGAACCCTCTTACACTGTTGGTGGGAATGCAAACTAGTACAGCCGCTATGGAGAACAGTGTGGAGATTCCTTAAAAAACTGGAAATAGAACTGCCATATGACCCAGCAATCCACTTCTGGGCATACACACTGAGGAAACCAGATCTGAAAGAGACACGTGCACCCCAATGTTCATCGCAGCACTGTTTATAATAGCCAGGACATGGAAGCAACCTAGATGCCCATCAGCAGATGAATGGATAAGGAAGCTGTGGTACATATACACCATGGAATATTACTCAGCCATTAAAAAGAATTCATTTGAATCAGTTCTAATGAGATGGATGAAACTGGAGCCCATTATACAGAGTGAAGTAAGCCAGAAAGATAAAGAACATTACAGCATACTAACACATATATATGGAATTTATAAAGATGGTAATGATAACCCTATATGCAAAACAGAAAAAGAGACACAGATGTACAGAACAGACTTTTGGACTCTGTGGGAGAATGCGAGGGTGGGATGTTTTGAGAGAACAGCATCCAAACATGTATATTATCTACGGTGAAACAGATCACCAGCCCAGGTTGGATGCATGAGACAAGTGCTCAGGGCTGGTGCACTGGGAAGACCCAGAGGGATGGGGTTGGGAGGGAAGTGGAAGGGAAGATCAGGATGGGGAATACATGTAGATCTATGGCTGATTCATGTCAATGTATGGCAAAAACCACTACAATATTGTAAAGTAATTAGCCTCCAACCAATAAAAAATAAATAAATAAATAAATAAATAAATAAACAAATATTGAACCATCAAAAAAAAAATGCAATTGGCTCTTACAGACAGGGCATAGTTGAGGTTTCTATGGTGAAATGGAAAGACAGGAGCTGTAGAGCTGGATATAGATGGACTTTTGGCTCAGATAGGAAGCAGTTGTTTGACTTTGGCAAGTCTTTCAACTATCTCGAGGCCAGATTCTTCATCTATAAAATGGAGATAATAATTACCTTCATTGCAAAGCTGAATTGGGTAATAAAGAAAATATGGTCACTTGTCAACTCCTGTAATTCTATGCTTCTACCTCCTTAATCTAGTTCATGTTATTTATCTTCTTTCTGACATCATTGTAAACATCCTTATGACATCTCATATCTATGACTCTATCCTGCCCTAACTGAACTCTTGACCACTTGTCTTGCTCTCTCTAGCCACCAACTTGTGCTGTTCACAGAACGATTGTTCTAAATCACAGAGTGTTCCTAAACACAAGATAGTGTTTTCCACTGGTTAAAACTCCTCCCCAAAGCTCCCTTTAGCTATAAAGTCCAGCTCCTCAGTACATGTTCCAAGTCCCTGAATAATCAGGCACCTCAAATCATCACTCAAATCACCAACTTAGATTTCCACCATATAAAATTATTGATGATTTCCTCAAACTTGACTGCATTTTTCAAACCACTATGCTGTTTCTCAAATTATCCCTTTATCTGACATTTCCTTATCCCTTCCCCTTTCCACCATCACACCAACATCAAATACCTACTGTGATAGAGAATATATGATGTTTCACTACACCAATTTCATTTTACTCCTGGCAGAGAATCCTCCCAAAATGCAGGAGAGGCAGATTTGATCCCTGAGTTGGGAAGATCCTCTGATGAAGGAAATGGTAATCCATTCCATTATTCTTCCCTGGGAAATCCCGTGGGCAGAGGAGCCTGGTGGGCTACAGTCCATGGGGTCATAAAAGAGTTGGACACAACTTAGTGACTAAACAACAAGAACAAACATGTTTGCTACATGCAGATGAGGCTGCTAAAACCTTTTGTGCAAACCTTCACTAAATTTCTCTTTTCCCTTCTCTCTGGATCAAATGCAGGTGACCCAGAGGTGGACACTCAGGCATTAGAAGATGGTGGAGTCATTCAGTGGAAGAGCTTAGATACTTGTATGTTTATATGGAGCCCAGATTCTGGTCAACCATCAATGAACTATAAGAAGAATAAGCAGTAAACCTTTACTATAGTAAACCATTGATGTTTGAGGGTGATGTTTGAGGCAGCCATTGAACTGCCTTCAATAACTATACCTCCTCAGCTTTCAAGATATCTTCCAAGAATCTTTGTTTGGGTGATGATCTCAAATCTAACATTTTCTGTTCTGTGGCATCACCCAGCCCCTCTATAATTTGTCAGTTGATGGTAATGATACCCTTTAGTTTATGGTGTTGATAGAGGATTAAATAAGATAATCCATGCAAAATATCTGGACCAAAGTGAATACAGTGTAAATGCCAGCTTTCATTATGGTCTCCAATATCCTTTCAACCCTGAGACTTCCTAACTGATGATTTTTAAAACTCAGAGCCAATAATCCTGAGAAACAGTCTTAAATGTTTCCCCCACATTTCTGATGAAACAGTTTTAGGATATGGACTGTGAGAAATCCATGAAATGTTAGTGAATACAAACATCCCTGGGAATGCCTTTCACAAAAACAATTCAATGAAAGACAACTTCTGATGAATGACCATCAGGGTGTGATTTCAGAGCAAAGATGCTGAGGCAGCAGTTATGAGGAGGAATCAAGCGCTAAAGATGACGAACATCAAGAGACCAGTGTTATCGTTATCCTTAGTCGGCTCGAAACTTTGTCACTGAAATAACACAGACCACTAACCATCTGTTCCCTAAAAGCCATGACTCATGTGTTTCATGCTGTTCAAATCTAGTGCTTTAAAAGTCATCAAGTATGCAAAGTTGCTCCAAGAAATCCCTACCTAGTAATTGTATTCAGCGTAGCTATTTGTTATGTATTCTCTCAACACTTATTGGGATGCTTTGCTAGCTGTGCAACCAAAGTTGTTATTAACTCCGTTTCTATGGCGTCATGGAAAAGACATGGCTTTTGATATAGACAGAGTTGCACGGAATCCTGGATTCACCCCTTACTATGTATCTGAAGACACGCCATTTACTTTACCTTTCTGAGTCTCAGTGTCACTACCCACAAAATGGGGTGAATGTCAAGTATCTTGTCACTAGACGACAAAGGTCTATTTAGTCAAAGCTATGGTTTTTCCAGTAGTCATGTATGGATGTGAGAGTTGGACTATAAAGAAAGCTGAGCACCAAAGAATTGATGCTTTTGAACTGTGATGTTGGAGAAGACTCTTGAGAGTCCCTTGGACTGCAAGGAGATCCAACCAGTCCATCCTAAAGGAGATCAGTCCTGGGTGTTCATTGGAAGGACTGATGTTGAATCTGAAGCTCCAATCCTTTGGCCACCTGATGTGCAAAACTGGCTCATTGGAAAAGACCCTGATGCTGGGAAAGATTGAAGGCAGGAGGAGAAGGAGAAGACAGAGGATGAGATGGTGGGATGGCATCACCGGCTCGATGGACATGAGTTTGAGTAGGCTCCAGGAGTTTGTGATGGACAGGGAAACCTGGCATGCTGCAGTCCATGGTGTGTCTCAAAGTGTCGGACACAATTGAGTGACTGAACTGTACTGTGGTATTTCTGTGATAATTGGAGATAGTTAATACAAAGTGACACTGGCACGTGCTAGGTACTCAATAAATAGTGATATTATGATACACATCTGTCAATACCTATAGATATCCACGGTGCTATGCTTAGTCACTCAGTCATGTCCAACTCTTTGCGACCCCAGGGACTGCAGCCTTCCAGGTTTCTCTGTCCGTGGGGATTCTCCAGGCAAGAATACTGGAGTGGGTTGCCATGCCCTACTCCAGGGGATCTTCTCAACCCAGGGACTGAAACTAGGTCTCGCACATTGCAGGCAATTTTTTATGGTCTGAGCGTCCAGGGAAGCCCATAGATATCCACAGATATATTTTTTCTCCTCTTCCATTTAGATTCTATGGAGTGGAATGCTGAGATAGCTAAATATTATAAGGCTTATACTATAAACAATCATGTATTAGTTTGACCCACAACATCTTAAAAATATTTCAGAACAATATTCTGTGTATTGATTACTTCAATATGAAGCAATATATACTCTATATGCTATATTGTATATAATATATACTCTCCTATATGCTATATTGTATATAATATATACTCTCCTTTACATATCTCTATTTATTGGGTTTAACTAGGATCAGCAGAGATCCACAAAGTGGATTAAGTTAAATACATTTACTTTTTAAATCTACTTACTATTTAAATCCACTTATTATTAAATTAAATTACTTATTCTATTTTATTGAAAAGAAATCTGTAGATGGTTTTCATGGCTGTTGTAATGCCTCCAAAGTGTGATCAAGGATACAGGCTTCTATCCTTCTACTTTACCCTTCTAGGATATTGATTTCATCCTCAGGCAAGTCCACAGTTATATATGGTGTCTAGGTCTTTGTCCATTACATTCCTAATACAAGTTGTAAAAACTACAAAGGTAGAAGGGCTGAAAGGCTTTAAGATGAATCCACGCTCCTTAAGTGGCCTTTCTGGAAGTTCCATGTAGCACCCACTTGCATCTAGAACTTGGTCAGCTGCAACTAGCTGCAAGGGAGTCCAAGAAATGTGGGCTTTTATTTCTGGGTTTTGGCATGCCAAACTAAAAAGATGGGTTTCTATTCACTGAAAAGAAAAAAAGAAAAGGCGTGTTAAGGGAAGATGCTGAATAGGACTGGAGGAAACTGGAAGTATAGCCCAGGGTTGTTCAACAGTTTTAACCCAGGGACCAACTCCAGTTGGAACAGAGTTGAGGGGGCTTCTAGAGCCATAAGTAAGGACCCTATGGAAGAGTGCCATGACTGGTGGTCCCCTGGGTGCAGGCTGAAGATGGTGACAGTAGTTGCACCATGAGCTTTCTCTCCTTGGCTTAATCCAGAGGCATGAGAGGATTTCAGCCTGAGTACTTCTGGAAGAGTGGGTATTTTTCAAACAGTTATGATAGCAAATATTTGTGCTTTTCACTACATATTGAAAAATGTTTCCCAAATCATTTCCTTGTTCAATACACTCCCTCTCAAAGATGGAAGAGGCAGACAATTATAATCTGCATTTGGTAGTTGAGAAAATAAATTCAATTGGGGAAGCGGAATGCTTAAGGTCACAGAGCTATCAAGTAGCAGAGCTAGGGTTTAAACTGCAGCCTCCTGGCTTTAAGTGTGGAACTATTTATATTGGACTTGACAAGCACTTAGAAACAGTTGGCTTTGGTGTAAGACAAATGGAGGCTTGAATCTGTGCTCTACCCTTGTGGGATCTTTCTGTTTTCAAATGCAGTAGTATTCACTTCTGGGGGCTGTACAGTTCTAGGCGTGTTAACACATGCATAGATTCTTGTAAACACTACCACAAACAGGATACACTACATTTCAAACATAGAAAATAATCCCCTTGAGGGGGCCTTTGGAAGGCTTTGCTGTGAAACTAGTGAGATGCTTCTGCCTGTGTTACAATTGACAGTCAGAGTTCAAAATGATAGTGAGGCACCAACTCATTATGAGCCTATGATAGGGATATACGTCAGGAAGATTTGGGCTGCTGGTGACAGAGGGTATAAATAAGGATGGCTCGAGGCCGAAGGGCACATCTTATCCCACCTTATAATGAGAAGTCCACAGGTAGAGTGGCTTGCAGCTGTTCCTGACCCACTTCTCTATGGTCCTCCTGGCTCTATATACTGGAGACAAAAGTTCCAGGTGTCACTTTCAGACATACTGTATTCAGAGGCATGAAAGTACCACCTTCTTCTCTTTCCTTCTTAGGATTAAGATATCCTTGTCTAAAAGCCCCAGGGTAGAGCATCCTTCCATGTCTCAATGACCAATACTGAGTCACAAGTCTTTGGTTAATTAATCATGGGCAAGAAGAATAGGGGTCCCCTGATTGACTCATGCTACTCAGGAGGCAATGACTTGAGCTGAGATGGTGCCTACTTCCCTTGAAGCACATAACTGTATCATGGGTTCTGATAAGATGGGGGAAGTGGTGTTATGAATAATGAGTAGACAACAAACAGGAATTATACAGATAGGTTCCTGCTGACAGCTCACTTCTCCTTGCCTTAGACCAGCAGTCCCCAGTGGTTTTGGCACTGGGGACCAGCCTTATGGAAGACAATTTTTCCATGGACCTGGTGGGGGTGATGATGTTGGAATAATTCAAGGGCATTACATTTATTGTGTATTTTATTTCTATTGTTATTGCATCAACTCCACCTCAGATCATCAGGCATTAGAACACAGAAGTTGGGGAGCCCTGCCTTAGACCACTGCACCCCAGAAGAAGCCAATTGGAGCCTTTCACTCTCACTAGAGTGTGTGTGTGTGTGCGTGCGTGTGTGTGTGTGTGTGAAAGGGAGAAAGGAGAGAGAGATGAGAAAACAACTGCTAGGAATAGTTGGAATGTACATTACCCTATGCTTGTTCCTTGGAAGGGAAGCTATGACAAACCTAGACAGTGTGTTAAAAAGTAGAGACATCACTTTGCCAACAAATGTCCGTGTAGTCAAAGCTATGGTTTTTCCAGTAATCACATACGGATATGAAAGTTGGGCCATAGAGAAGACTGGGTGCCAAAGAATCTATGCTTTCAAATTGTAGTGCTAAAGAAGACTTGAGAGTCGCTTGGAATGCAAGGAGATCAGGCCAGTCAATCCTAAAGGAAATCAGCCCTGACTATGCGTTGGAAGGACTGATGCTACAGTTGAAGCTCTGATACTTTGACCAGTTAATGCAAAGAGTCGACTCATTGGAAAAGACCCTACTTCTGGGAAAGATTGAAGGCAGAAGGAGAAGAGGGCAGCAGAGGATGAGATGGTTAGATGGCATCACCGACTCAGTGGACATGAATTTGAGCAAACCCTGGAAGGTAGTGGAGGACAGAGGAGCCTGGCGTGCTGCAGTTCAAGGAGTTGCAAAGAGTTGGACACAACTCAGAGACACAACAACAACACATTACCATACTGTGACATGAGTATCTTTTTTTTCTTATTGTAAACAAAATTAACATCCCACCAGGAAGCTATTAGTCAGGAATCTCTGTATCTTTCCATTATGTAGTTCCAGCAGTCAATCATTCCAAATCCAGGCAAGGTCAAAAAGAAGGAATTAGTCGATTTGGATAAAGAGAATATATATATATATATTATATATATATATATATATATATATATAATTTATCCAAGTATTTCCTTTTCATTATGTAAGTTGCAGGATAAAGTTGATGTATAATTAGTGCATAAATGATTCACTAGAGATGTTGAATGTTATTTTCCTTTTATTCTTTTATTAGGACTTGCCAGTGGTTGGTTGGTAGGGGGAAAATGTTTCCAAGTTTTAAAACCATGTTTTATGGATTTTCGTTTAGTGCAGATGAAGGATGGACACAAAGCAATAAGATGTCAACCATCAGATCGGCATCAACTTCAGCACTGGGACAGTTATCTTGATTTACAATCCATTTAATCTAGTCTAGTCTCTTGATCACTTTCAAAGAGTGTTCATCAATACATGGGCTCCTTGAGAGCAGAAGCTATGTCCTATTCACCTTTATGTCCCCAAGCACGGGTGACCACACTAAGTGCTCAATGGACACTGGCAGAATTGCACTTAGAAATGTCACGTATTTGTCCTTGATATTTGAGATTCTGTGTCTATCTTAACTTTAGTGTATCTTTGCACAGATGAAAACACATTTTATTTCCCACACCTGTTCTTTTCCTTGGGTCTGCCTCAGCAATGGGAGAATCAATAAATAGGAAAATATTTATTTTTATATGGCAGGATGGAAAATAGGTTTTGGAAAGACCAACATAGACTAAAATGAAAGAAGGAATTGAGTCATCTTGTCCAAGGCCACCAAGAAAACAGTGTGCTAATGCCAGAATTGTGGTCAATTGAAGAATGATGTTCTATTGTCAGTGTTATGTGGTATAGTTTAGGGTATGAAATTTTCAAGGAAAGTTGTCAATTAAAAGATGCATCCTGTCTATTTCCTGATGGCTCAAGTGGTAAAGAATCCACCTGCAATGCAGGAGACCCAGGTTTGAACCCTGGGTTGGGAAGATCTCCTGAAGGAGGAAATGGCAACCCATTCCAATATTCTTGCCTGGAAAATACCATGGACGGAGGAGCCTGGAGGGTTACAGTCCATAGAGTCGCAAAGAGTTGGACATGACTGAGCACTGCACATACATGCCTACTGATGCCTGAAATTTTCCCGTTAATATTTGGCCTCTTTGTATTAAGCTTTTAATTTGACATTATATTTACATAACATTTTAAATTTGCATATTACTTTATACTTTATGTACTATTCATTTGATCCTCATAGAAGCAGGAAGAAATGGGTAGGGGAAGGCAAATTAATCTGTCTTGAAGATTAGGAGACTAAAGTTCAGAAAGTTTAAACAACTTGGGAAACCAAAGGACCTTGAAATCTATGAGTCTGTTGGCTTCAAATTAACCATCCCTTTGTTCACTTCCCCCTATACTGTATGAACCTTCCCTAGTTCCACTAGTTGAAATTAATTCTTCCATGATCTGTGTGATAGTACATCTGATCCTATTATCATTTGACTAGTCTTGCTTTTTTCTTATATACTCTCAATACTGCTAGGGAACTTAAAGCTGGTCTGGTCCAAACAAACATCTGATACTTGAATTCCATTTATGATTATCCTTTACAAGGGGTGACCTGGGCTCCTTGAATACTTCCATTAACAGTGATCTCACTACCTAT
The DNA here is from genome assembly GCF_019320065.1 of Cervus canadensis. Classification (NCBI taxonomy): domain Eukaryota; kingdom Metazoa; phylum Chordata; class Mammalia; order Artiodactyla; family Cervidae; genus Cervus; species Cervus canadensis. The sequence goes on along the minus strand of NC_057415.1, from coordinate 40,839,875 downwards.
CCAGATAACCTGTTCACTTAAAAATCCCTCTTACAAAATTCTCCATTTTAAATAGATTTCTGCTTCTCTGGGAGAATATGATCTCTTTACAGACAAAAGGCTTGTGTCCTTATCATCCATGTATCTCATCCACTTCTTCCTGTTGTAGCAGAAGCTCAATAAAAGTTTGTTGAATGAATAAATCAGTAGATGAACAGCTGGATGGGTTTCTAATAAAAGCTTCAAACAGTTGTGTCTAGTATCTTTCAGAAGCTATTGACCTGACACCTAAGGTATTTTTAGTTGCTAATTTATTTTCCTCTGGTTGGGGTTTTGGAATTTCTAATGCAAATATTTTTGAAATACAAAGCATAAACCATCGGCCTGGCCTTTCATAAACTGGATGCCTATCAAAACTGAATGCAAGGACATGTGAGATATGAAAGTGTAATAATGTATGGAACAGCTAGCAGCAGGGAGATATAAACTGATAACTGGCTGCAGGGAGATAACAGCTAAGACAGAGGGATGACAAGGATGCTGTCTGGTGCTGGAAAGGCGTAAACAGCAGAATGCTTAGTTGCAGGTGTCGGGGCATGGTAGGAAGGCAGAAGGGGGGACATCCTAGTGGTTAAACTCCTGCAGGCTGGCACAGCTTGCATGCATATGAATCCAGTTCTATTACCAGCTGCCTGACCCTGGGAAAGCCATTTACTTCCTCTACCACCCAGTTTCCTATATGGAAACCAGAGATTAAATGAGTTAAATAAAAAGCACTTAAGACAACTGCATGCATGGCACATAAGTTATCTTTATGATGGGATTGGTGGTCAGGCAGCCTGGGTTCTAGCCCTGAGTCTGTCTCTACCTAGCTGCGTGAGTTGATCTCCACGAGTGCTAGTCCCAAATCATCCATAATGTGGGGATGATCATGTGCTGTGTGGAGTGGTGATGGTGATTAAATGAGGTAAATACATTATCCTGTTCATTAGCTAGTTGTCAACTGCTCTGAGATTCAAATAAGTCATTTATTCTTCATTTTGTGGATCCCCAAGCCTTTCCCAAGATACCTAGGAATTTCTGGCTCACTTACATCCGTAGTGCCAGCTGGGACTCAGGGCTCCTGCATTGTTGAGAACTGACTCTTGAGCACCATGTCTACCCTGATGTGAGGCTCAGCTTCGTCTTTGACTTTTAGAATAATCACAAGTGGTCCTCACTCCAGGTGCTTGTGAATTAGGTAGCCACTGCTGATGTCTCGAGGGTGTGCATGTGTGCATATGTGTTGTGGGGATGAGGAAAAGCCACATCCTCAGCTTCCAGCCTTCCACCATGTACGTGGTCTTCCCCACACCTGTATTGTCAAGGATATCTCAAATACTGGGTTGGCCAAAGAGTTCATTTGGAGTTTTCCATAAGCACAATCATAAAAAATCCAAACAGATGCTTTGGCCCATCTAGTACTCCTTTTTTATAAAGAGAAATTGATCTCTTCCTCAACTGCTACTTTGGTACCAGCCGATAGTCACATGTGTGGCCCTATTGTCCATCCCACACATTTATTAAGACACTTTTCCAAATAAAACCCTCTCTTTGTCCCCCAAGATAACAGGCAGGTCAGTAAAATTCAACTAGGTTTTCTGTAACTCTTACTTCATACAAATTCACCTTCAGTTAAACAGTCTTCACTCCTGGTCTCTTCCTTTTGCCTGGTGAGCTTCCATCACAGCTCTGAATTCTGCTCCCTGAAGAATGGAGCTCCATCATCCTAAACGCTGAAGACACAAGAGCATTCAGCTGTTTCCCTGAGGAAGCCAGGATCAAACTCACCCAAACTTGCGCTAAACCCTGACTCAGGCTCGGCTGACACTGATAACAAGGGAACTCACTCTCAACTAAGGGTCTAAAAATGTTCAAGGAACAAAGGAACCAATCAGGCAATTAATACATGAAGAGGAGTTATCCGAGCACAGAGGAAAGCAGGAAGGAAAAAAAACGATCTGAACATTTCTCTCCAGACTTTTGACACCACTCCTCTTATCACGCTCCATTGACTCCCCAAAGGCCGAGCTTCCCATCCATGTGGGGAAGAAAGCAGTTGGTCAGATTTCTCTTTTCTAAGAAGGAAACAGTATTTCTTCCAGATCGGTTTTACAAAATTTTTGAAAGGTGATGAGCAGGTTTAAAGAGAATAAGTAGAGGTTTTAGAGTGAGAGAGACCCATGCATCCATTTGTAAGTTGCCATCATGGCCTCTAGAGAAGAATTCTCAAAAAACGTGAACTTTCATGCATTCAGCTAAATGTGAATCAGCTCTGAGAGGGGACACTGCATCAGGCTCCCGGAGTCCTGAAGATGAGACCGTCCCTGCCATAGCGGTGGTGGTTGTTTAGCCACTAAGTTGTGTCCGAATCTTTTTTGTGATCCTATGGACTGTACCCCACCAGGCTCCTCTGTCCATGACATCTCCCAGGCAAGAATATTGGAACGGGTTGCCATTTCGTCCTCCAGGGATCTTCCTGATCCAGGGATCAAACCTGTGTCTCCTGCATTGCAGGTGGATTCTTTACTGCTGAGCCACCAGAGAAGCCTGCCGTAGTGGTACTTACACCGCAAGCAAATGATCATACGTTATTATGGTTATTTTAGCGCATCTCTTGGAGGAGAGCTACAGGCTGCTGTCAGAGTACAATCGGAGGTTTTGATCTAGCTTGAGGGGCCAGGGAAGGTATGCTCAAGGAAGGAATGTCTATGTTGACATCTGCGGTGTACTGAATGTGCCAACATCATCAGGCGCAAGTACCCAGTTATTGAACCACGTTTATTTAAGTGATTCTGAGAAGTTATTTTGGTTAACATCTATCAACAGTTGACTCTAAATAAAGGAGCTTCCCCTCAATAATGTGGGTGGGCCATACCCAACAGTTGAAGGCCTCAAGGACAAAAACTGTTTCCAAAGAAGAAAGAAGAAACTCTGTTTCAAGACTATAACATCAACTCCTACCTGTGTTTCTAGTCTGTCAGCCTGCCCTATGGATTTTGGAATCATCAGTTTTACAATGCATGGGACAATTTCATGAAATAAAGATGTTCATATATATTTATTACACACATGCATACATACATTCATTCATACATACAAACATACACACATAGATTCACAGATCGATAGATATAGAATACAAACACACCTGCACACACACATAATCTCCCCTTGGTTTTGTTTTGTTTTTTGAGACTCCAGGTGTTATGTTTGAAGATGCGTAGGATTTAGGCAGGTGAAGTGTGAAGAGGAGTTGAGGGATGGGCTCCACAGAGAAGGAATGCCCTCAGGAAAGCCCTGCCCACCACTTCACACTCAGTCTCCTTCATGCCTCCACTGGCCTGGTTCTGCTTTTTGGATTCATCAGCAGATTTCTCCTACTTACCTTCCTTGCAGCTAGCTTGGTGAAGCTCTGAGCCCTGCAGATATTGAATGTCTTATCCACAGCAGGTTATCAGCCAGGAGTCTAGGGAGACATTTCTGCAGACAGATAGTTCCTTGACCTGGAGGTCTAGTGCCCTGAATTTTAGCCCAGGTCCCTACTTCTTCCCTGGGAATCTTTGGGCACATACCTAAGTCTCTCTGAGATTGAGTTGCTTTTGCTGTTCTATAAAATAAGAAATGGAGAAGGAAAAGGCAACCCACTCTAGTATTCTCACTTGGAAAATCCCATGGACAGAGGGGCCTGATGGGCGTGGCGTGCTACAGTCCATGGGGTCACAAAGAGTCGGACACGATGGAGCAACTAACACTTTCTCTTAAAATAAGGAAGATAATACTAAGAGTTAATATTCATTGAGCTCCTAATATATTCCATGCACTATTGATTCAGTTAATCCCGTCAACGATCTTACGACATGAGAACCGCTGTTGCTCACACTTCATGGATGCGGAGCCGCACAGGGGAGGAGGCGCTCAGGCCCGCAGTCAGCAGGCCTCAGGCGCAGGCTCCGGGCTCAGCGGGGGCCAGCTCTGTCCTCTTTGCCTGAATCACCACCGACAACAGTCCTGTGTCCCCCACCTTCCAAGGCAGTTGTAAGCAAGAGCTATCAAGGGGCTTTTTAAAACCCAGAAAGCTTCACGAATGGAGATTAATATTTTACTGTTTTTTTTCTTTATCCTGCAGAAGGCTCTGAGGTGTTTTCCCATTTGTTTTAAGAGTTGCCTCAGCTTTACTGGTTGTTCATTTTCAGGCTCTGCATGATGGACTTTTGATTATGGCATTGGTCCTTCAAGGAAGCCTTTTACCTTTGCTTTGGGGCTGGGGGCACCCAGTGACTTGCCCCACGTCACACCGCTGCGATTTGGACCCAGTCTGGTGGGAAGGCCAAGCTGATCACTATGACTTCCTACTCTTCTGACCCCGCTACCTGTCTCTCTCTGCCATTTATGCTTGATGGGCATGGTGGTACCAGTCCCAGTCCTGGGTTTCTTCCTTTCTGGACTTTTCCACTTTGAGGGAAGAAATACTTACATCAGCTTTTCTTTTCTTTTTTTAAAACAAATTTGCATTAATCATTTTGAACACATGTTCTCCAATTATAATTTGGATTCATGGATGCGAGTTGCCTTTTTTCTTCAGCAACCTCTGTGGTTTGCCCTGATGTGGAAATACAGGGTGTATCATCTGTGTCTCCCTCCTTCTATCCTCCTGCCCAGCCCGGGGTCCCTTCGTTTTTCATTGCAGATTTTTTTTTTCTTTCTCTTCCCATTCACATCCCTACTAGCTTGTTCTTTATCTTGCAGCTGAAGCTCCTGCTGCAATGGGCTCTGAAGCTATTTTGATGTTCTGCTTGTTGTGGAAATAAACTCTCCCTCACACCCTCACGCACAGCTTGTGCCCTCCTAATGGAGTACGTGGTGTGTGTTTGTATGCGATTCTGGTACAAAAAGGACTGTGGACTCCAGGAGAGACCAGGCAGATGTTCCAAAAGAGGAGGTGTTTTCATAGAGAGTTCATCTCGCAATTCACTTCAGTCTTGTTTTAGTTCAGTTACCAGTTGACTGCCTACTGTGTGCGCAGACTACACTGATTTTTCTAAAGCATACATATTGTGTAGCTCTCTTCATGTAAGAATTAATAAGGTTACTTGGGAATAAGTGAAGAGATCAGGGGATGGGGAAAATAGAGACAAATGGGACGGATTTTGCAATGCATTCTGGAAAAAAACAAAACAAAGGGAGTAGACACAGAATGTCCAGGTCAAGCCCACCAGCTTTAGAGAGTGTGAGGTGGTTCTGAGAAAGTGTAGGGATTTGTGGAAGGGGACTGGTAGAGGGGTAAAACCTATGAGGCTTATAAAACCCCACATCCTGTGGAAGAGGACTGAAAAATGGAACTAGGACACTTTGATGTGCCTCTTTCGATGTTATCAGTTTGCAAATGATATGCTGTGGTCTGAAATAGAAACCTGTAAACCTTCAGGTTTTATTTATACTGCACATCAATATGAGCAGATGTCATCATTAGCCCACTCCGGATCCTGTTCTTAAGCCTCAGTTCATGCATAAGATTTACCCCTCTTTTCATGGCGTCTTTCGTTCTCCCACATCCCCACGTCATGGTTTATCCCTAAGATTGTAGCTGCCAAACCTCGATTGGTTGTGCCAAAAAGACCTGCTTAAAGAGTAACACCTGCGTGAACAGGTACTCTTTTATAGCCATGCTGAGATGAAAAGGTAAATACAAAGTTCCCAAAGCTTTTATCTACCTGAAGCAATGGAGATACTCTGTTGCATTTCTTAGCATATGTGAATCTCACAAGGGGAGGGAGGCATCAATAAGGAAGCTGTGACAAGTTTTGACTTAGGGTCTATCTTACTTGATATAAATATAGTTATCTTTACTTTCTTTTGGTTACCATTTACAAGAAATGTCTTTTTCTATCCTTTTACTTTCAATCTATGTGTGTTCTTAAATCCAAAGTAAGTCTCTTATAAACAGCATTTAGTTGAATTTTTTTTTAAATCCATTCAGTCACTTTGTATCCTTTGATTTGCGAGTGTAATCCCTTTACATTTAAAGTAATTATTGATAGAGAACTATTGCTATTTTGTTAATAGTCTCTGTTTTCCCTGTAGTTATTTTGTCCTTTCGTCCTCTCTTGTGTCTTTATTTGTGTTTCATTGACTTTTTTGTATTGATATACTTTAATTCTTTCTCTTTTTCTTTTGTGTACCTTCTATGGTTTTTTTTTTTTTTTTTTTGTTACCATGGGGCTTACATAAAACATCTTGCAGTTATACTAGCCTATTTTAAGTTGATGATAATTTTGCAAGAGTCAAAAAGGACACTATATAATAATAAAAGGGTCAATTCACCCAGAAAATATAACAATTAAAAGTATATATGTACCCAGTATCAGAGTTCCTAAATATATAAGCAAATACTGACAAACTGAAAGGAGAAATAGACAGCAATACATTAATAGTAGAAGACTTTAATGTTGCACTTACAGTAATGGATAGAACATCCAGACAGAAAATTAATAAGGGAACAGTGGACTTGAACAACATTATAGACTAAATAAACCTGACACATATATATAGAACACTGCACCCAATGGCAACAGATTATACATTCCTTTACAGGTGCACAGAGAGCATTCTCAAGGACAGATAACATATTAAGCAACAAAATGGATCTTAACAAATTTAAGAAGGTGGAAATCATATCAAGTGTCATTTTTGTCTAGAATGGGATGAAATTAGAAACCAACATCAGAAGAAAAGTTGGAAAATTTACAAATCTGTGGAAATCAAATTAAAAAATGTGTGGAAATTAAACAACACATTTCTGAAGAACCAATGCATCAAAAAAGAAATCAAAAAGGAAATTCAAAAATATCTTGAGACAAACAAGAATGAAAATATAAAACACCAAAACCTAGAGGATAAAGCAAAAACAGTGCTAAGATAGACGTTTATGGCAATAAAGGCCTATGTTGAAAAAGAACAAAATTTTCAAATAAACAACCTAACTTTACAGCTTGAGGCATTAGAAAAAGAAAAAGAAAAAAAACTAAGCCAAAGTTAATAGAGGAAAGAAATAATAAAACTAGAGCAGAGAGAAATGAAGTAGAGAATAGACAAATCAATGTTGGCTAAAAATTAAGAGGGAAATCTTGCCACATGGGACTACATGGATGAATACTGAGGACATTATGTTACAAAAGCAGCCAGTCACAAAAGGACAAATGCTTCATGATCCCACTCTCATGACATAGCTAAGAGATTCATAGACTCAGAGAATGGAGGCTGCCAGGGGTGGGGTGGGGAGAGATGAGTTTCTACTCAACAGAGGTAAAGTTTTGAGTTATGCAAGTTAAATAAGTTCTAGAGATCAGCTGTAAAGAGCCTCTGGATAAGGGTGAAGAGGAGAGTGAAAAAGCTGGCTTGAAGCTCAACATTCAAAGAACTAAGATCATGGCATCTGATCTCATCACTTCATGGCAAATAGATGGGAAAAAGTGGAGCCAGTGACAGATTTCCTTTTCTTGGGCTCCAAAATCACTGTGGACGGTGACTGCAGCCATGAAATTAAAAGATATTTGCTCCTTGGAAGGAAAGCAAACTAAGACAATACATTGAAAAGCAAAAGATATCACTTTGCCGGCAAAGGTCTGTATAGTCAAAACTACGGTTTTCCCAGGAGTCATGTACAGATATGAAGGTTGGACCCTAAAGAAGCCTGAGTGGTGAAGAATTGATGCTTTCAAATTGTGGTGCTGGAGAAGACTCTTGAGAGTCCCATGGACTGCAAGGAGATCAAACCAGTCCATCCTAAAGGAAATCAACCCTGAGTATTCATTGGGAGGACTGATCCTGAAATTCAAGCTCCAATACTTTGGCCACCTGATGTGAAGAGCCAATTCACTGGAAAAAGACTCTGATGCTCGGAAAGACTGAGGGTGTAAGAAGAGGGTGGCAGAGAATAAGATGGTTAGATAACATCATGAACTCAATGAACATGAATTTGAGCAAACTCTGGGAGACAGTTGGAGAAGGCAATGGCACCCCACTCCAGTACTCTTGCCTGGAAAATCCCATGGATGGAGGAGCCTGGTAGGCTACAGTTCATGGGGTTGCGGAAGAGTCGGATATGACTGAGCGACTTCACTTTCACTTTTCACTTTCATGCATTGGAGAAAGAAATGGCAACCCACTCCAGTGTTCTTGCCTGAAGAATCCCAGGGATGGGGGAGCCTAACAGGCTGCCATCTATGGGGTCGCACAGAGTCGGACACGACTGAAGCAATTTAGCAGCAGCAGCTGGGAGACAGTTGAGGGCAGAAGTGCCTGGACTGCTGCAGTCCATGGGGCAGCAGAGAGTCAGACACAACTTAGCAACTGAACAACAGAGACCTTCAGTACAATGCTATTCCTATAGTTAACACTTATAATTTTTTTGAGAGCAGATTTCATATTAAATATTCTTATCATGATAAAATCAAAGTAAATAACTTACAAAAGTGAGAGATTCACACTGCAGTTAACTTTATTCCTTTTGTGTTCCTTTGGGGGAGAAAGATGGCATGCTACAGTGCAAAATTCAAAAGAAACTCAAGATATGTGGTTATAAGTTCTGCTTCTTGATATTTTTGAATCATTAAAAATAATTTTATCTTTCTGAGTTTTGGTTTCTTCAGTCTATCAAATGGGAATAAAGTGATCTGTCTGAACTGTGTCACAAGATTATTAGTGTAGCTTACTTTCTAAATTACAAAGCTTTTCTAAAGACCCACCATCAATTTTGGTCCAGAAATAATTTTCTCATTTTCCTCATGAGAATTCCACAACTCAGTGAGGTTTAGTGACATATTCAAGGTCACACCACTAGCAAACAATGGAACTGGAATTGGAATCCAGGTCTTCTGGTTTCTGACTTTATTTTTGAGGGGATCCAAAATCACTGCGGATGGTGATTGTAGCCATGAAATTAAAAGACTCTTACTCCTCGGAAGGAAAGTTATGACCCACCTAGACAGCACATTAAAAAGCAGAGACATTACTTTGCCAACAAAGGTCCGTCTAGTCAAGGCTATGTATGTAGTTATGTATGGATGTGAGAGTTGGACTATAAAGAAAGCTGAGCGCCAAAGAATTGATGCTTTTCAACTGTGGTGTTGAAGAAGTCTTGAGAGTCCCTTGGACTGCAAGGATATCCAACCAGTCCATCCTAAAGGAGATCAGTCCTGGGTGTTCATTGGAAGGACTGATGTTGAAGCTGAAACTCCAATACTTTGGCCACCTGATGTGAAGAACTGACTCATTTGAAAAGACTCTGATGCTGGAAAAGATTGAGGGCAGGAGGAGAAGTGGACGACAGAGGATGAGATGGTTGGATGGTATCACCTACTTGATGGACATGGGTTTGGGTGAGCTCTGGGAGTTGGTGATGGACAGGGAGGCCTGGCGTGCTGCGGTTCATGGGGTCGCAAAGAGCCAGACATGACTGAGCGACTGAACTGAACTTCTGGTGTCTACTGCACACTTTCTTGGTGTGCAGCTTACATGTTATACAATTTGAGGAAGGATATTGCTCTCTTCAGAAGTGTTTTCTTATTATCCTAGCACTGTTTATATTAGCATTAATCTTGATCAGCTTTCTGGAGACATGTGTTTTCTTACTGGGTTAAGGAATTTGAGAGATGATGAAAGTTGGGTGCTGGTTTAGTGAGGATCCCCTAGAAAGGTTTGTGTATGTGTGTATGTGTGTAAAAATATTTTCTCCTTTAAGGAGAAGGTATAAGAGAAATTGGAAGGTTTGAGCCCTCTGCTTCAGTTTTCCTCCAGGTGATTACTCACTGAGGATGAAGAAACTGGTTGAGAAATATTCCATGTGTAAGTGGGCACTTTTATTTGAAAATTATTTTCTGAGCAGTCCTTACATATGATACATGAGCCAAAAATTAGCCTACACGTAGAGAGCCCACATGCAATAAGAGTACGAATTATATCCTCAATGGGAACAAAGAAGCCTTCCTCTCAGAGACCTGTGAAATGATCACCTTGGCCAGAAACCCATGGTTTCATCTTTTAGACTTGCTTGATCTGGGGAGCTCTCAGAAGTAGGATCTTCTGGGCTAGGATCCAAAGTCTTGCTGGTATTAAAAACATACATCCCTACATAAAGATAACAATCTTATTAGGGAAGCAGTTCATTTATCCCATCGCCTCATCCTGGAAAATCACACAGAATTCAGAACTCCATTTATAAATATCTCAACAATATTCTTAACAATTTTACCATGAGCTACTCCTGCTGTGAGGGTCCCTTTTTCATTCTTAAGTGCAGACATCCAGCTCCTGGGGTCATCCATAGTGTCTGAGGCTAGGAGATAGGCAGAGGATGGATGAGAAAATTTAGCAATTTTCACAGAGAAGTTGGGGGAGCTCCTAGGGCATCAAAAATCTCTTAGAGAAAAGTTGACAGATGACTTCAGAATAAATGAATCCCTAAAAGATTCAGAGTGTGAAATATTAATGGAAACAGTCCTTGGCCCCAAAAGCATTTGGGATTTTTTTCATTGATGCCAAAACATTTGAAAAATAGTTAAGCAAGGTTTAATGACCTGGAAAAGCTGAGCTGTTCATCCAGTCCTGTGTTATTTGTGAAGTGCTTGAAAGAATCTCCTGACAGAACAGCGTTATCTGCAGGGTCTCCATTAAGGATGGCCCCTTGGTGGTTCTTGTAAAGGGGGTGGGAACAAAAAGCTGAATAAGAGTCTCATCAGAGAAATGAAAACATTTTGCAAGTGCTTCAGTTGAGTTGCATTAGTCACTCCCCTGGAAGAGGCGCCGGTGTTACCAACAGAACAAAGAAAGAAAGAAACTAAAATATGGAGTACAGTCTGCATTATAATGACTATGGCACTGAGAGAATTACCCATCTGTTTTGATAAAGAAACAGCAGGGTATAGTTTGGAGTTGCAGAGACAATTATTTATGTGAGGAAATGCTGAATCTTGGGGCTTCCCAGATGGCTCGGTGGTAAAGAATCCACCTGCAATGCAGGAGACCCGGGTTCAGTCTCTGGTTTGGGAAGATCCCTTGGAGGAGGGCATGGCAACCCACTCCAGTATTCTTGCCTAGAGAATTCCATAGACAGAGAAGGCTTGCAGGCTCCATGGAGTCGCAGAGAGTAGGACAAGACTGAAGTGACTTAGCAGGCAAGCATACTGAATCTTGCCCCACCCCCAAATTATCATTGGAATGATTTAGAAAGCATAGGCAGAAAAAGAGAGGTAAGTTCTGAGAACCTCTTGTGTCTCCAGCACTGTGCTGAATGTTTTCACAGTTTTTTCATCTTAGTATTAATTGTCATTAGATATTACTATACCAATTTTACAGAGCTAGAAAACTGAAGACTAAGATGTTGAATCATTTGCATAAGGAAACACAGCTGATAAATAAGAGTACCTTGATTTGAGTTCAGATCTATTTGATTTCAAAGCCCATGCTTTAAAAAATAAATAGCGTGATGGAATCTCCTTTCCTAAAAATCTACCCGTTCTTCTAAGTTCGGGCCTTCCTATGGAGAACCTAGTTTAGGTCTAGTTTCAGGATTATAGACCAGTATCCTTAATACCTTATATTGACACCAGAATATATGAAGCAAGACTCGAAAATCTGTAATAGAGGTGTATGTATCTATTTATTTATCTATCTGCTTATTTATTTATGGCAATACAGTTTTCTAGAGCTGCAGATCTTTTGCTTTTTTCTTCAACTGTTGTCTCTCTTCCTCAAGATAAAGGAGAAAAAACCTTTGGGCTAGGATGCATGCTTTTTTAAAAATCCTAACACTGGCTCAATCATTTCTAATTTTATGAGTATGGGTAGCTCACATAACATTTCTTAGAATTTTATTAACTGTAAAATAAAATAACATTTTCTACGACTTACCTATATAATTGTATGAAGAACAAATAAGATCGGGCAAAGCGATCAATCAAAATATGAAGCTACTGTTGTGACAACTGTGAAGGTCCTTCTACTGTTTCTTAAATAGAGAAATTTTGGTATATGCCTAGAGAAATGTTACATTGAAAATGAAGGATGACCATTTTTTAAATTTTCATGACCTTCTTGGAAACCTTCATATCTCTTTAGATTGGGTGTTATCTGGAAATTAATGGGGAGCACTTCACAGAATCTATAAACTCATTGGTACGGCATTCAGAATTTTGTGAATATTTGGTTTCTAAGGGGGAGCGTCTATTACATTCATCTTGTTTCCAAAATGAGTGTATGACTATAAAAATGTTTAAAAAGCACCAAGAGTTAAATTGTATACTCCTATAGCCTTGGGTATTGAGCCATGGCTTGAGGGGACTGATACACTCTATCAGTCAAGATCTGGTCAGGAAAGCAGAAAACACACTGTATTTCAACAGAGGCTATCTAACACAGGAGATCAGTTCTACCAGTTTTAGAGCTGTCCAAGAAAACAAGGAAACACTAAGACTGTTTCAGAGACAATAAATGTTGAGAGAAGCTGCTGAGTTTAGGGACGGAGAACTGGAGGAATAGGTTAGGGTAACCAGCAGTAGAGCTGCTGGTCAGACCTCTGAAAATAGAAGTGCCAGGCAACCCCTGAAAAGACATGATAAGACCACCCCAAGAAGAGAAGAAAGAAGCTTGATGCTGGAGCAGATCCCATTGCAATGACTTTGACGACAGAACAAACAGGAAAGTGGTCCCTTTCCTCACTGTTTCTCCCAGTCTCCCTCCATGCACGCGTGCTAAGTCGCTTCAGTCCTGTCTGACTCTTGGCGACCTATGGACAGCAGCCCACCAGGCTCCTCTGTCCATGGGATTCTCCAGGCAGGAATCCTGCAGAAGGGGGACCGTCCTCCGGGGGATCTTCCCAACTCAAACCCATATCTCTATGTCTCCTGCAGTGGCAAGCCGGTTCTTTACCACTGGAGCCAGCTGGGAAGCCCTTTGTCAGATCTTAGCAAAAAGCCAGCGAGTTGGCAAAGGAGTCAGGAAATGTAGTTTGTAGAGTCCCTAGCTCTGACATCACAGAAGACAGTTTATAAACTTATGCTTTGGTAAATGATTTCCATACTATGCCTTTTAGTGTTGTCTATAAAGAGAACATAGCAAGGATTTCTTTATCTGTTTGGCAGGACCTACTCAATATACCTGAAACTGTCTATCAGTGATCCTGCTATTTCACACATATCCAGACATAATAGCATTAAAATCCTGTGCATATTTCAAACTTTCCCTGATGTTTTTCAAGGATTCATGTCAGGACAAGGATTACTACTTAGATGATCTGATGGGACTCAGGAGTGGGGAGGCATTGTTGCCATTCTGGTTGGCTTAACCAAAGTGTTGAGACTGATACCACTTCAGTTCAGTTCAGTTCAGTCATTCAGTTGAGTCTGACTCTTTGAGACCTTATGTCCTGCAGCACGCCAGGCTTCCCTGTCCATCACCAACTCCCGGAGCCTGCTCGAACTCATGTCCATCAAGTTGGTGATGCCATCAAACCATCACATCCTCTGTCGTCTCCTTTTCCTCCTGCCTTCAATCTTTCCCAGCGTCAGGGTCTTTTCCAATGAGTCAGCTCTCGGCATCAGGAGGCAAAAGTATTGGAGCTTCAGCGTCAGCATCAGTCCTTCCAATGAGTAGGACTAATTTCCTTTAGGATGGACTGGTTGGATCTCCTTGCAGTCCAAGGGACTCTCAAGAGTCTTCTCCAACACCACAGTTCAAAAACATCAATTCTTTGGTGCTCAGCTTTCTTTATAGTCCAACTCTCACATCCATACATGACTACTGGAAAAACCATAGCTTTGACTAGACGGACCTTTGTTGGCAAAGTAATGTCTCTGTTTTTTAATATGCTATCCAGGTTGGTCATAACTTTTTTCCCAAGAGCAATCATCTTTTAATTTCATGGGTGCAATCACCATCTGCAGTGGTTTTGGAGCCCCCAAAAATAAAGTCTCTCACTGTTCCCAGTGTTTTTCCATATATTTGACATGAAGTGATGGGAATGGATGCCATGATCTTAGTTTTCTGAATGTTGAGTTTTAAGCCAACTTCTTCACTTTCCTCTTTCACTTTCATCAAGAGGCTCTTTAGTTCTTCACTTTCTGCTATAAGAGTGGTGTCATCTGCATGCCTGAGGTTATTGATATTTCTCCCAGCAATCTGGATTCCAGCTTGCGCCTCAATCAGCCCAGTGTTTTGCATGATGTACTCTGCATATAAGTGAAAGAAACAGGGTGACAATATACAGCCTTGACGTACTCCTTCCCCAATTTGGAACCAGTCAGTTGTTCCATGTCCAGTTCTAACTGTTGCTTCTTGACCTGCATACAGATTTCTCAGGAGGCAGGTCAGGTGACCTGGTATTCCCATCTCTTTAAGAATTTTCCACAGTTTGTTGTGATCCACACAAAGGCTTTGGCATAGTCAATAAAGCAGAAATAGATGTTTTCCTGGAACTCTCTTGCTTTTTCGATGATCCAATGGATGTTGACAATTTGATGTCTGGTTCCTCTGCCTTTTCTAAATCCAGCTTGAACATCTGGAAGTTCATGATTCACTTACTGCTGAAGCCTGGCTTGGAGAATTTTGAGCATTACTTTGCTATTGTGTGAGATGAGTGCAATTGTGCAGTAGTTTGAGTATTCTTTGGCATTGCCTTTCTTGGAGATTGGAGTGAAAACTGACCTTTTCCAGTCCTGTGGCCACTGCTGAGTTTTCCAAATTTGCTGGCATATTGAGTGCAACACTCTCACAGCATCATTTTTTATGATTTGAAATAGCTCAACTGGGATTCCATCGTCTCCACTAGCTTTCTTTGTAGTGATGCTTCCTAAGGCCCACTTCACTTCGCGTTCCAGGATGTCTGGCTCTAGGTGAGTGACCCCCCCATCGTGGTTATCTGGGTCTTGAAGATCTTTTTTGAATAGTTCTTCTGTGTATTCTTACCTCCTCTTCTTAATATCTTCTGCCTCTGTTAGTTCCATACCATTTCTGTCCTTTATTGTGCCCATCTTTGCATGAAATGTTTCCTTGGTACCTCTAATTTTCTTGAAGAGATCTCTAGTCTTTCCTATTCTATTGTTTTCCTGTATTTCATTGCATTGATCACCGAGGAAGGCTTTCTTATTTCTCCTTGCTATTCTTTGGAACTTTGCATTCAGATGGGAATATTTTTCCTTTTTTTTTTTAAATGAGACTGACATACAAGCAGCGATTCAAGCGTCCATGAGGCCAAGATAAAGGCAGGAGAGTAAAATTTTCTGAGTAAGAAAGAGAAAAGGAGAAAAGCATCCAGAGATTCCAGATGAGGCGGAAGAAGAAGCAATCTTTCTTGAAATCCTCATACCAAAGACTTCAAGGAAAGCAGGTATGTTAGTGACAGATACGGCCGGAGGTTCAAATACCTGGTCTAGAAAAGTAACTCACCAGATTCAAGGTTCCTGACAGGCCTTATATATTTAGTGTTTTTTTTTAGATAGCCTTAACCTTCCATGTGAGCCACGATACTTCCTTGTTAGATAAATCTCATCTTCTGTTATGGCCAGAAGAGAAAACCAAGAAGGCAGGGGTGGGCTGCCTTAGGACACAGCCTGGCAGAGGGATGCAGGTGTCCAGAAGAGCCACAGCAGCAGGTGGAGCCCTTTGAGGTCCTGGCGATGAACTGTACACACGAGACCATGTGCTCAGAGCCCTAACGCTGCCTTGCTGACTTCCTAGGTTCTACCTTAAATCTCCCTACTCTGGTAAGCTTGTTATTATCCTCACCTGGATGCTTAGCCTTTCTATTGAACTTTATTAATAATAAAAACAAAAATTACATGGTGCTTACCCCTCCTAAAAGGTCTTTAATGTCTATTAACATATTTAATCATCCCATTAAACCAGTGAAATTGGAACTGATGATTTCAATTTCCTTTACGGGTGAAAAAAATTGAGGCTTCAAGGGTAAGTGACACCCTGAGGGGTTATTTTTAAATGGCTCATCAGGGACTTGAACCCAGGCCTTCGAATCCAAACCCTGGATGTTTGTACTTCATGCGGCTACTTTAAGGATTAAAATACTCAGACTCTGTGATTTCTCCAGTTGTTCTTATGGGTCACTGTGATAGATCTACACACATTGGAAAAATAATCCGTGGTTCAAATGTATTTGTGAAACGTGAAATATTATATCCCTATCTACGTAATTCATAATACATAGTGGGATAGCAAAGACTCCTAAAGGCCTTACAGGAGGAAAGGAACTCTAGTTTTTATTTGAATTAGATTTTCTTGTTTCTTGGACCACAGCTCATTCACTGATATGAAACATCCATGTGTATCAACTGTTATATGTGTGTGCTCAGTCGCTTCAGTCGGGTCCGACTCTTTGCAACCCCATGGACCGTAGCCCACAAAGCTCCTCTCCCCACTAGATTCTCCAGGGAAGAACACTGGAGTGGGTTGCCATGCCCTCCTCCAGGGGATCTTCCTGACCCAGGGATCAAACCCACATCTCAAAAGTCTCTTGCACTGGCAAGAGGATTCTTTAGCACTAGCACCAGCTGGGAAGCCATCAAATGTTATACCAGGGGTTAATAGAACACGGGGGAAATATGTTCTTATCCTATGTTCTGACCCTTGAACTTTCAGAGCTAAAATTTATCTTCTCCACTGACTAGTGGGAGTATTCAGGCGAGGCTGATGGCCAGTTAGAGAAATTTTCCAATATTGGCTAGAGACACCATACCAGACTCAGTGACTGGGGAAAATGATTTTAACATTCACCAGAATTTATTTGTAGAAAGATACCCACGGCTGATGATTCAAGGTGATTCCCTCTATCTTATGACCCATATTTTGTTTTTAAATTACTAGCTTCTAAATGTTCTAGGGTCATTCATTATTTATCAGCCTTCACTGCATTTCAGTGGCTTCCTCCTATAAAAATGGCCATCTTGGAATCAAGTAATTTGTGGTGTGGTGGTTATTAGTAGCTTCTCAGATTGAAAAATGTTAATAAGAAATTAATTAGGCAACACAGCTGGAAATAAAACAGAAGAACAGTGAGTGACGGGCAGTTACAAGGAAACATGGGACACATTTCACCCTGTTAGAGTGGCAAAAACTCTGATCTACAGAATTTAAGAAAATCTCTCTATGTTCTAAGTCATTTGGACTTGAATATTTTATCTCAAAAAGAAATGCAGAGGCCATACACTGAACAATCATTCTGTCCTGGGCATTATGTAAGAGGGAGCGGAGGAGGCAGGTTAATTCCTTGCTTTAAGTCTCTAGTAACAAGGAGGCAGACAGGCACAACAGTGTCCATATACTCCAGAAAACAAACAGAATTGAGATATGAACCATAGGAGGCTTCCCAGGTGGCACAGTGGTAAAGAATCTGCCTGCCAACACAGGAGATACAAGAGATGCAGGTTCAAGCCCTCGGTCAGGAAGATCCCTTGGAGGAGGAAATGGAAACCCACTCTAGTATTCTTACCACGAGAATCCCGTGGACAGAGGAGCCTCGTGGATTACAGACTGAAAGTGAGAAAGTAAAAGTTGCTCAGTCATGTCTGACTCTTTGCAACCCCATGGACTATACAGTCCATGAAATTCTCCAGGCCAGAACACTGCAGTGGGTAGCCTTTCCCTTCTCCAGGGGATCTTCCCAACCCAGGGATCGAACCCAGGTCTCCCGCACTGCAGGTGGATTCTTTACCAACTGAGCCACCGGGAAAGCCCAGATTACGGTCTATGGGGTTGCAAAGATTCAGACACACGACTGCGCACGCATGCATATGAACCATGGAAGAGGCACGGTAAGTTCTGAAGCAGTGGTAACCTGGGAAGAGTCACAGAAATTACATTCAAATTGCATTTTGCGTGTGAATAGGAAATCTCTCCCTGCTTCCTGCCCCAGGATCCTTTTCTTTTTTTTTAATTGGAGTGTAATTGTTTTACAATGCTGTCTTAGTTTCCGCTTCACAGCGAAGTGACTCAGCTGTATGCGTACATATGTCTCCTCCTTCATACACATGTCTCCTCCTGCTTGGACCTCCCTACCCCAGGGCCCTTTTCAGCAGTGCTTTCCGCCCCCCACTTTCTAGCCTCATTGGTCTTCTTTCTTGCTCCGGCCTCAGGACTTTTGCACATGCCGTTTCTTCTGCTTGAAACCCTTGCCGTCTTTGACCCCTCTAACTTGACTTGCCTTTCAAGTCTCAGATTAAATATTACTCCTCAGTGAGGCCTAACCTGGTAACCTCCACTCAGCAGAGGCTGTCTCCCACAGTGTTAGTCTCATGACATGTTGATAAGTTCATTTGCAGCAAATTTCACACTTTTCCCTTCTTTGTTTTTTATATGTTTGTCTCTCTCTCTTCCACACTGTTTCCACTCCTCTGAGACCAGTGTGTTACGTGTTAGTTGCTCAGTCGTGTCAGACTCTATGTGACCCCAGGCTCCTCTGTCCACGGAATTCTCTAAGCAAGAATACCCGAGTGGGTAGCCATTCCCTCCTCAGGAGACTCTCCCAGTGCAGGGATCGAAACCCGGTCCCCAGGATTGCAGGCAGATGCTTCACCATCTGCGTCGGCTGGGGGTCTATTGTGTTTAGTACTGAGCAGG
The DNA here is from genome assembly GCF_019320065.1 of Cervus canadensis. NCBI lineage: Eukaryota > Metazoa > Chordata > Mammalia > Artiodactyla > Cervidae > Cervus > Cervus canadensis. The sequence goes on along the minus strand of NC_057415.1, from coordinate 40,821,233 downwards.
CGCATCTTACGTTTGGTTTTGTCTTGTTAACTTTCACATGAGTAGAGTTGATGCAGTGGTGTGTTAGCTTCAGATGTACAGAAAAGTGATCCAGTGATACACAAGCATATGTTCACTTTTTTCAGACCCTTTACTCATATAGATGATTACAGAATATTGAGTATAATTTCCCTTGCTATACAATAGATCCTTGTTATCTATTTTATATATAGTAATATGTGCATGTTAACCCAAGCTCCTAATTTATCCCTCTCCACCACATTTCCCCTTTGGTAGCCATGGGTTTGCTTTTGAAATCTGTGGATCCATTTCCATTTGGTAAATAAGTGCATTTGCATCCTTTTTTTTCTTCAATATTTGAAGATATAATAGATGAAAACTTTCCTAACATGAGAAAGGAAACAGTCAGCCAAGTTCAGGAAGCACAGAGTCCCAGGCAGGATAATCCCAAGGAGGAGGAATACACCAAGACACATCGTGCGTAATCAAACTGACAAAAGTTAAATGACAAAATATTAACAGCAACAAGGGAAAAACAACAAATAACATACAAGGGAACTCCCATAAGGTCATCAGCTGATTTCTCAACAGAAATTCTACAAGCCAGAAGGGAATGGGGAACAGCATGGAGTGATGAAAGAGAAGACCCTACAATCAAGAATACTCTACCCAGCAAGACTCTTGTTCATATTTGACAGAGAAATCAAAAGCTTTACAGACTAGCAAAAGTTAAGAGAATTCAGCACCTTCAAACCAGCTTTACCTACTGGGGGTGATTTTTCTCAGGCTTAACTTTCCACGTCTCCCAGTATCATCAGAATTTTAGGATGTCAAGGGCCAGGAGTAGGGTATGGCTTGGGGAAAGGGCTCAAGGATGGACTTGAGTCAGCTTTGAGTTAATATCTTAGCAGATTCCAACCTTCATGCATCAGGTCCAACATAGCTCATCAGAACTAAGAGGCCACATAGGATCTGGGAGCAAACTCTTCTAAGAGAAGGATACTTGTACTGATGCATGCTGAGCTATGGGCTTCCCAGGTGGCTCAGTGAGGAAAGAATCCGCCTGCAATGCAAGAGATGCAGGAGATGTGGGTTCTGTCCCTGGGTTTGGAAGATCCCCTGGAGGAGGGCAGGGCAACCCACTCCAGTATTCTTGCTGAGAATCATCCCATGGACAGAGGAGCCTGGCGGGCTACAGTCCATATGGCTGCAAAGAGTCGGACACAGCTGAAGTGACTGAGCACACAGGCACGTATACTGAGCTATAACCCTGTGTCAGGCGCTGGGTTAGTGCCTCACATGCATTTTATAATTTAATCCTCACAATAACATCATGTAAGTTAGGTCCCATTATTATCCTCATTTTATTGAGGGGAAGATCTAGGCATCTGAGGCTGATACAGCAGAGGGTGGTGAAGCCACTGGACTGCACAGCCTGAAACCTTAGCCTCCGATTCATCTGTCCCTGGAATCTGCAATCACATCAGGCAGCTGCTCAAAGATAAAAGATGCTGGGCCTGGGATCCCAGCCATCTCTTCCTCTCTCTCAAGAGCTAAGGACCACCAGCTGGTCCACAGAGGGTGGGGAATTGAGGGTGGTATACGTGGCAGGACTGGTTGCACAGCGTTTTACATGCTAAGCTAAGAAACCCGGGTTCTCAGGAACCAAAGATGTTGACTGAACAAGGAAATGGCATGCAAGAGATCACAGGGATAGAATGTGGCAATCAGGGGCTGGGAGGGGTGATGACTACGTACAAGAAGCTGCAGGGATAGCTCAGTGGGTATGAACCGAAGCTGTGATGGTGAAGACTGACTGGAGCATCATTTCGGGATAGAACTGATCAGCCTTGGCAACCAGTTGGTATGGAAAGAGCTGCCTGTTGTCACTTGGTGATGAAATACACATTCCCACAGTCCAGCAGGACACTGCCTCTAATCAAATACACTTCTAATGATTGGTCTGTATTTACTTAACGTCCTCACTTTAGTAAGAAATATGAATTGGCCCCATCTCTGAAGAAGCACGGATTCTTAGACTTCTCTGACTAATGAGACTGCTGCTGTTAATGTTAAAAAATAAAATTATAGATATAAGATGCCACACATGTGCTTCTATCATATTAGGACTTCTGAGGTTAAACTATTTTTTACTTCTGTGTCATTATAACATAACATTATGATTTTGTTTATTTAGGTTGATGTTCTACAAACTGATAAGTATTTTAGTGGCCAATTCAAGAAAGAGAAGAAAAGGTAAAATAAATGTAAAGACAGAGTTAAACACATCAAAATGAGCAGAGGATACATTTTTGCCAGGCTTCTACTTGACCTATTTTCTTAAACAGTGCTTATCAAATTGTTTATGCTATATATCTGTATCTATACAGAGATGTATAGTTATTGCCTTTGTTTTGCTGTTATAGAATGAATGAATGAATGAATGACTGATTGATTGAAAATACCTTCTAGGATCAGATAATGAATTTCATTCCAGATTCTCAGGTGGCTAGAGGGAAAAGGAAAATACAGCATAAAATATAGTTCATATTATGTTACTAAAGAAATGAAGTATTTATATGAATGAGTAAGGTTTCAGTATGGAAAGGAATTCAGTAAGGAATTTGTTTTCTTAGAACTTCACTTTTTTATTGTTGTTTTGCTTTTTGTTTTATTATTGGAGTGTAATTGCTTCACCAAGTTGTGCCAGCTTTCGCTTCTGCTGTACAAGGAAGTGAATCACGACCTGTACACGTGTCCCCTCCGTCGTGAGCCTCCCTCCCACTCCTGTCGCGCCTCCTGGGTCATCCCAGGGCACCGGGCTCAGCTTCCCGCTCTCTATTTTACACGGGAAAGTGAACGTCACCCAGCTGCGGCTGACTCTGCGACTGCAGGGACTATACAGCCCACGGAATTCTGCAGGCCAGCATACTGGAGTGGGTAGCCTATCTCTTCTCCAGGGGATCTTCCCGACCCAGGAATTGAACCGGGGTCTCCTGCATTGCAGGCAGATTCTTTACCAACTGAGCTATGAGGAGCTATGAGCCATGACTACCCAAAGCAAGATCTCAGTATTTCTATTTAGGTGGTGGTGTTGGTGAAGGGAAAAAAGAAACAGGTGATGGGGAGGTGGATGGGAAAAGTGAGTACAGGGACGCAAGCCCACGTTGCACTGCTTTTGTTTCAAATTTCCATCCTGATGGGGAGGGATCTTAATTCATCATCTCGTCTCAATTCCAGTGAGATTCTACCTAATTCTAAAGACTCGAGAAAGGCATTCATGACTACATACATACATACTTTATCAACTGGGCTTCCCAGGTGGCACTAGTGATAATCCACCTGCCAATGCAGGAGACATAGGAGATGCGGGTTTGATCCCTGGGTCGGGAAGGTCCCCTGGAGGAGGGCGCAGCAACCCACTCCAGTATTCTTGCCTGGAGAACCCCATCAGCAGAGGAACCCGGTGGGCTGCAGTCCTTGGGGTCGCAAAGAGTCAGGAACAACTGAAGCGACCGAGCACACACATACTGTATCAACAGGATAAAGAAGAAATTCGATTAGATGCAGAAAAACGTTTGACAAAATCCAGCACCCATTACTGATAAAAGCTCTCAACAGCTGGCAAAAGAGGGAAATGCCATCAACTTGGTAAATAACATCTACAAAACTTTACAGGAGACCTAAATGAATGGGGAGTCATACTGTCCTATGAATGACCCAGCAACGAGACTCAAACGACAGGTGTAGACTGAGAGAAAATATTTGCCAACCACAGATCCTACAGGAATATTTTATCTAGAATACATAAGGAACTCTCAAAGTAAAACAGTTAAAACAAAACAACCCAATTAGAAAATGGGCAAGACACATAAACAGACATTTCACTGAAGAATGAAATTAAGCACACGAAAAAATGTTCAGTAACACCGTTAAGGAAATGCAGATTAAAACCACAATGAGATATCCCTATACGCTTATCAGAATAGCTAAAATTAAAAATAGAGATAACACCAAATACTGGCAAGGATGTGCAGAAACTAGATCACACGTACTTTGGGGTTGGGAATGAAAATTGTACAGCCACTCTGGAAATAAGTATGTCATTCTCCTATAAAGTTAATCACGCCCTTACCAAGACATCTACCAATTGATCTTAAATATTTATCTCAGAGAAATGTGAACTTAATTTTACACAAAAGCTTGTATATAAATGTTCATGGCAGTTTTATTCTTAGTATTATTAAATATTCATAATAGTTCAAACCTGGAAACAATTCAAATGTCCTTCAGCAGATGAATGATTACAAACAGGAGAAAAAAACAAACTACAAAGCTCTGTTATTGCCATACCGTAGAATACTGTTCAGCATTGAAAAGGGAACACTACTGGTTCACAAAACATCTTGCATAGATCTCGAGGGAACTGTGCCCTGCAAAAGAAGCCAACCTTGCAAGATTATATATTGCATGATTTTATTTATATTACACAAACTGACAAAATTACAGCAGTGGAGAACAGATTAAAGGGTGCCAGGATTTAAAGAGAAGGGAGAGATGTGGGAGGGATGGAGGAACAAAGGAGGCTGAATTTTTTGGAGTTTGGAGAGTTTTCCTTCCACTGGTGATGGCAGTATTTCAGTTTGGGAAAAAAAAAACCAAACAGTTCTGAAGGCTACAGCTTTCAGGGACCATGAGGTCATGCAATAGAGGATGGATAGATGGCAGGATGAAGGAAGGTTGTATAACCAGCAGGTGTGAACTTTAGAGCTTAAGGAAGGTACCTTAGAGCAAAATAATTCCAATCATGTCTCCCATGTGATAAGAGGCAGGCCATGCCTGATAAATAAGAAAAGTGTTTCCCAAATGACAGTGATCCCTACACAGTCATCAAGATATTGGCCCAATCTATATTCTACCTCTACCATTATATATGCAGTCTTTGTTCAGAGTGCCTCAGACCTAAGGTAATATATATTGTGTAAAATAAGAATTCTGCCTGTGTACTCCCTAAAGCCATCTGATGGCCCATCAGTTGTACATATAATACACTTTGGGATAAAAGAGAGAGGGGTTCAGAGAAGGGGCAAAGGGCATTGTGAGCAGAGGAAACAGCCTGAGCCAGAGCAGCAAGCGTGAAGGGGCATGATGCATTCAGAGCCAGGAGTGACTGGGACCGGAGCAGGCTGGCAGCCTGGGAGGATAAAGGACGTGGTGGGCGATGGGGCTGGGAAGAAAGGTCGGGGCGGATTGTGAAGGGGCATGATGCATTCAGAGCCAGGAGTGACTGGGACCGGAGCAGGCTGGCAGCCTGGGAGGATAAAGGACGTGGTGGGCGATGGGGCTGGGAAGAAAGGTCGGGGCGGATTGTGAAGGGGCATGATGCATTCAGAGCCAGGAGTGACTGGGACCGGAGCAGGCTGGCAGCCTGGGAGGATAAAGGACGTGGTGGGCGATGGGGCTGGGAAGAAAGGTCGGGGCGGATTGTGAAGGGGCATGATGCATTCAGAGCCAGGAGTGACTGGGACCGGAGCAGGCTGGCAGCCTGGGAGGATAAAGGACGTGGTGGGCGATGGGGCTGGGAAGAAAGGTCGGGGCGGACTGTGAAGGGAGGGGTGTCGAGAGTCAGAGTTCACGCCACTCCTTCTGTTGTCTCTCGCTCAGGCAGAAGGAGGGACAAGGGTCCTGGGGACGGCGCGTTCTCATTTTCTCCCTGGGCTGCAGGACTGTAAGCAGTCATGTGTATCCGTGTTAACACTACATGAGCAAAACCAGTCCCCGAGTCCTCGCCAGCTGCACACCTCGCCGCCTCCACTGCATCCATAGGCCCATTTGCATCCACGCAGGTTGTGTAAACAAGGCTGTTCGGGGGAATACAAACAACCACAGCCTGGACTGTGCTTCAGTAGTCTGGTCTGGGGAAATCAGAATTTCCAGCTACCTCCCATGCCAAGGTGAAGCCTCTTAAGTGATTTGACGGGGATCCTCCCCTCACCCTCCGAAGACGCTGGTGCTGATCCTTGGGGCTGGATGGCTTCCTCCTGCTCAGCCCCTCCTCCACGCCTGCCTTGACAACCAGATGCTAACTTGCTGAGCTGTCAGACAGAAGCAAGCTCAGTGCTACTGTCCCTGGGAGGGCTGGGCAGGCAAAACGTGTAGGCTGTGCTCCCTGAAAAGAGCTGCCCCATCTACACACTGACCTTCTCAAGCTCATGAACTGAATCTTCCTCTTCTTCTTCTTTTTTTTTTTTTCCTTCTTCTTCTTTTTTACAAAATATACTTTATTTATTTTAACTATATTTTCTTTTTGTTGTTTTTTTAAGATTAATTTTTATTGGAATAGAGCTGCTTTACAATGTTGTGTGAGCAAAGTGAACCAGCTCTCAGTTTAGTTCAGTCGCTCAGTCGTGTCCGACCGATTCTTCCCCATCCTTCACAAACTTCTCCCGGAATTTGCTCAAACTCATGTCCATTGAGTTGGTAATGCCACCCAGCCATCTCATCCTCTGTTGTCCCCTTCTCCTGCCATCAGTCTTTCCCAGCATCGGGGGCTTTTCCAATGAGTCGGCTATTCACATGAGGTGGCCAAAGTATTGGAGCTTCAGCTTCAGCATCAGTCCTTCCAATGAATATTCAGGACTGATCTCCTTCAGGATGGACTGGTTGGATCTCCTTTCAGCCCAAGGGACTCTCAAGAGTCTTCTCCAACACCACAGTTCAAAAGCATCAATTCTTCAGCGCTCAGCTTTCTTTATAGTTCAACTCTCACATGCATACATCACTACTGGAAAAACCATAGCTTTGACTAGACAGATCTTTGCCTGCAAAGTAGTGTCTCTGCTTTTTAATATGCTGCCTAGGTTTGTCATATTTTTTCTTCCAAGGAGTAAGCATCTTTTAATTTCATGGCTGCAGTCACCACCTGCAGTGATTTTGGAGCCCATGAAAATAACCAGCTGTTTGTACGCATATATCCTGTGTCTTCTTTGGATTTCCTTCTTTTTGTGCTCAGTCCCTTCAGCCGTGTCTGACTCTTTGCAACCCTACGGACTGCAGCCCACCAGGCTCCTCTGGCCATAAGAATCTCCAGGCAAGAATACTGGAGTGGGTTGACATGCCCTCCTCCAGGGGATCTTCCCAACCCAGGGACTGAACTGGCATCTCCAGCGTCTCCTTAATTACAGGTGGATTCTTTACCTCTGAGCCACCGAGGAAGCCCTTCCCTCCCTTTAGGTCACCACTGAGCACTTAGGAGGGTTCCCTGAGCTATACAGGTTCTCATTAGTTACCTTCTTTACACATAATATCATGTGTGTGATGCAGGATATATGTCAACCCCAACCTCCCAATCCATCCCACCCCCCTTCCTTCCTTGCTGTTCTTTTGTATTTTTCGCTATGTCTGTGTCTCTGTTTCTGTTTTGCAAAAGAGATCATCTTTAAACTTTGCCCTGCAAAGTGGACAGACCTGTAGGCACTGAATCTCTTTTAAATGTTCGTAGAGTTCTTTTCACAGTCAGCTATGGTTTCTGGCCTCTGCTCACGACACTCCATCTCTCCCTAATGACACATCCATCACATAAGCCTTCTTCCTACTCTTTGAATACTTTGAGTTCACTCTATCTCAGGGCCTTTGGCCTTGCTCTAATTTCCCTATCTGGAACATGCTCTCCCAGAGAATTGACATGGCTGGCTCTTTCACCATTTATCAGTTCAGTTCAGTTCAGTTCAGTCGCTGAGTCGTGTCCGACTCTTTGTGACCCCATGGACCGCAGCACGCCAGGCCTCCCTGTCCATCACCAACTCCCAGAGTTTACTCAAACTCATGTCCATTGAGTTGGTGATGCCTTCCAACCATCTTGTCCTCTGTCGTCCCCTTCTCCTCCTGTCCCCAATCCCTCACCATTTATACTTGGGTCCAATTATTACCTGTTTGAGCATCTTCCCTGGGTCCCCAGATCAATAAGCTTCCAGCCATTTCTTTCACCTTCCCTCTCTTGATTTTCTGCATGACTCTTGTTATCTGAATCTGTCATGTCCATTCATTGTGTTACTGGTTTGATCAATCTTTCCCACTAAAAGTTAAGCTTCATGAGAGCAGGAACTTTGCTTATCTATTGCTCTATCTTTATGCCTAGGTCATACTGGGCTGCCCTAGATAAAGGTGTTGAAGGAATTGAGCTGGGAAGCAGACAGGACAAAAGAGAAGACATTATCTTTTCACTGGAAAAACTTGCAGTCTAGATCAAGTCCTAAGAGTTACTGAACTTGAATGAGGCATGAGACCATGCAATGGGAAACAGGTGAAATTACGTCTGTCTGAGCTTTAAGGCCGGGCAGCACTTCTGTTGTCACACAGACTTTGTGCATTTGAAGAAGGGGACCCAAGAGGGGAAGCAAAGGGACCTTCGTTAACAGTGGCCTTGCTCACATTTAACGGGACGTGAGAATAGGAAGGAAAGAGATGGTGTGAATGGAAAAGGGCTCTTAAAAACAATGCTACCTTGTCACAAGTGTGAGGTCAGAATCCCTCCAATTTGGGGCTTTCACTTGTTGGACATTTGTTCTGTGGCAGCTACTATGCCAAGCACATTTTTGTTCATTATCTCATTTTATCCCACAATACGGAGGTATCAATAGGTGTCATCATCGCCATCATTGTCTTCAGCAGCATCATCACCACCACCACCATCACATCATCCACCGTGAAGGTAAAGGAACAATTCCCTCATTTCTAAAATCCATTATATTTACCACCATTCTACACTGCTTCTTCTGCCAGCTGAGGCCTTCTACCCTAACTTGATAATTCTGTAGCCCTGCTTTGACCATATCTCAAATTTTAAGCACACAAAAACAAAAATGTTTCAATCAAATAAATTTATTTAAGGAGGAAGCACAAGGAGGAGGAATTAACCTTATTAGCTTTAAGATATTTCAGGGTGAAATGAATTGGGAGAGTAGCATTGATGTATATATATTACATGTGTAAAATGGGCTTCCCTGGAGGCTTAGCTAGTAAAGAATCCATCTGCAGTGCAGGAGACCTGGGTTCAATCCCTGGGTTGGGAAGATCCCCTGGAGAAGGGAAAGGCTACCCATTCCAGTATTCTGGCCTAGAGAATTCCATGGACTGTATGGTCCATGGGCTTGCAGAGTTGGACATGACTGACCGACTTTCACTTCGTTTCACTTCAGTCAGATCTATGCCTGAGACCTATTGACAGTAACTGAGTCCCATCCTTGTTCACAAGTCCTGTGATCCACTGTGAATGGTGGCTACTGATCCTGAATTCTCTGACCCAGCTTCGGTCTCTCCACTGAAAGCAGGGCAGAGACTTTGCCTTGCCTTTGAGTCCTAGCTTGGCCCTCTATCCTCTATCCATTGTCCTAGGTTTCCTAAAGAAAAAAATAATGCAAAGTAGTACAAATCTACAGGAGTGGCAGTGAATAACGAATTGGGAATACAGTGACATACAAGCAATGATGTTTGCTATGTAGTCTTCATTTTAACCAGCGATTTTTCTATAGCGTTATTCAGAGATATGCAGTTACTCTTGACATTCCTCACTATTTACCCCAAGCCCTTTGTAGCATAAAGCATCCCACAGCCTACCTGAGATTCAATAAATATGCATGAAAAGGGTCTATCTTATTCAGCAAACCTATTCTCTGGGGTGCTTCTCCCCCATAGAAAATAAAATGTGCATTGTTGCATAGGAGTAAATTGGACCAGAAATCTTTCCCAATGTTGCTGTTTTTGTGTATGTCTTACGAACATCCATATGCTTACCTCTAAGCTAGCCTGATGCCCATCGTGCTGTGTCAGCTAAATGTTGAAGTCACCCCACAGTCACCCCAACAAGAGTGGTGTTTTTCAGGCGACTTGAACTTAGCAGAAGCTTTATGTATCAGGTCAGTGCTAAACAGGCAGAGGAAGATCCACGCTTCTTGCCAAAGAGAGAAGAGTGGGTTTACTGGAGCTGCTCAGTTTTCAAGAAACTGCTGTTTTTACCAAACCTCTGATTCCCGCCCCCCCCCCCCCGCCCACCGCCCCCACCCAGGACCGATCAGCCCAACAGGAATTGATACTGAATATACAGGGACAGTGGATCTCTGAAAACCTACTCACTTGTAGAAAGGATGAGAAAACTGAGGCCCAGAGAATGAAGTGACTTCCTGAAGGTCACATAGCTTCCCTTGAAAGAACTCCTCCAAAGAAGGACTCAACACACAAGTCCTTCGTTGCCCCTTGGTTTGTGTGCAAGTCTGACGCCGTATTTCTACTCACAAAGGGGCCAGAGGCGATCCGCCTTCTGCGAGGAGCACTGTTGATTACAGAGGAACACAAAGTTAAGGGCAGACCTGAATCTGGGAAAATCCATTGTCAAAAGGGTAACAATCAAGACCTTAGACTGGATTAAAAAGGGGGAAAAAAGTAGTCGTGATGCATCACAAAAAGGCCTTTCATGTCCAGCAACAGCCTTTGAGGAAGAAGACAAACTTGAGAGGTCCAGAGTGAATCCTTCTGTCTTCCATAGGAATGGAGAATGTACAGGCCACAGGGCTGGTGAAGAGGGACTCCCCCCAGCTTTCTGCCCTGATGGTGCAGGAGCAGGAAATTGCTGCTGCGTGAATAAAAAGCCCGCGCCAGCACGGCAGCTCTGCTGGTGAGAGAAGCAGGTGGAAGAGGGCACACAAACACACTTGGTGGAGAAACTCTTCATTTCAGCCCTGTTTGTTTTGAAAATGTCGCAGTCGCAGGTCATGGAATTCATGAATAAAACGCCTTCCTTATTTTGACTCAAAAGGAATAAAGATTTATTACCGTCCTAACCAGGGAAACAGTATTGACCCACCGGCTATTTGAGATTTTTAGCATTGTGGGCAAGAATATTTATTGCTTTTAATTACCATAAAGTAGTGAGGATCTTGTTTTTAATAGATTTTTTTCCCATTACCCGGATCTTGGCTTGCAATTCTAGGTGTAGGAAAGAGGGGGAAAATAATATATCAATGTTATGTAAAAATTCCCAAAGATAATAAATTAAAAATGACCTAAGTTTGTTTTCAGTCTCTTTCCAGTTTCTTTTCAATCCCTATGAACCAAAATAGGATTGTGTCCATGTGTGTGTGTGTGCGTGTGTGTGTGTCTGTGTGGGTTTGTGTGTGCATGTGTGTGTGTGTCTGTGTGAGTTTGTGTGTGTGTGTGTGTGTGTCTGTGTGGGTTTGTGTGTGTGTGTGTGTGTGTGGGTTTGTGTGTGTGTGTGTGTTTGTGTGTGTGTCTGTGTGGGTTTGTGTGTGTGTGTGTGTCTGTGTGTGGGTTTGTGTGTGTGTGTGTGGGTTTGTGTGTGTGTGTGTGTCTGTGTGTGGGTTTGTGTGTGTGTGTGTGGGTTTGTGTGTGTGTGTGTCTGTGTGTGTAGCCATGTGAACTGGCCACAATTGCTACATGACCTTCAGCAACTGAGTTAATTTTTCTGAATCCCAAGCCCATAGATTGAAATATAGATGAGAACACAAAGCGTTATAAGGGTGGATTTCCAACCTGAGGAAAGTTCCTTCATCCTTCTAAATCTCAGTTTTATTATTTAAAAAGTGGGGAGAACAATGATTAGTTTGCATGATTATCAAAACGATAAAATGTGATAGTGGATTTAAAAATCCCTAGCAGGGTTCTCAGTATGTATCATTCATTAAGCAATAGATGGTTTGTTTCCTCTTTCTCTCTTTGTCTATCTCAACACACATGTGCGTGTGGAGAGAGAGACAGAGACAGAGACACAGAGAGAGGAGAGAAATATCCAATTGATTCTAGGTCAATGTTTTTGGGTTGTGGTATTTTCAAGAGTGCTTTAGTTGTCGGCTCAGACAGCTCAGATCTGTGCGTCTGAATCCACTTGTGGGTCTTCTGTGACCACAGGAAAGAGCTTCTAGAAATCACAGGCCATGAGCTAAGAGCCAATAGTCTATGTGATTGTGGTGTAAGACAAGCTCTCTTTACCCCACGCTGCCGTTGAAAACCTGAATCCTGGAAAGATTAACTGGCCCCACCTAAGAGAAGAACGTGGTCAAGCTGTGTAGACCCTTAAGTGATGGGTTTCCCGGGGAGGGCTGTTAGACTCAATTTAAATACTGCTTTAGGCATACCTGGTCTCCCTTGCCTGAGTGACCATCTTTTTTTCCATCATCCTCCAATTGCCTAACCTTGGACAAGTTTCTAACCTCCCTAAGTCTTACTCATCTGTAAAATGGAAATAACAAGTGTACCTATGCATGGGATAATTGAGAGTTAAATAAAATAATCTGAATGAGGCTGATTTATCAATGTCTAACCCGGAGTGCATCAACGAATAGAAGCTGTCATATACAATCTCTGGATCATCATTTTCCTTTTCTGCTGGCAAATTCCAAAGAGAAGGTGTCCCCAAGCTGACCTTGCAAATCCACACATTCATTTGCACACCACCGCGCACAATTAAAGTAGTAAGTGTCGACCAGGTGAATATTTTCTAACTTGAGAACCCCTGGATTTTTCCTGCTGCCTTACCAGACTCAATGTGGCCATATTTTAGGAAATATCCACAATGTGTGATACATACACATTGAGAGTGAGGTTAGTTTTTGTAAGGAGAGTGAAGATGCTTTTGCTTTGTGAAACTTTAAGGGATGAAAACATCTCAGGGAATACAAAGGGTGCTGGTTGAAGTATTACTAATAAAGGGAAGATTTTCTAACAAACTACCATACTGATTCACTGATCGCCCTCAGCCATGAGCGTCTTAGGCTAACCATCTTGAAGATAAGCTCAATAGAAGAGCAATAATTGTGTTGAAGGGAAGGAAAGAGAGAGAAAGGCAAATCGGAGAACGAGGGGACCCAGGCGGGAGAGATGAAAAAGATGAGCGATGCAGAACTCGGGCAGAGAGAAAACAGGAGAGGAAGATGAGGACTTCCTGGTGGCCCAGCGGTTAAGGCTTCACCTCTCCTAATGGGGAGCTAAGATCCCACACGCTTCGGGGCCAAAAAACCAAAACATAAAACAGAAGCGATATTGTCACAACAAAGACTTTAAAGATGGTCCACTTCAGAAAAATCTTAAAAAAAACATAAAAGAAAGAGAGAGAGGAAAGGGCAAGCAGAAGAGACAGGAGGGTACTATTAGGGACAGGGAGAGGGCAACACAGTCGGCAAGCAGGCTGCTGGGCTGGGAATTCAAGGAAGAGTGGGTGGAGAAAGAAGAGAGGAAAGTTACAGCATTGCTTCTGTTTTATGTCCTGGGTACGGGGACCAGGGCTTGTTGCCAGATTGGCTCCTGCAGTACTTGGGTCTGCAGCTTGTCTGGTCCACGTTGATTCCTAACTTCAGCAGTGATTTTTCAAAGCCAGGGATCCAGCTCCAGCTCACATGCCAGCTCCCCTGGTGCCTGCTGGGCTGACAATGATGCTCTCTGCAGTCTGGAATGGGCGAGAGGTACCTCTTTCTCCTTGCCTAATAACTCGCCCCGGGGAATGCTGCTCCTTGGTCCTGCCTTTCACTTCTTTGCGAAGAAAGAAAATAATAAAGGAGAAGATGAATTGAGATTCTTTTATATTTTTACTGAAAATGACCATGGATGAGAAACTTTTCCAAGTCAATGGGTCTCTTGTGGGGCTTTACAATCACTCTGCACCAGCAATCAACCCAACTGGACGCCTCCTCTTTTATCTCAGGGACCTCTTCAGAGATTGGCACGGTGACTTTTTTTTGCAATGGTGACAAACAGGTGTGTACTAAATGTATGGGCCCGCTTGCCTGCTACCCCTTTCTGTCTCACCAGAGATCAGCAGAGTGAGCTGGTACATTTTGGAGAACTTTGACTTGCATGGACCTGAGCAACCATTTAACCTGATGACAGATGAGAAGACTGAAGCTCAAAGAAGCAGAGGGTTTTGCTTCAAGTCACACACTTGGTTGGGAGCAGAGCCAAGGTGCCCGCTAGCCCAGGGCTCTTTTTTTGGCCTGCATCTCTCTCCTTTGAACCTTGCTGGTCAAGCTGTCTAACCAAAGCAAGAAAAATCCCTTCCCTTAATGCAGTTCTATCTCACTTACAGATTGGATATTTTTTTTCCCGTGAGTTAAATGTGTTTAAAATGTATTTAATAATACCTAAATGCAACTTCTCTTCCTACAGAAGCTATTACTCATATTACTTAATGACCATTACAGAAAGTCTTTCAAAGGATTTTCTAATCTCTCCTCCAAATAAATGTACATGCAAACACGATTTTCTATGCCAATCCTGTTCTTAGTGAGATGTGCCCACAAATATTGTCATGTGATAGTTGTGGTTATTAAGGATCATGTTTGTGACATGCTCCTATCATAGACTCATTTTTATCTTCACAATACCCATTTAAGAGATAAAGACATGGACACAGAATTTTTGAGCCTGAGCCAAGAATGGAATGGTTTATTGAAACAGAGCTTAGAATTAAAAGATCAGAGGGGACGTGACTATTGATTTGGAAGCTGTTCGGAATACTGGGGTTTTGGAAATCAGGTTGATCTGATTTCAAATCCTCTGCTGGCATCCATTAGCTTTGTGACTTTGGTCAAGTTTCTAAGCTCCAGTTTTCTCATCTGTGGAATGGGGACAATAAAGACATGGGCTACATATATTTGTTGCAAATATATGTATTTATACGTATATATATGTATATGAATTAAATATAATATATGTATATGAATTAAAGGCTTCCTATACAGAGTTCCTAGCACACAGTAGGTGAGTAACATCTCAACCATTATTATTCGGTATAGTCTCCTCTCCCCACTCTATTACTGACAGATTCTCCGAATTTCTCTACTTCATCTTAGATGTGAAGGCAAGACTGCATTCCTGTGCTTGCAGAGGAAATGTGTTTTTACATTTGATAACAGTTCACCTGCCATTTCGTTCTGCAGAGCACGAACTCGTCCACTTCTCAGTTTAGAAACGGTCGCTGCTGATTCATGCCTTTGCCTCATCACTTGTTTAATCCCATTTCCCCTGCAGGGGAATGAATTTTCTGCCAGATAGTCTCCTTTATAAAAAGCTGTTATATTTGTGATTTTTTAATTTTTATGTTTCAGCAAGTCGGGCTCTCTCTTGTAAAGAAACAGAAAGCATCAGCATGTCTGCTTCGTCCTGAGCACAGGCGGGGCACCAAAAATAGTCAAAGGACAAAAGCTGAAGTTCTTCCCTTCTCACGGAGGAATGCAGATGGGGGCTCCTCTTGGGTTCTTGGGACCTCCGAGCATCGGGAAAGTTGTCGGGTCAGGAGGATGCTTGCTAGACAGTACACCAAGAGACTGGATGCTTGGAATGGACTCCATCTGTAATAAAACGTTTGACCTTGGAAGGAAGGAAAGCTCTTCTTGTAGGGCTTCAGTTTTCTCATCTATTAAATAAGGAAGGTGAATTTTAGCTCTTGCATTTTATTTCTATCACTGAAATCCTGTCAAGACCCAGAGGAATCAATTTTAATGATTAAATTTTAGGGACTGTGTCCCCGTGGGAGGGATAATTGGGGAACATGGTCAGTGCCTCTCAAATCAATTCACACGATGACCCCCAACTCTGCCTAATTGTCAAGAAAGGTCCTTCCGCCGATCTGTGAACAGACTGAACCATAAATGAGACATGTCCTAATCCAGAGGTGCATATTAAGTAGAGATATTTGGACCATAATTGCACACGGACAACATAGTAAAAGCCAGCTCACCTGCCATTCCATAACCCAAACCCCTTATTACCTGCCAAGAATGCATTTGCCCTTGTCTACGTTCTGCTTTTATAGAAAAATGAAAAGAAAAAAAAAAGCTACAAGTCAACAAGCTGATAACCTGGATTTATCTTGAGAACATAGATTCTACGATATGCCCTGAGGTCAGTGTGGATTTAACTCAATTCCAAAGACTTCTGTAGCCACTTCCATGGTACAGTGGTGCTATGGCAATAGACTAAAGGGGCCACAACATTCTAGACACACACACACACACACACACACACTCACACACAATAGCATAGCAATATTAATAAGGATGACTTTCAGATAATTTCTTTTTAAAATTATACATTTCACAGGCACTTTCTTCTTTTTGCTCTTTGTTTTTCTTCCCATTCTTTCTACTGTAAAGATAAATATATATATTTTTTTAAGTGAGAGGAATTGAGGTCTTGATCTGACACATGCATTCATTTTTGAGAGTGTGATAGCAACTCCCTGAAGCACGAAAGGCATTATTATCTTAGGTGTATTGGAAAGAAAAAAAAAGACAAACCCAGAAAAGTAATTGTTAGAGGTAAGTTGCTCAGCATTTCCCAGGCACAACTGCATTTAGTCGCTGTAATGATCAGGTGAAGCGGGCACTTTATCTCTGCTTCACAGATGAGGTGCCTGAGTCTCAAAGCAGTTAAGGTACAGAGCCAGGCTCATGAGAGCACAGTTCGCACTCAGGCTCACCGGGCACCACAAACCCATGTTCTCACCTTCCTTCTAACCTGTCTGTCCACTTGTTCAAGGTTTCAACCCAGCATCACGATACAGCCGCAGCAGAGACCCCAACTCTGCAACCCTCCGCCCCCCCCCACTTTTACATCCTTTGTTCTCTTTCCCTGTTGAGACGTGTTGAGTACCACGTCTTTGAAAATCGGAGTCACGTGTCATGCTTTGCATTTCTCTATTGACCAGAACTTTGTATCGCCTAGCCATTCCCGAAAACAGAGTTTACATCTAATTTTGTACAAACCAGTAAAGGCAAAGGAAAACTGCAAGTGAATTATTATGGAGAGTGTTGGGCCTCCTGGTACATCATGGTGATTGAGAAGCAGAATGATTTGAGTAGAAAAGGTCTTGGGTGAAAGTCAGTGATGTGTTCAGTTTTCAAAGGAAAGCCTCCTTCTCTTTCTGGGAGAAGGGGGCAGAGAGGAGGTGGGGGCATTTAGACCCTTTCCCCAGGTCCCAAATCCCACTCAGCGTCCCTCCCGCCTTCCTGCATGACTCCGTCCCATTGCCGTTTCCCACGTGTAGAGCTCCTTTCAGCCAGAGTCTCTGCTTGGATCTCCCGTTCCCCAGAGTTTTCAGATTCTTTTCTTTCCATCAACCTTCCCCACCCCTGCCCCCCGCCCCCACACATCCACACAGGCAACCACACTGTGAAGAACCCCTGACCTCATGATACATTCTCTCCTCAGGGAAGCCCTTCCAGTCTCCAGGCTGAGCCAGACCACCCTGGCCCAAGTCCTCAAATAGCTGCTTCTCTTCTCTCTAGCGCTTGTCATAATGGTTATTATTTTATTGTGTCTTTAGCTATTTGTGTAATTTCTCCGCTAAGCTGTAAGCCATAGGGAGACTAGGACCACATCTTTCTTCCTCAGCTAAAATATCCTTTGTGGCGGGCATGGGGCTTAGTATACACTGGCTGTTTATGCATGAGGGTCACATTTATGCTTCTGTTTGCAAGGCTCATCATTTCATTGGTATTGATTACAAGGGAGAGGACATCAACACATCTCTTGAGTAAAATGCAGGATATGAGGGATTTATTTGTTGATGGAATGAAAAAATATTCAGGGCTATGAAAAAATATTCAGGGCTATGTGGCTTTATTTGACTTTGGTTCATTCTACCCCAGAACACAGAGGTCACTTGACCTGTCTCCATCACCCCATCTTCCCTCCCACTTTGGGTCTTCTCTTCCAATACACATACAGCCAGTTCCAAGACCCTGGGCTTGGCTTCAGCTTTAGCTAGCCTAAAGCCTAAAGCCTAAAGATTGCAATGCAAAAACAAAATCAATTTTATGATTTTATCCACTTATTTTTCTTCTCTCTTCTCAACCCACAATTTTCTCCTTTGCTCAGTCATTATTAACAAGGTATCTGGCCTACAGAGGAGAAAATGTATAATTAAAAAGAACAATGCTGTTATTAAATACTTGGACTGACCGTTGGGTTAATTTGTACCTAGGCAGCAAATAAACCCAATAGGTCACGCCTACAGAAAAGTGATGCATTTTGAGGTGGTGCAAACATTTACAAAAATATCTCTAAAAGACAGCATATTCCCTGATTCAATCATTGTTTTTCCTGTTCTATTTTTTCCCTTTGCAAAGAGAAAATGTTTTAGAAACATTTTTACCTTCCTAACAGCCAAAAGGTTGTTAAGCCGCTTCACACATCTTTCCCTCTGGGGTGTTCATATCCACCAAAGTTAATGGATGGAAAATTAATGTTTCTCTCCAAATGTTTCCACAATCACAAAGCAAATAGTTGATTCTGCCAAGATGAGAGTGTAAATCTGGCCTCAGGAAAAGGCTTCCGTCACCATTACCCACATCATTTAGCCCAAATCCAGAGACTGGCCTAATTACCATGATGGTTCAGGAAATGTGGATTTAGGTACCGCAGAGGCCGTACAGAGTATAAAACCGACCACACCCCCTGATCACTGTCCACCTCTGTGCTGTCTTTATGCCAGGGAGACTTGGTTTCCCTCACATAGAACACAGTTTGTTTTTTATGTGGTGCTCTCCAAATATTGTGACTCAAGTCAACACAAGTTGAAATATTTTCTAGGCAAGTAAAATGGTTTAATTATAAATCAGTTTCCAAGAACTAGATTGCAACTAAAGCCCATATGTCCACAGAATGGATGGAGTGTTACCAACTTATGCACGAGGGGCTCATTTATGCTTCTGTTTTCACGGATCATCATTTAATTGGTGTTGATTACAAGGGAGAGGACATCAACACATCTCTTGAGAAAAATGCAAGATATGAGGGGTCAAATTTGCAAACAGATCCTGATTGCATGTATTTACAGAAGAGCCACTCTTGTTATTTAGTTGCTAAGTTGTGTCCTACACTTTTGCGACCCCATGAACTATAGCCCACCAGGCTCCTCTGTCCATGGAATTCTCCAGGCAAGAATGCTGGAGTGGGTTTCCATGCCTTCCTCCAGGGGATCTTCCTGACCCTGGGATTGAACCTGCATCTCCTGCTTTGGCAAGCTGATTCTTCACTGCTGCGCCACCAGGGAAGCCTGTACTCACACCAAATTTGGTACCGATTATTCAAGTGTTACGGGAATTTCTGTGGCAGGGTTGTTTTGGTCTCACTGAACTCCAACCAAATGCCACCAAGGAATAATGAGGAAGAAAGTAACTAATGAAAGCAAATTTAATGGAACTTATTATGGACCAGATGCTGTTGCAAATGATTTATGTGAAGCAGGTTATTTAAGCCCTCACATCAACTCACAGAAGGTAGGTAACTGTTATTCTTTCTACGTCACAACCGAAGAAACTGAAGCACAGAGCGGTTAAGTGACTTGCCCGAGGCCACACAGCTAATTAGTGGCAGATTTAGGGATTCCCTGGTAGCTTAGGCGGTAAAGCGTCTGCCCGAAATGCAGGAGACTCGGGTTCGATTCCTGGGTTGGGAAGATCCCCTGGGGAAGGAAATGGCAACCCACTCCAGTACTCTTGCCCAGAAAATTCCATGGATGAAGGAGCCTGGTGGGCTACAGTCCATGGGGTCGCAAAGAGTTGGACAAGACTGAGCAACTTCACTTTCACTTTTACTTTTAGGATCAAACACTAGCATGCTATTTTTTCGAACCTATCTTCTAAACATAGGCTACATTGCTAGAAAACCAAAGCATTTCATAGTGCTGTCTTGAATTCTGGCCTTCTTTCCAGGGGATAGTTTTGGACCACCTAAAAGAAGCCTAAAGGCATAGCGTTCCCCATCTGCTGTCCACAGTCAGCCCAGCATACAGTTCCCTGACTCCTCAACCAAGGCTGTATTGTCTCCGCCCAGCCCTGTTAAATGCATCTCCTAAACTGAAGGTATTGCTGGACCGAAATGAGGCAGTATAAAGAGAAAGAAAAGACCTGTCCAGAGACCTTTAGGTTCCATGGAATATACAGCTGAGAATATCTCATCAGAGTGTTTTAGAACTTCTTACATGTTTCTAGATGTGCTGTCTTTGTCCAATAAGCCCTGCCTCTCAAGTCTTTGTTGCCTGTACCAAAGCCGGAAAGGAAAGAATGTTCGCTAAGCCTTTATCCCAGGGATAAGGTAATTTTCTTCTTCTCCTCTTCTTCCTCCTCCTCCAACTGCAAACACAGACCTGCACTTGCTCGATGGTTCCTTCTATCTTTCTTAATGACTTCAGATATAGCAGCTAGGGTCCTCATCTCTGTGGCTATGGAGAGGACTTTGGAAACTGAGGAGGACTGGTTCCAGGACCCCCATAGATATCAAAATTCGTGGATGCTCAAGCCCCTTATATCAAATGGCTTGGTGCATTCTGCCCTCTGTGTCCGAGCATTCTGCATCTGCAGATCAACCGAGCACAACGGAATTCATGGATGGGGAACCTGGAGATACAGAACCACTGGTTACAGAGGGCCGTCTCTATTTGAAAAATACAGGCTGAACAGAATCCTAGAGGATTTTAATGGTTTTATTTCTTCCTCTGTAGAACCAGACTGTTGGGCCCAGTCTAAGTATGTCTCAAGAGACATTCTTTAACCAAGATCTTATAAATTAAACTCTTCCAGTCCCTTTCTCCGATTTAATCTTCCTTAGGACAAAATACTATCATGTTCCTTAAGACAAAAAGATGGGAGTGGAGAAGGGAAAATTATTAGGAGGGTTGTGATAATGAGGTTAATAACTTTTTTCTTCTATTGTATGCAATGACACTTCAAAAATAAAAACAATAATAAGACTGTTCATGCTAATCAAAGCAATTCATTCCTTACCTAGATCTCATTTCCCACAGGAGACAGCACACACTTCCCTTTTACCACATTATCATTGTCCACCAGGATTGTGCCTGGCTCCAAGGTCGAGGAACGTGCCTATTTAATGGAAGAAGTTTATTCAATTAGCTGGGAAGGGAAGGAGCAGAGGGAAGACTCTGGTATACAGTAAGTCCCCTATACACAAACTAATGCCATGCAGAGAGTATGTTTGTAAGTCCAATTTGTTTGTAAGTTCAACAGAGTTAGCCTAGGTACCCAGCTAACACAATTGGCTATATACCATTGCTCTTATTCTTGCTTCCAGCCATCCTGGGCTTGAAATAAAGATACCGTTCTGCTGTACTCTATACAGCAAAGCACACAGAATCACTTGCAGAGGATGCATGCACGTGACAATGGATGCCAGACAGTTGAACTACTTATGTGATTGGATATGTGAATGCATGTTTGCATTTTTGAAAGTTTGCAACTTGAAGGTTCATATGTAGGGGACTTGCTACATATATATGATCAGTCTGGGCCAGAACCATCCTGACCTGAGAAGGGTAGCAGTTCAGAGTCCATCCCTCAAGTTATTACACCTCCTTATAAGCAGAGTTCACCAGGCAAAATGCCGGGTTGGATGAAGCACAGGACTTCTGGGAGAAATATCAATAACCTCAGATATGCTTATTTAACTTATATGTAGAGTATATCATGAGAAACGCTGGGCTGGAAGAAGCACAAGCTGGAATCAAGATTGCTGGGAGAAATATCAATAACCTCTGATATGCAGATGACACCACCCTTATGGCAGAGAGTTAAGAGGAACTAAAAAGCCTCTTGATGAAAGTGAAAGAGGAGAGTAAAAAAGTTGACTTAAAGCTTAACATTCAGAAAACTAAGATCATGGCATCTGGTCCCATCACCTCATGGGAAATAGATGGGGAGACAGTGGAAACAGTGTCAGACTTTATTTTTTGGGGCTCCAAAATCACTGCAGATGGTGACTGCAGCCATGAAATTAAAAGACGCTTACTCCTTGGAAGGAAAGTTATGACCAACCTAGATAGCATATTAAAAAGCAGAGACATTACTTTGCCAACAAAGGTCCGTCTGGTCAAGGCTATGGTTTTTCCAGTGGTCATGTATGGATGTGAGAGTTGAACTGTGAGGAAAGCTGAGCACCAAAAAATTGATGCTTTTGAACTGTGGTGTTGGAGAAGACTCTTGAGAGTCCTTTGGACTGCAAGGAGATCAAACCAGTCCATCCTAACCCTGAATATTCATTGGAAGGACTGATGCTGAAGCTGAAGCTCCAATACTTTGGCCACCTGATGTGAAGAGCTGACACATTAGAAAAGACCCTGACGCTGGGAAAGATTGGGGGCAGGAGAAGAGGGCAACAGAGGATGAGATGGTTGGATGGCATCATCCAACTCTTGACTCAATGGACATGAGTTTGATATGACTGAGCAGAGTCAGATATGACTGAGCAACTGCACAACAAATAACTAACATGGGTATTTATAGCAACACTGATGTTATACCTCAAATGCTTCTTCATCATTGAGACCATATCTTGATTGCAAGAGTTTCTCTCTAATGAGATGGTATAAACAAATGTGAAGAGAATGGACAGAATATTCATGTTATACCAAGTATTTATTGAATGCTTACAATGCAAAGGCATCATGTTATATAGAGTGTATATGTGGAAATGACTTCATGATTTCTGTTTTTCAAAAACATAGTGTTCAGTTGAGAATATGAATAATGATCATAAATATGAAGAAGTCAAAAAAGTAAAACATATTCAGTGGCATGTTAAAAACCTAAGTAAATCACTTTGGAAATTCTGAATAAAAAAGAGATCTTATTTAGTGAAAGAATCCTGTATGTAGTAATGAAGGAGGTAGTTTTTGCACTTGGACTTAAAACATGGATTTGGGGATGTGAAGGGCATCCCTGGTTTTAAGAAAACAAACAAACAAACAAAAGCAGCATGAATGAGGCCTGGTGTTGGGAAACGCAAAGTCTAGGCTAGTATTTATTAATATTTTAGTTTCAATGAGATAGAATAGGACATGAGGTTGGAAGTGTAGATTGGGGCCAGTCAGCTAATAATTAAGTTAAGGAATTTGAATGTCATTTGGCAGTCAGTGAGACCAAAATAGAACTATTGGAAGAACAGTATGAAAAGATCAGTTTGGTAAAACTGCTTAATATGGATTAAAATACAAAGACCAGAAACAAAGATCCATTTTAGAATGGGAGAGGGAAGGAAACTAATATTTGTGGAAGCCTTACTATGTACTAAGAGCTTGGTTAATCACTTTGCTATGCTCATTCATTTTTATCACAAATGTACGACATCTTTTATTCCCACCCCATTTCTATCTCTGGGAAAATTCTGATGCCATCAGAATTCATACAGTCGTAGTCATTCTAAGAGGTTGAAACTCATATTAGGGGTTTTTGTCTTAAGTTCCCTCTGCTGTGCTGGTTTACTGGAAGAGAACAGGCAAAAGGACCTGAGCTCTGAAATAGGGCAGAAACACCAAGGTGGGCATATGGAAGTTCTTCTGTGAGACAGAGATGCTCCCTGACCTTGGAGCTGGATACAACTCCCAGTGAACAATAACAACATGGTTAAAGCATGTGTGCTTTCTTTCCCTGTGGGAAATGAAATCTAGGTCAGTAAGGAGTTGTTTTGGTTAACATGGACAGTCTCATTACGATCTCACATGAAACAGACTTGACATTTGTTTGGATGTAAGAGAAGAAAGTAAAAAAAATAACTTTCAGCCACTAAAATGAGTTTATTCAAAAGAAGAAAGCACAAGTATCATAAAGTACAAATATAGTAAATAAGTGGGAAACAGAGAAAGATGCGCAGGTTTTTAAGGGGCCAGGAGAGGCTTCTTTTCAGACATATTTGCAGTATCTGTCAACTAGCTGGAAGTGATCCAGCAGGTTGTTGGAAATGTAACAGAAGTGCTTAGAAGGAGGGTCAAAGGTAGAAAAGGAGATTTCAGAGTCATCAGTATAGAGGTGATGATGGAAATCATGAAACTTCTTTACAAAGAAGAGAGTACTTAGAAGGAGGAAAATAATGGAAATAACATGCCTTGGGGAAGGCAGTGAACTTAAGAGGTTAAAATAAGTAAGGAAGCAAAGTAAAACTAAATTAGTCACTCAGTTGTGTGGGACTCTCTGCGACCCCATGGACTGTAGCCCACCAATCTCCTCTGTCCATGGAATTCTCTAGGCAAGGATATTGGAGCGGGTGGCCATTCCCTTCTCCAGGGGATCTTCCCGACCCAGGAATCAAATGCTGGAACTCCTGCTTTATAGTCAAGATTCTTTACCATCTGAGCCACCAGGGAAGCCCCAAATAAGTGAAGGAATGGAAAAAGATGAGGCAGGAGTTGGAGTGGAAGGAAGGAGTGCAGACTAACAAGGTATATTATGGCTGTTGGAGAATAAAGCTAAAGGGAAAAATCCTGCTATAAGGAATGTAATTGTTAGTGTCAAAATTTCAGAGAAGTCACAAAATTTGAAGACTCGGAAAATGATTTTTGTTGTTGAAACTAGATGACTCTTGAAGGAGATTTTCAGTGTTTGATCATGTCATGTAGAAATTCAGGTATTTGGTGAATAAACACAATAAAATACTGTTAAAACATTTTATTAAAAATCACTAATTGCTGAGCATGAATTTGAGAAGTATGCCATGTAATGGACTTCAAATACTAGCCAAATTTCTATTGGAAAAGGACAGCATTGCATTCATTTTTAGACATTCCTGATGGAAGGCCAGCTGTTGCCCATGGTGCTAAAAGAGTCATCTGGCATTATAATATTGCAGCAACATGACCAGCATAGTTGGAGTGAATTAGGTGTTTCATTACATACCTCTATTTGAGGGATTTATTTTTCACTGAGATGAGATTTTTCATATATATTTCCCATCTGGAAGGTTTTTTCAAACTCCCCAATGGTTAACATCTAGAAAGCAATTGCTTTTTTTTTTCCTAAAGAAATCCCTTGAAACATGAGTATAAGAAATCAAGGTAAGGGAAAAACAGAAAGTGGAAGACATGCTGAAAAGGTTATACAATTCTTTCTTCTTTCAGAATATCCAAAATCATAGACTCTCTACTGATTTCTACTCTTCCCAGTAGAGCTTTCAAAGTTAAAAAAAACAACTTAAGCTATATGGAATCTGGGTATTCTACTGATGATCATAATTAAAAAATAAAATAGAGAAAATATAACATAATTGCTATGAATCATCAAACTATTAAAATGGCTGCTAATGGAGCCAGTCATATTTCTTGTATGTTCCTCTATAAAATATATTTTTGAATTTCTAGAAATACAGGCAATGCAGTAATATTATTCCCATACCATTTCTGATGAAGCCAACACAGCTACTATTCAAAGTCAGGTAGGGTGTACTGGGGATGGTGGTCAATGAACCTGTGAGTTTGGGGTTGAGTAAATCAACAATTTTTTTCTTCTAGTCAAAAATTTTCTAGTTCAGAAACTGGACTGACTGGAAGACCAAGTTAGTTGGCAAACAAGGTTCAACTCTTATCATGAAATTGTTAACAGCAAAATGTAGACAGTAAGCCCATGATGTGTTCATGATGGGAGAAGAATGACAAATAAATTTCACTATGAATAGTTGGAAGGCATATTTTTTATTTATTCAGGAACGGAAAAGACTAACAAGAAATGCAATAGACACTCAAGTCACTGAGATTGGAAGGAAGCGGTTCTCAGGGGAAGAAGGCCTCACCTTGCACAAAGATGCGGTCCATCAGCTGTCACCGGAAGCACTTTGTTTTGCTGTATTAGTCGCTCAGTCGTGTCTGAATTTTTGCGAGCCCTTGGCCTGGAGCCCACCAGGCTCCTCTGTCCATGGAATTCTCCAGGCAAGAATGCTGGAGTGGGTTTCCATGCCCTTCTCCAGGGGATCTTCCTGACCCAGGGATAGAACGCAGGTCTCCTGCATCAGGAACAGATTCTGTAGACTCGGGAAGTCCCTTTAGACCCAGGGAACTCAGCAGCTGCATCTCACACAATAAGATTAAATGCAAGGTGGTGCAAGATTCTGAAGTCAAGATGTGCTTATGGCTCCTGAAGAACAAGTCCAAGTAGTTACACCCACTTTGGTCCCAGCCTCTGGACAAGGGAATGGCAACCCACTCCAGTATTCTTAGGGACTTCCTGGTGGCTCAGACGGTAAAGCGCCTGCCTGCAATGTGGAAGACCCGGGTTCGATCCCTGGGTGGGGAAGATCCCCTAGAGAAGGAAATGGCAACCACTCCAGTACTCTTGCCTGGAAAATTCCATGGACAGAGGAACCTTGTAGGCTACAGTCCATGGCGCCGCAAAGAGTCGGACACGACTGAGCGAGTTCACTTCTTGGTCCCAGCCTTAGCTTCGGGGAATCCGGGATACAGCGGCGGCTCTGCTCCTTCACTTTGAAGGCCTCTGTGCTGGTCCCTGTGATTAGGGGAAACACCTCTCCTCCAGAGGAAGGACTGGTCCCTTGTAGAAGATGAACCCTGTTCCACCCTGCCCTAGCTCTTGGGTGTTTCTTAAAACTCCGTGGTTATCTAAGTAGCCTATTTCACCATCAGGGCGCCCAGCAGTTGAGGGTGTGCCAAGTCCTGGCAGTATCTCAAAAGAGGATCCATGCTCGGGCCTGGTGCACTGGGAAGACCCAGAGGGATCGGGTAGAGAGGGAGGTGGGAGGGGGGATCGGGATGGGGAATACATGTAAATCCATGGCTGATTCATGTCAATGTATGACAAAAACCACTACAATATTGTAAAGTAATTAGCCTCCAACTAATAAAAATAAATGAAGGAAAAAAAAAAAAAAGAGGATCTCACTCAGCACCAAGAGTCAGGCTGGTTGAAAGCTGGATCCTCAGGAAGAGTTATTAAAGTGTGTAAATACATACAATGCTGAGGAACCCAGGAGCGTGAGCCCCACTAGCCCGGCAGAATTGGATGACCTACCGGTGGCCCCGGGTAGAAGTCCCAAAGTCAGGGGCTCAGACGTAAACTGGGGCCTGATGTAAACACCCCAGATAGGCCCCAGGCCCTGTACCTCTCTGCACAGAAGTCACACCAGGGCTCCCGCTAAACCCAGGCCTGCACCTAAACCTGCGGGCCAGCTGCCTCCCTCCCGCCCCACGGAGACCCGGGGGCTCCGAGGTGGATCTTAGAGTTAAACCTTCCCAGACAAACCCCGCCCCCAGGCGTCCACCTGCGGTCCAGCCGTAAACGTCCTCGTCGTAACCCGCCCGGCCACTCGGAAGCCCTGCAGACGGAAACCCAGGGTCCAGCCGGAAACCCGTCCCGTGGCAAACAGCCCTGTGGTAGACCCTCCCGGAGTTTACTCGTCTGATGGAAACCCGGGTCCGAGGGTAACCTGAGCCCCATACGCCGACGGAGCTCCCCAACTCTGCCCCCCAGAGCCAAGACGGAGCCCGGCAGGCGCCGGAGTCCAGCGCCTCACTGCCGCGGGCCACGCCTGGCCCGCGGTGGCTGCACCTGGCGGGGGGCCACGGGCCAGAGGCCCGCGGGAACGGTGAGTGTGCGTGTCTCGGGAGTTTCTCAGCTGTGCGTGACGGGGGCGACCCTCGAGTGCGGGTTCTGCCCCGGGTGGGGCTCCTGCTAACCAGAGGCAACGCCGAGGCGGCTGTCTCCTGCCCCCGGGCCGTTAGTCCAGGCTCCCGGAGGCCTTGGCCAGAGCTGGGCTGGCCCCCCGGGCCGTGAGCTCGGGGGTTTTCCTGCGGGGGCCGGCTGCACCTGGGACACCGCACGCGGCGCCTCGCAGACCCTGGATCTCACGTGAGCAGGAGGGGTCGGCCGTGCAGCGCTGATTGGGGTGGGTCTGGGGCGCTGGGCAGGAGGTGGACGCTGGGCTCCCCTTGCTCTGGTTGCTCGGATCCCTTCTCTGTCCTGGCTTCACAGAGGGATACTAAATACTAAAGGGGGCCATGCCTGGCAGGCCAGGCTGCCTGTGGTTGTGGACGGACAGCAGTGGGCAGTGTCAGGGCAGGAAGGATGGTCCCATGAGGAAGAGTTGGCCTTAAGGTCAGTTTTATGGTAAGATATGTCATAGTCTTATCAAATGAAAACTATCGTGTGGTAGAAAATCATCCTATTAGGAATCTCGTTCTGAAGCTTTTTAGCGTCTCCAAAGAATAGTTTTGATTCAGATTTCTGATTCCCCTGACCACTTTTTCTGCACATTGGAGATGGAGCACTGGCTGGGTAAGAGGGACCACTGGCATCTTAGCTAGTGCTGAGTGGGGTTTGGGATGCCCTTTTGAAAGCGTTCATCTCAGATTGGGACGTGAACCCAGCCAGAACCTTGCTTAGTACTCTGATCCACGCGGCTGTGGCTTGAACCCAGCCGAAACCCATGGTCTTCCAGTTGAGATCACACATCTGGTTTCAGGACCTAAACTCAGGCGCTTGATGTCTCATGGCAGGTAGAATTCAGTGAGAGACAAGGTGAAAGGTAAGAAGTGGATTTATTTAGAAAGAAACACACTCCACAGATAGAGTGTGGGCTGGCCATCTCAGAGGACTAAATGCAGCCTTGGGGTAAACACACTCCAGAGTGTGGGCTGTCACAGAAGGTGAGAGCAGCCTTGAAATGTGGTGTAGTCAGCTCTTATGGGGTGGGTAATTCCATAACCTAATGAGTGGGAGGATTATTCTAATTATTTGGGGAAGGGCAGCGATTTCCAGGAATTGGGTCACCACTCACTTTTTGGCCTTGATGGTCATCCTTGGAACTGTCATGGTCCCTCTGAAGGTACCATTTAGCTTGCTGATGTGTTGCAGTGAGCCCACACTGAGGATCAAGGTCTAGTCCAAGTTGACTTATCTGCCATCTTGGACCCATTTCTTTCTAGTCACTTTATGTTGCGTCCTTGGGCTATGTCGTTCTTTTCAAAGGTTGTGCCCTGCCCCCTTCCTTCCTGGTTCACTTGGCTCTATCTGCAGTTGGAACGCTGTTCATAATAGTGGTGACTAAGTTATTTGGGTGGTTTGGACCAGCCACTGGGCTTAGTGCACATTCCCCTTAAGATGCTCTTACATGAAAAATAACGAGGACTTGGAGGTTCTGAGGGCTTCATTGATTTGCCTGAGATCACTCAGCTAGTCACACAGAATGGCAACCCAGGAATCTTCACCTAAAGACCTCACCTTGTGAAGAAGTTTCTCTGGCTCAGCTGGGAAGCCCTCCGCTCCTATGGGGAATGGCAGTCGTTCTGTCTGGGTGTCATTCCATCTTTGTGAATTTTGTTTCATTTAGTCTGTTTGAAAGCATTGCATAATGGGACTCTTTTACCCAGTCCTGTCATTTCAGAAGTGTGTTTGAATCAAATACCTAGAGGATTTGAAGGTGGGAAGGTGGGGATTAACTTATGAGACTTAGCTGTACTTCCTGTTCTGCTGGGAACATTTTGTTTCTAAATGGGCTGGTCCATGAGGGTATAGCAAAACCTTTATCTCTCAGCACCTTGCCCCTTCTAGAGGGCAAATTCCCTCCCAACTTTATTTTATTGTGGCTTGTGCCATGTTTCTGTTTATCTAAGGAGGAATCCTTAAACAGAAGCATTTGTCAGATATCTAATGGGGGAAAATATATATTAACGTACTTACTCTTAAGTCAAACGATGTATTTGATATTGTTTTTGGTAGGATTATTACAGAGAGTGTATAAAGTCGATTGACACATTGCTCAAGTGGTAGGAGGTTCGCAATTATGGTACAATCAAATCCCATACCAGCAAGGTAGGCAAACCCCAAACTGGAAAATAAGTATATCATAGAAGTTTTCCCACAGAAGTGAAAGTTCTGAGTCCCACATCAAGCTCCTCAGCCTGGGGGTCTGGCAATGGGAGGAAGAGACCCCAGAGAATCTAGCTTTGAAGGCCAGCAGGGTTTCACTGCAGGAATTCCACAGGCTTGAAGGAAACATAAGTACCACTCTTGGAGGATGCTCACAAGGCACTCTGAGCACCGGGACCCAGGGGAGAAAGCAGTGATCTCTTAAGAAACTGGGCCAGACTTATCTGCTAGTACTGGAGGTTCTCCCGCGGACACGGAAGCTGTGGCTCGCGGCAGAAGCAGGCATACTGGTGGCGGTAGTTCGCTGGCGTACTCATTCGCATGAATGCTCCTGGAGGCTGGCATTTTCTCGCCAAGACTCGGCCCCACCCAAAAGCCTGTGTTGGAGAAGACTCTTGAGAGTCCCTTGGACTGCAAGGAGATCAAGCCTGTCAATCCTAAAGGAAATCAGTCCTGAATATTCATTGGAAGGATTGATGCTAAAGCTGAAACTCCAGTACTTTGGTCAATTGATGCAAAGAACCGACTCATTTGAAGAACTGAGTCATTGAAAAGACCCTGATGCTGGGAAAGATTGAAGGCAGGAGGAGAAGGGGACAACGGGGGATGAGATGGTTGGATGGCATCACCGACTCGATGGACATGAGTTTGAACAAGCTCCGGGAGTTGGTGATGGACAGGGAAACCTGGGGTGCTGCAGTCCATGGGGTCACAAAGAGCCGCACCCGACTGAGCCACTGAACTGAACTGAACAGCCTGAAGGCTCCAGTGCTGGCACGCCTGAGGCCAGACAACCTACAGAGCAGGAACGTAGCCCTACCTGTCAGCAGACAGGGTGCTTAAAGTCTTCCTGAGCACACAACTGCCCACTAAACACAACCCTTGACGCTATCCTGCCTACCAGAGGACCAAGCTCTCCCCACCAGTGGGCAGGAACCAGTCCCTCTCACCAGGAAGCCTGCACAGGCCTCTGAGAAAACCTCATCCATCAGGGGGCAGAGAGCAGAAGCAAGAATAACTACAAGCCTGAAGAGTAGAAACTGCAATCCCAGAAAGGTACACAAAATGAGACAGGCAGAGGAACGTGTTCCAGGTGAAGGAACAGGATGAAACCCCAGAAGAACAGTTGCGTGAAGTGGAGGTAGGCAGAGTACTTGAAGAAGAATTTGGAGTAATGATAGTAAAGATGATCCAAGACCTTGCAGAGAAATCGGGAAGATACAGGAAATATTTAACAAAGACCTGGAAGAACTAAAGAAAAAACAAACAGAGATGAACAATACAATAACTGAAATGAAAAAGTATAATTCAAGAAATTACTTGCAGAATAACTGAGGGAGAAGAATGGATAAGTGAGTTGGAAGACAGAATGGTAGAAATCACTGCTGCAGAACCAATTAAAGAAAAAAGAATGAAGAAAAATGAGGACCTCTGGAACAACATTAAACACACCAACATTTGCATTATAGGGATCCTAAAAGAAGATAGAGAGAAGAGGCCTAAAAAGATATTTGAAGAGATAATAGATGAAAACTTCCCTAATATGGGAAAGGAAACAGTTACCCAAGTCTAGGAAGTGCAGAGAGCCCCAGGCAGGAAAAACTGAAGGAGGAACATGTAAGACACAGAGTAATCAAATTAACAAAAATTAAAGACAATGAAAAAATATCAAACAGCAGCAAGAGATAAACAGCAAATAACAAGGGAATTTCCATAAAGTTGTCAGCTGATTTCTCAGCAGAAACTTTGCAGGCCAGAAGGGGATGATGCAATATATTTAAAGTGTTGAAAAGTGCAGAACCTACAACCAAGAACATTCAACCCAGCAAGGCTCTCATTCAGATTTGATGAAAAAATCAAAAGCTTTGCTGACAAACAAAAGCTCAGAGAATTTAATATCACCAGACCAGCTTTACAACAAATGCTAAAGGAACTTCTCTAGGTGGAACAAAAAGAAAAAAGGCCACAATTAGAAACAAGAAAATTATGAATGGAAACGTACGCTAGTAAAGGTAGAAAAAAGTACACTATGGTAAAGGTAGGAAATCATCTGCACACAAGTATGTTAGCAAAACCAGCAGCTGTGAAAACAGGAGAGCAGGAATGCAGGATATTGGAAATGCATTTGAAATTAAAGACCAGCAACTTCACACAACCTTGTTTATATATAATCTGCTATATTAAAACCTCATGGTAACTGCAAACTGAAAGCTCAGTAGATGCACACAGAAAACAGAGTAAGGAACCTAAACACACAAAAATTAATCATCAAATCATAAAAGAAGTGAACAAAAGAGGAAGTGGGAAAAAGGCCCACAGAAACAAATCCAAAACAACTAACAAAATGGCAGTAAGAACACACATAGTGTTAAACCTTAAATATAAATGAATTAAAAGCGCCAACCAAAAGACAGAGACTGGCTGAATGGATTAAAAAACAAAACCCATGTATGTGCTGTCTGCTGGAGACCCACTTCAGATCTAGGGACACTACAGACTGAAAGTGAGGGGATGGAAAAAGGTATTCCAGGCAAATTGAAATCAAAAGTATTTTTTGTTGAGAATTTTTGTGTCTACGCTCAGCAGTGATATTGGCCTGTAATTTTCTCTCTTTTTTGGGCATCTTTGTCTGGTTTTGGTATTGGGGTAATAGTTACCTCACAAAAAAATGTTTGGGAATGTTCCTTTTTCCACAATTTCTTGGAATAGCTTCAGAAAGATAGATATTAGCTCTTCTCTAAACATTTAATATAATTTACCTGTGAAGCCGTCTAATCCTGGACTTTTGTTTGTGGGATTGTTTAAATCACAGTTTAAATTTCATTACTTGTGATTGATCTGTTCACATTTTATATTTATTCCTGGTTCAGCCTTGGAAGATTGTACCTTTCTAAGGATTTGTCCTATTCTTCTAGGTGTCCATTTTATTGATATATGTTTGCTTATAGCAGTCTCTTAAGATCTTTTGTATTTCTGTGGTGTCCATTGTGACCTCTCCTTTTGCATTTCTAATTTTATTGATTTGAGCCGCTTCTCTTTTTCTTAATAAGTGTGGCTAAAGGTTTACCAATTTTGTTTATCTTTCCAAAGAACCAGCTTTTAGTTTCATTGATCCTCTGTATTGTTAATAGATAAATAGCAAGGACCTACTGTATAGCACAGGGAACTCTGCTCAATATTCTGTAATAACATATATGGGAAAAGAATTTGAAAAAGAATAGATACATGTATACGTATAACCGAATCCCTTTATGGTACACCTGAAACTAATACAACGTTGTGAATCAACTGTGCTCATATACATATATTTATTCATATATATAAAGTGGATCTTTGCATTTTCCAGTGGGAGAAGGATTAAGGATAGCATTATGGGGTAGTATTCATGTATAATGCTAATATGGTGAAATAAAACCATAAAAGGACTGTTTAAGTCAGATATCAGAGGCAGGAAGTGTCCCATCACTGAGGAGTATTCAAGCAGAGAAAAAACATACCTCTTCTCAGAAATGTTTCAAGGTCATTTTTAAATAGCACGGGTCTGGGGACTAAATGATTGCTAGGTGATTTCTAACTCAAAGAGTCAGTTGTTCCTCTTCTTAA
Source organism: Cervus canadensis (assembly GCF_019320065.1). Taxonomy (NCBI): domain Eukaryota; kingdom Metazoa; phylum Chordata; class Mammalia; order Artiodactyla; family Cervidae; genus Cervus; species Cervus canadensis. The sequence goes on along the minus strand of NC_057415.1, from coordinate 40,787,961 downwards.
GGAGATTTCATATCTCACAAAAAGGAAAAACTATTACGTTGAAGAATAACACAATATAAGATAGAGTAATTTAAATAATTGGGTTGAGGGGTGAAAAAGAGAAAAAATAGGTGCCGTGGAAGATGATAAAGCTGAGATATGTGTGTGAGAAGGAATAGTTTCAGGGCTTCAGTATGGATGGGGACCTCTAGTTGAGCACTGCAACAGAAACTTGTTAGGAAGAAATTTTGAAATGCAGATTCTGACTTTGTCATCCTCCGACTCGATTTCTTGAAGTGCTCTAAGGATAACGTCCGTAATCATGGCCTCTAAGGCTTCGATGCATATAATCTCAGCCTCAGTTGTGCCACTAAATGTACCACCTGCTGGTATTGCTGTGCTGACGTTCTCTTATTTCTTGAAGTTGCCAGACACCTCCCACCTTAGGAGATTTTTCTTCATGCTACTCATGGCCTTGAATGACCTTGACCCCACTCCTGACCTGCGTGAATCCTCTTTGGCTTCAGTCTCAGCTTCAGTGTCATTTCCCAGAGATGCTGTCCTTCTACAGTCTCTCCCCGCCTCTGAACTAGGCTCATCCCTTAACTGTACCCTCTTACTGCCACCCATACCTCCCTTTCATCACACTGATCACATTTTTAATTCCATAGTTATTTTTAGATCATGCGTTTTTGACCCTACTAAGCCATAAGCAAGCTAAGCGAGCAAGTCAAGTGTTGCATCTCCATCTCCTTATGTGTGTTTAGATATTTTTTGAATGTGTGAATGAAGGGAGAAGAGATACTTTTCGAACAGCTGAATATTGGTTTCCAGATCTTTGTGGATTAATCATTTAACTCAAAGGGCAAGGTGATTTCAGTTTTCAGTGCTGAAAGCATCATTATCTTGCACCATTCTCAGCTCTCTCCCTATTGAAGCCAAAGCAGTTTTTTTATGGATTTTCTAAACATGGCCCAAGCGTCTGCAGCATGAGAATAAGCTGAGCACACCCCTTGGCATTCCATGTCTTCCTTGGATTGCCCAGGAATAGTTCATCATTTTCCTGCTCTCATAGCTGAAGATTCTTTTGCAAACATCTGCTCCCAGTCCAAATTCCTAAGGAAACAGGATTTGAGACAACACTGTATCTCTATTTCTGTGTTTACCTCATTTTCTCACTGAAGACTTTTCTCCTTGTATTCCCATGAAGCTAAGAACATCTGGAGATCCTCATCTGGGAGTTGGTTCCAGAAGGAATTCAGGGGTAAATTCCCCTGTCTGAAGTATTGAGAGACTGGCCTCATCACAAGTCCTTCTGCTTTCTCTGGGAGAAATATGGGATGCGTTCTCAGTCTCTCTGGTTTAATATAAAGAAAGGGAATAGATCAAGCAATTAGTTAGTGAATAGAAATGTCTGTTCAGGTTTTCCGGGCTCTAATTCCTCTTTCAGACAAATATAAATATAACGCGGACAAAGGGCAAGGCGGAAGGTTTTGGACTCTCCATGGGGTAACCAGGGAAGGATTTACAGAGGAGGTGTCTTCTGAGATCTTGAGAAATAAGGTGGAATTTTTCAGATGGTCAAGGGGAAGAGGAAACAGTCAGGGTAAGAAGGCAGATGTGGGTGTTTGTGGGATGGATAGGGTGAGAGATTATGGGGACAGTGAAAGCAGTGAGGTCAGATGTGTGCATTTCCTGTTGTGATTCCCACATTGAGGATGGTGAGGAGAGTTCCCAGTCACTGACACACTTACTGGTCACATGAGCTTGGCTGGCTCGTAAGAGCCTCAGAAATCAAACGCCATCCAGCCTTCTGGGTCTCCCTTTTCTGTCTCTGCTGAGTAAATAGAGAACACCTAGTTCTGGAAGATCGCCCTTTCACTCTCCTTGCTTCCTAGTTTAACTCATTCTCTGCTTATTCACAATCAGATTCCTTTAGCATCTTTCTAGCACGAACAGGTCAATGCCTCTTTTGTTCTTTTTGTTACTGCATTTTGATTGCATTATTGCATTGATTATTGTAAGCATAAAGAAACACAGCCCATCCTTTCATGTTGATGTTCTGTCAGGAAATTTTACTGAGGTCCTGTTTTATTAGTTCTAGTGATTAGACGATTGCATCCTTTGGATTTTTTCATGTAAACTGTGAAGATAATCATATTGTCTAAATAAGAGCAAATACTTATGCATGCACTTATGTTTCAAGCATTTTATAGCTATTTATACACACACAAATCCTATGAGTGGGTCCTATTATTAACAGTATCACAATATAAATTTTACAAGTGGAGCAGTTGAGGCATTGAGGTTGATAAACATGCCCGGGGTTTCTCAGATAGTAAGTGGGAGAGCCAAGGTTTTAATCTAAGTGTGACTTCATCATCCATTCTCTCTACCATGTAGGCCACTTTGCTTCTTATTATTTTGTCTCCTTCTTTCCAACATTTGATTCTTGTTTTTCTTATTATTGCCTTATCTAATATCTTTCGGGATCATTTTGAGCATTGGGGTGCAACTGATCTTTAGGGTTATTCTTATAACGTCTCATTATGATGAACATAATATGTTTGCTATCCCAGTGGGAAATTGTGTGCATAGTAAGACTTTCCTCAAAAAATCAGAATGAAAACACGGTGGAGTTTTCTGCCCGATCCCTGCAAGATGAGTCCATGAAGGCACTGCCGTGGTTAAACACATTTCTTATACGTCTCATGTTTTTCTGTTCCTCTCTGCCTGCTTTATGACTTTCTTTTGTACTTGGTGAATGTTTTTAGTGTCATATTTTAATTTTTAAAATATTTTTTACTTATTTTCCTTGCATTTGCTCTAGAGCTTACCGTATCTCTCTTGTAGGTGGCATATTTTTAAAGCCCCTTCTTGGTTTAACATTTTCTTATTTAAAGACTGTCTTGGTTCTGACACAACACGTGTGCGAGGTGCAAAAGCACAAGAGCTTAAGGCTGACTGAGGGTCAGTCTGTGTGCGGAGTTCACCCTGATTTTGACTAAGAAAGTAGTCTCTTGCAATTATAAGCTCTCAAATGCCCCCTTTAAGGCTGGACCTGTAGGTCTCACCCACACTCCTGAGCTAGGGCAGGGTATCTAACATCAGCGTTGCCACAAACCTGCATTGAATATGGTAAAAGTTCCTTGTTTTCATTTGAGTAACTCGGGGTTTATAATGTCTTTACCCTTTGAGTAAAAGGATTTGTTATGCAAATATGTAAAGAAAGCAGCAACGGAGACAGTTCACCCATGGACACAAACTCTCGGCTCTTAAGGAACTGAGCACATGATTAGAAAGTCCATGGATACTGTTCATTAAGAATAAGCCTTGTCTGTCCATGAAAGCCGTCTTGGGGGCTGGGGACCTGTTTTCTTGGGCAGTCTTTCAAGGACCTTCTCCAGAGCCACTTCCTCTGTAAAATCTACCACAATTATTAAGGTATAAAACGAGAACATAGATTCTGGAGTCAGATCTTTGTTCCCATCTAGTCTCTGCTTGTTGATAATTGGGTGAGTTAGGGTTGGCCACTTAAGCCCTTGTTACTCAAAGTGTGGTCCTCAGACCAGCAGTGTCAACATCACCCGAAAATTTATCAGAGGTTTTGAATCTCAGATCCTTCTCAGACCCACTATTTTAAGATACTCAGTAATTCATTTGCACATTGAAGTTTGAAAGGCACTGATTTAAGTGCTGTAATTCTTATAGGGTAGTTGGGAATATTAACTGCTACGATTATTATAGCACCTATAACAGCTGTTGGTACAGAAAGGGTCACACCCGCCCCCCCCCCCAGATGGTGGTTGTAACTAGCATTACTATTAATGTTTCTGTTGTGGTCATTGTCCTCTCTGACCCCATCACTTGAAGGCGTGCCCAATGGAGACTGAAATCTCACCCAAGCCATGGCCAACGGAACTTACAACCTTCTCTGAGCCTGTTTTCTAGCCTATAAAATAGGAATGATGGTCCCCACTGAGAGAGCTGCCATGAGGATTAAATAAAGTGATGCATAACATTTCCAGAAGCTGGGTGCTGTACTCAGCCCTTTGCATCCACTTTCTCCTTGGATCTTCATAATATCCCCTTGCAGTGGAGAAAATGTTCAGAGAGGTGATGACATGTCCTCAGGGACACATGGCTAGTAAGCGGCAGGGCTTGTATGCAAATCTCAACCAAAAGCTTTTAACTGCTTGAATCTGGGCATTTCCTGCAGCGTGACAATTGTGCTTCCATCATCCAGTTGTCATCAGTCGTCAGGGGTCCCCTGCCATGGAGAATTATCAGCAGTGACTGAGCGGTAGACTTTGACTTCCCACCCTGTCGGTGCTGACCCCAGGTGGAGGCAGCCATTTTGCTTCCATGAGTCCTTGGCCACACTCTGATCAACCCAGTTTTCTCCATCGTTCCTCCTTGTCTGTTTTTTCTTCCAAGGGCTCAGATGGCCAGATTCAGGGTCAGTTGCCTTAGAGAGTCAGGTGTGACTGCTCTTGTTAAGGAGCCAGAGGCTGAGCTAATTCTGGCAATTACAGCTTCCTATGTGCATAACACCTCTCAGGCAGAAGGGGCACAGGGCCAGCTCCTGCACGGCCGCGCTGCTGCTTCCCTGGAGACCCCTGAGCAGGGGCCTGGAAGTGACATATGTCTCCATCGGAGTGGACCGCCTCAGATGCAAGGAGAAGGGAAGCTCTGCTGCTGAAGATGAGCATCGGCCAGGCTTCCAAAGACTCTGCAAAGTGACTGCTCCCAGGGCACAACAAGTCCATAAGTCTCTGAAGCTGTGTGTTACCACGGTATTTAGCCACCCCTGTGTAATGGGTGTCTTACAACAACAAACAGTATCAAGTGTCCTCTTGTTGTCACAGACCTTACATCAGAAGTCTTTAATTCTTAGGAAAGCCAGATGAAGTGGAGGTTATTGTTCCCATTTTAAAGATAAGGAAAACACGGCTCAGAGAAATTAAATCATTTGACGGGTGTCAGACAGCTAGGAAGTGTTGTAGTTGACTTTTCTGCCAAAGTATGTGGAATTACAAACCACATGAGCAGTTCGTCGTATCATGCTGCCGCTCTCAAGAACCTCTCCAATCACCTAGTCCTTTCACCGTTACTTGCTCTTTACCTGTAGACAGATGTCACCTTTTTTCAGACTAAATACTTACATGTGTGCGTGCACACAAGCTCACGTACACACCCCGCTCAGATTCATCTTTTCCATTTCCATACTTCTAGAAAGTTGCTTTCACATCTGGATTTCTTTCCACGAAGGCTTGTTGCTTCATTTGGTCTAACTTTTTATTCGGTTAGTATGGTCTTTAAAAAAAAAAATCAATGACTGGTTAGTGATGCCTTTAATAGATATTGAATGAATACAGATCTGGTGTTATTTATCACAGAAGTGATACTTTAATTATATATTCCCCTCATAGTAACACTGGCTATATCCAACATGTTTAATTTTTGGAAGTGGACCTTTATCCTCTGATTTTGGGGGTAGGGGCCAGTCCACGATAACCTCTTACTCATCAGAGAAGTTATTTTTGCTCTGTCACCAGAGGATCATGACCAGTTGACATAAACGTACATGTTCAGAATCATGTAGTTCTCTGGATGGAAAAACTGGATCTCTGAATCAATCTTTCCACTTATCTATATCTGAAATAAATATTAAGTTAGATACTGACCTTCACTCAGCCAGTAAATAGTTATGAGGTCCTGTTGTACACTGGATACTCTGCTAAAGTTTGGTATACAGGGCTAAAAGGATTTGGCTGAGTTCTGACCCTCCTGGGCAAGATACAATAAGTAAGTAACCAAACATGTGTACAAATCCAAGAAGGAATAAAGGCTAAGAAGGAATGAAGGAGAGTTCAGTAACAGAATATGGAATATGGGAGAGGGAGCTATCGAGTGTGGTTAGAGAAGATGTTTCCAAGGAAGGAACATTTAAGTTGACTTTAAAGGATACAAGAAGCCAGCCGGGAAGACTGGAGGTAAAACACCCTGGATTTAGGGAGTCATATATGTGAAGTCCCTAAGAAGAAGGCTTTGAGAAGTTCAAAGAGCTGCAGTGAGGCCAGGGTGGCTGGAGCCCAGCAAGAGAAGCACAGAGTAAGACAACGTGGGGAGGGTGGAAGGATGTGCAGGGGAAAATGATACAGGGCTCCGAGAGCACGGCAGGGTTTTGGGGTTCTACTTCAAAGCAAATGTGAACTACATTTTGGAAAATGATGACTCTGGCTCCTTTCCTCTGGTAGAGTACAAATTTCTTTCTATTTTATAGCAGGGAAGAAACCAGGATTTAGAGTCAGAAAGATCTGGGTTTAGTCCAACACCAGCCACTTGCTTGCTGTATATCCTTTGGTGAGTTACTCATTTTCTGAGTCTCAGTTTCCTCATCACTGAGGTCAGGCTAAGTTATGCTGCGGTAATAACAACGAAAGCTACCCAGAACACCAATGACTTAGTGCAACAAAAATCAATTTTATTCTCACTTGAAGTCCACTGAAGACTTCGTACAACCCTCCAGTGCAGAATGTACCCTGGTAGCTCAGCCTTTCAGATTGCTTTCATCTCATATACATGCAGATCAGCTCCCTGTAGAGAGCTGGTCACTATAATTAGAAAGTTTCCTTCAGGAATGGCATTTATTACAAGTGCTCACATCTTATTAGATAAAGCAAGTCACATGGCCATTCTTAACCATGGCCACCTTAAATTTATTGGCAGCCAAGGGCATCAAACCTCAGTGAATAATGGTAAAAATAACATTTCTTGCTCGTATGGTGTCAGCTGTTAGAAATAATACATGCAAAGTGCCTATACCTTGTCTAGCACATAGTAAATGCTCAATGAATGGCTATGATTATTAGCTTCGTCTCTTAAATTCCCGGTGCTCCTCCTCTGTGGGATCTCTTCTAAGAGCGATATCTAGCAGGCTGTCTGTTCCTGGATTCTGCGTGGAAGGTCCATGGTTGGTTGAATCTGTCGATGCAGGACTGAGGATTCAGAGGGCTAGCTGTTGGATATAGTGATTGTCTAAACCTGATAGAACAGCCTATTTTGTAGGAGAGAAAAATGGAATCATTACACACTTCACATCATGGATTGGCCAGCTGTAACATGTGGGCCAAATCTGACTGCCACCTGTTTTGTTAGCTAAATTTTTATTGCAGCTTGGACATGCCTGTTTATTTATATAGTGTCTGTAGCTGCTTTCACTGTGGCAGAGTTGACTAAACACAACAGAGGCTGCTTGGTCTGCAAAACCCAAGATATTTACTATCTGGACCTTAACAGAGTAAGTCTTTTGACTTCCTCTTTTGATGATCTTTCTTTCCTTTTTAAAATTAATTTATCTTTTTAATTGAAGGATAATTGCTTTACAGAATTTTGTTGTTTTCTATCAAACCTCAACATGAATTTGATGATCTTTCTTAGTGCTTGACCCTCCCTAGTCATTCAATCTTTCTCTGGAATATTCTCAATTTTTTTCCTACCTTAGGACACAGTGTCTTTTTATCTGCAGTCTGCACCTTTGTCCCCATCCTCCCAGTCTTAACTATATTTTCATGTTGATGCTCTGCCTGGTTTGAAAAGAAAGAAATCAATGAGGAACTTGAATTTTTCCTGGACTTGTAATTTTTCTTCTCTTTTCTTTGGTGTACTGGCTGTGATTGAAAGAAAACTTGTGAGTAGTCAAAGCCAACTGCCTCCATAACCAAATCTGGGCTCCCTCTTGTGGGAGGCTGGAGACAGCTGCTCTTCCCTCTTCTTTCTTTATGCCGGGCATCGTTTTCTGTTCTTTATCTCTTGACATGAGTGCTGTTCGATGGAACACGGCTTCTTGCACAGATCTGGAGAGTTTGTCAGCAACTGTGGTTTGTTTTGTTTTTTAAACCATGTTAGTAGGGGGAAAAGACCTGTTGTAAATCGTGTCCAAAAAATATTTTATAGGGCCCACCTGTCCGCAATGGATAAATCAGTTCCTTTAAATTAAATTCTCTAAACCTGAAAGGCCTTGGGTCTGGTACTGGATTTATTCAGACTCTAGAAAAACAGTAATTTTCTAAGTCAACATTCTGACCTCACTCAGGTCAGCTACTGATCATGATAAAGCCTTTCCTTGCCATTTGCTGCTCCCTTTGAAGGAATTCAACACAGTTCCTGGGGAGGAAACTACCCAAGTCCAAGGTACAGAAACCAATCACGAAGTGTCAGCCAAGGTGGTAGGTATGCTGCATCACAGATGTCCACTGCCTGGTTCTGCCTCTGCTGGGCCTGCCCCCTGCGAGGATGTCACATCCAGGAATCTGCAGCTTCCCTGGCGACTTCTCTGCTCATCTAGTACTGAGGGGTCATTAATTAAGCCTTATTTCTTCATTCTTTCCGCTGGGCTTGCGGATATAATCGTTAAGTCCTGTGGACCCCCTGGTGTCCTACTGTCCAGGCTCTTTCTTAAGCTTTGCCCGGGCCAGCATCTCTGACAAGTGGTTGCATCACTATCCGTTCAAACCCTGATCCTTGACTCCAGAGATTAACTTTGCCCTGGGTAGCCACTCATGTGAAATTATTTCAGCTTCCTAAATGCCCTTTCCTCCCACATAGATCCATTTTTCCAGAACAGAATCACAGCTTAGTTGGTAGACTTAATGTTTGATCATGTCCTTCTAAGACTGGAATGGAACTTTCAAGATCACATGGCTTGGGTACTTTACAGCGAAAAAGCTGAAGCTCCAAAGAGGTAAGGACGAAACCTTATGTTTTCATCACGCCTCTTCCTCCCGGTGAATTTAAGTGTAACTGTTCCCCCAGAACCATGACTGTTTTTAGCCTAGGGACCTTGACGAGTGAAAGACATTCACAGTGATGGGGAATCAAGTCACTGCCAAGAACTGTTTAGATCTTTGGGGGCCATACTCCTCTACCTGGGAGATGAGTTCCACCAGGGATCTGCATGATGCCCTAGGACAGGGAAAGAGTCACAGGGTGAACTTCTTGTGCCTGGGCTCCTGAGAGCTGCAGGGAGACCTGCCAAGGTTTTCTCTTTTTAAGGTCCTCATCCTTGAGGCTATCCTCATCTCTCATCCTCTGATTCAGGGAGTTCTAGGGACTGACGACTTTGTTTGGAAGCGACTCTTCTGATGCCATCTCACCTTATTCCCCTGCACAAATTTGCTGCTACACGGAAACCAAAATTTGAGGTTCCCTGGAACTTGAGCACCAGCCCAAATGGTCCTACTGGTTCCTCCTCCATCACATTTATAGACCTGGGCCACTACCTCCTGAAGCATTAGTTTTACTCAGTGCTTTGGGCCAAAAAATATTGACTTATATACCATCTAAGCTATGTACATTCAAACAAGTATATAGTATAGTAGAGATGGCAGAATTTTCAGGTATTTTTAATGTAAGTAGAATAGGAGACTTCAAAGAAGCATGTGTTTGTGCAGGCCACTTTGTTTTCTGACCTCAACCTAGGTCCCCAGGAGTAGCTTTCACTTATCCTCTGTAGTTTAGTGGCACTTTTCTAGAAACATGATAAACCTTGAACTGATGTAATCATTTTGTTTGCAAATGAGGAAAAGGAGTTATGGCATTTAGGTGGCTTGCCTTGGCCATGTGAGTGAGTGTGAGTGAAAGTTGCTCAGTCTTGTCCAACTCTTTGCAACCCCATGGACTACACAGTCATGGAATTCTCCAGGCCAGAATACTGGAGTGGGTAGCATTTCCCTTCTCCAAGGGATCTTCCCAACCCAGGGATTGAACCCAGGTCTCCTGCATTGCAGGCAGGTTCTTTACCAGCTGAGCCACAAGGGAAGCCATTGGCCGTGTGGGATAGTGGGAAAAGCATGGGCTTGAAATCCAGAAATTGCTCTTATTTGTGTCTTTTTCAGCCATGTGACTTTGGGCAAAATTTTTAACTTCTTCCAAACAGTTTCTCCAACTGTAAAATGACTTATGGCAAGATTATGTGGCTATTGAGTAAGGTACTGCCTGTAAAATATCCAGTGTTTGGTAGTTACCCCGTAAATGCCAGCCACCTTCCTGTGTGGCAGAGGCAGGGGTACAAGTAAACTGTTCAGCTCCTTTTTCCGTGCACTGAGCCACATCTCTGGATACACATGGATGTTTTTATGTCACACTGCTCACCCTTACATTTAGTTCTCATTGGTTATTAAAAGTGGTAGGGTTTGTATTTTTATTTACTATGTAAACCAATCCCCTCCCTCCTCCTGAGAATTCTGCCACTGGTAGATTTCCAGTTGTTCATCCTTGCCACTCAAATTCTAATGCCTTCACAAAATGTACCCACTTTTCCCCTGTGGCCCCGATTCCTTATCGTCATCACCCTCTCAGAACATCTTATAAGTTTATCTGTTTTAAGACTTATTACATTGTGTTATAATGGTTTGTTTGTGAGTCTGTCTCCCCACTGGACTATGCGTGGAGGCTGAACCTATTTCCATTCTGAATCCAGCTCCTAACACAGTGACAGGTGTGTGTAGGTGTTCAGCAAACAGATGGCTGCATGAATGGATGCATCGATGGAATGTATCACCTTGCCCCCGTTCCTTCCGAAGAAGAAATCAGTCTTATGTCCTCAGTGTCTAAGAGAAAGTGGACCTTTGACAGTAGGGAAAAACGTGGAGCCAGAAAGCAATGTGCCTATGACTAGCTTCCCTGCCATCTTAGTAGAGAACGGCTTCCTCACCACTATTCCTGAGACACATCCAGTCCCAAGTTCATTTCTGTCCCCACCACATGCTGACCTTCAGGGTTGTGGCTGCCTATCTGTCTCCCCTCTGTGTAACCCGCCATCCGCCATTTGCCAGTTCACCTCCTCCGCAATTAGTACCGCCAACCCTGCCTCAGAATGCCAAGCCAGGACCTGGAGTAATTGCTGCTTGAGATTCCTCCTGACACAAATGTTGACATTCTGTTGGCATAACTTGCAATAATGTATGCAGATTGCATCCTTCCAAGGCCATAATTATTACTTCTCGGCGAGAAATAGGTTATTCCCTGGCTTGATTTCCAGGAGCCAGTTTCACATTTGGAGCTGGCTCGTTTAGAAGACTAAGAAGGAAGAGGAGAGAAGAGACATTGGAATGCACCCCAGGGAACAGAGCTGCAGGGTGGCCGGGTCTGGGCAGCAGGATGTGGCTGGAAGGGCAGTGGACCGGGAATCAAGAATCCTGGGTGACTCTGCTATCAGTTTGCCATATCCCATATAACTCTGGAGTTGTGTCTATAATATGCATTTTATAAGGTCCTCAGATTATTCTTAAACACAGTTGAGTATCCCCTTGAGAGGAAGGTCAGGCCCCCAGCCTCACTTTACTTCCTTGAACGAGGCACTCTGACGTGGGTTGAAGGCATAATGGAGTCCATAGGGACATAGGGTGGTCTGGTAGTGCTCTGTTAGAGATTTTTATAAAAGGAGTGAAACGTTAGAAAATACTGGTTTTCATTACATACTCTCTATCTTGTAGCTGGAAAAACATGTTCTCACATGTTGGAAAACAGTATCACGTCTTGGTTTTCCTCTTCCAGTTAACTCTTTGTATCTTTTTTTTTTTTAATTTTTTTCCCTTTATTAATTAATTTATTTTTTCAGTGGGTTTTGTCATACATTGATATGAATCAGCCATAGAGTTACACGTATTCCCCATCCCGCTCCCCCCTCCCACTTCCCTCTCCACCCGATTCCTCTGGGTCTTCCCAGTGCACCAGGCCCGAGCACTTGTCTCATGCATCCCACCTGGGCTGGTGATCTGTTTCACCATAGATAATATACATGCTGTTCTTTCGAAACATCCCACCCTCACCTTCTCCCACAGAGTTCAAAAGTCTGTTCTGTACTTCTCTGTCTCTTTTTCTGTTTTGCATATAGGGTTATCGTTACCATCTTTCTAAATTCCATATATATGTGTTAGTATGCTGTAATGTTCTTTATCTTTCTGGCTTACTTCACTCTGTATAATGGGCTCCAGTTTCATCCATCTCATTAGAACTGGTAACTCTTTGTATCTTTAGAATAAAAATGCCTAGTCTTGTACTCTGTAATCAGAAACAGGCCCATGTTCTGTATTAAAATAAAAAGGCTAAACCAGATCCCAAAACTTCTACAACGTCTACTAATATATAAAGTTTTTTCAGTCTACTTTATGACTTCCTATCAATATGTCCTAGAATTGGAATTTTATTTGGACAATTTGTTCATTCTTTTTGAGCTCATCTTGGGATTCATTGAGATCTCCAGATCTTACTTTGGTTTCTTTGTGCTTGACCACGCCTTTAAAAAGATATGTAATGACATCTGTCTGGTCCCTGGCATGTAATAGGTACTCAGATATAGAGCCGTTAGTTGAAAGTGCGTGGGACTCTAGCGGGACTGGATGCTCATTCCCTTAAAGGATAGGACTACTTTGCATTTCCTAATTTGGATCCTATCTTGAGGCCTCAAAGAAACACTCTCTGTATGGGCAATGGTGGCAAAACTCTGAATTATTCCTAGAGAAAGGGATCATTTGTCACCCATTAGTATTTTGCCCTGCCTTGGTCTTTGGAGAAAGAAGTGGAGTCAGAGAAGTAAGAATGATAAACAGCACCTGGCCCGTTTCCCCATTCTGGAGAAAATTGTTCCCAGCTGAATGTGCAGGCCACTCTAGTCCAATAAAGACTTCATGGCCCCGCCCCTAATGTGTGTGGCTTCCCCCAGATGGAGACTGCAAGGTGGAAGTGTATCAGAGGTTCTCTTTTCCTTTCCTTCTCTTCTCATTTTACGGAAAATTCACCGTGTTGTGAACTCTGCAGGATGTCTCCCTTGGGGCCTTTTCTTCTCTTGCCACCTCCGTCTTCACACTGGCCTCCAGGGCTTCTGGCTGCCACTGATGCCGATTTGTTGTCCAAACGTGTGCAGCAGCAGGGCCAGAAGCCCTCACGGTAGCTGCTCGTTAATTTGCTTGATAGGCTGACTCCAGATGCAGCCAAACCCATTAGGACCTGATGGTTCATTTGGTGCTTCAGTCCCTCCGTAATGAAACGAGAATTCATGGCGTCCCATTGCTGCCTGGATGAAGAACAGGGAGTGGATAGCACTTCCCACACCTCTAAACCTTAGCTCTCCTTGAAGGAGAATTGGAACCAGGGGTCCAAATGCCTCCTTTCTCAGAATCATGAGCATCAAACTTCGAGCGAGAAAGACAAGAATATTTTCACCAACTATCCCTTAGCCATGTTTGCTTCAGACTCAGGTACATCTGATGGCTTTCCCCATCAGCCAGAGAATAAACTCTGGACTACCGAGCCAGAGTTGCAAGAACCTTCCTGTCTGACTGCAAACTTCCTTTCCAACCTCAATTGCCTTTAACTCCAGTCTCGCTCCCTACCTCACAGTCGAACCAGACTCCTTTCCTCCACTCGCATGGGACCTTTGTGCTCTCAGCCGTGTGCCTTTGCAAACCTCATTTCCTCCACCCAGAGTGTCCTCCCTTGACCTCATCATTTCAGTCTATCAACATCCTACATTAAAGACCCAGGAAAATGCCATGTTCTCACTGCAAAACATTCTTATTTCCTCTGATAGAAAGTAGTTTCCTGCTGTTGTTTTCCCTTTTATTCTATTCAAGCTGGACTTGGAGTTGTATAATTATGTTTCTTAAAGATCTCCCACTATGGGATTGTGGACTGCTTGTATACAGTCACTCCTATTTTGTTTATCTCTGTCCTCCATGGTGCCTAGTATGGAATCTTGAATGTTTGAGGGACTTGGGAAATGTTTCACTTGAATGTCAGCTTCTGCTATTCTCAGGACCTATTATTCTATATGATGTACCATCCCAGGATTACTCCAAGGACTGATTCTATATGTTTTCCTCAGGGTCACCACCTCTGAGGTTTGGAATAGGTTTACGACCTTTCTAATTTCCACTGAATAATTCAGTGTGGATGACCACAGCACCCTGAACTTTTTGGTAGACCCAAACTGAACTGTATTGCAGGGGATTCACATTTCGTTTTTCAGCATCTTTGTGTGTTCTGCACTTACTATACTGCTGCCTGATGACTGAGCTGGAGGGCAGCGTGTGAAGCCCTTTGATTCGTCCTCTGCCCTCTACCCCAAGCAGCAGCTGAGCCCCGGAAGATGACCCACATTCACCCTCCAGAGCTGAGCCGCACTGCTCATCCTCCACTTTCCATCCTGTTCCAGAAACCATATGATAATGTCAAACATGTTTTATTAGAAAAAACTTTCCCAGAATCCCATTTTAACAAATCTACTGTTCGTTTGTTGAATTCGTACGTTCAATAAATATGGACGCATGTTATTTGATTATTAAATATCTAGTCTCCTGCAAAAACTATGTCATGTCTTCCAGTCATACATAGAGGAAAGGTAAAATTTTTTTTTCTTACCGTCTCTCCAATCACGAATACACTGGCTCCTCTGCAGTGCGCCCTGGGCTCCTCTCTGTCCCCACGTTCTCTTGCCTATGAGCCAGTTCACTTGACATTCCCCGTTCCTGAAATGTATCCCCGACCCGTCTGTCCACAGCTTCATTGTTCCTATGGGTTATTATATGCTATTGTTTAAACTTATGTGACAGATCTTCCAAAAAGCCTTTTCTGAGTCTAAAGACTGGATTAATGGCACCTCCTGTGTGTTTCTAAACCCCTCAGATATTCAAGGTTCTATGTTAGGCTCCATGAGGAAGACGGAGAAATGAGATAGGAGTGACTGCATACAGGAAGTCGCAATAAAGAAAAGACACTTTCTAAAAATAATGACACCTAACCGCATGGTATCATACGTTCTGTTTCCTTGTTTTTCTCTCCCGTTAGATTGTAAGATTCCTGAGGCTAGCGATCATATTTTTTTTTTCCTCTAGAATCCTTAGAATTAAGTACCGTACCTGTAAATAGTAGATGCTTAAAATATTTATGTGCCAGATGGATGGATGGTTTCAGTGCTATTCTAGCAAAACAAATATGGTAAATATGGTAATATCCCCTACTTCAGGGAGTTCATACCTAGCGAGAGAGGCAGAACATGAGCAGAGCAGTTACGCTACTTTGTGGTAGTTGCTGCCGTGAAGCCTGAATGAATGGGGGGCCAGCATGTGTCCGACAGCTTCTCAGGGACAGGCTGGAGAGGGGTCGGTGGGTTCCTTCCGGCTCAGACTGAGGATACAGCCCCACGAACAGCGACTCATGGTCTTTAGTGGATGTCTGCCGCAGAGCCCTGGTTCCTGTAGCAGTTTATGTGTTGGTCCACGTCCGCCGTTTTTATTCTGTAACCCACATCTCTTATCAGGCCATATACAGCTTTTGTGTAATCATTACACGCCCACGGGCTGCAGTGATTTCCCTGGGCTCTGGTGTAAGTGCTGGGGCCTTGCCTTCTCATGCGTGGACCTTCTGCTTCCCAGCTGCTTGCTTCTGTTCTGAGTGTCTCTCTCACAGCGTGTCAGGATACACAAAACGAGTCCGTCCCCTTTGCTCTGGTTTCAGACATTGTCGTGGCATTTGGGCATTGTGTGATGCCCACATATAGTTGGAACTCCACTGTTGGCATCAATTCTCCCAGCAACTGAATGGCCGTAGGAGAAGGTTTGCAAAAAGAGAGCAATTTCTAAAGGATTCTGAGCCATGGTTTGATCTAATGGCCCTGAAACTGCCTGATGGAATGTACAGTAGCTCTTGGTCGAAGTGAGGACCCCAAAGGTACCACATACCTCAGTGACTTGAGAAAACTGATTCTACCTGACAGTAATCAGAAGTCTACTTCTTAATTGTTACTGAAACAATAAGTATTTGGGGTGCTAATACACATTTATGGCCCCCAGGCCATTTTTCATTCCAGGAACATACAGAAAGTTTCAAAGCCAAAGGTAGTTTCTGCCATATAGTCTAGAGAGGTGGAGATATTAGAATAGATGATTAAAATGTAATGTATTTATGACAGATAAGAGCTGTGCATGGGAAGTTGGGGGGCACATGTCTTTTTTGTTTGTAGAGTTTGTGTTTATAGGAGAGTCTTGCTGGAAAATAAAGGCAGGGCTAAGTCTGAAAGGATAAGAATAAGGTATTCTGGCTAAGAGGAGGTAAATGTTTCTCTATGAAGCAAGAAGTACAAAAGGAGAGAGCACTGGGACTTGTGTGTAAGATACAATATCTATGATATTGGACAGTACAGTGTGACTCGAGGCATGGCAAGAAATGAGGCTGAAAAGGATGCTAGGGGTCAATTAACGGAGGCTTTTTAGTATCAAGCCAGTTAGTTTGCAGTTTATTCCAGGGATAGCGAGGAGCCACTGAAGAATTGCAAGCACAGGGATGTTGCGGCCAGATTTGCTTTTAAAAGCTAGCTAGAGGGTGAGCCTCGTGCTGAGTCCACAACCCGCTCTTCCTTCTCTGCCTCTTAAAAACCACGACTCTCTCAAACCAGTATAATCTCTCCTCCACCTAATCTCTAAATCCCATGGTAGTTCCCCGCTTCGTGAGCAGAGAGGCAGAACAGCTGGTCACCATCCCACTTGAAAACTATTCTTGAGATGTTTCCCAAAATGTGCTAGATGTCTCATTCAAATTGGATTTATTCTGGCTTCCACAATCAGTGCCCTAGTTAGCTGTTCCATCAGGGGTCCTTGATAGATGCAGCATAGTCTTGGGGGCTTGGGGTGCATTGGATGGTGAAGTGCATAGGATCATTGGCCCTGAGGAATGGAATGCAGTCATCCTTCTATCTAATCAGTTAAAACCATCCTCACCATTGCCTCTTTAAATTCTCATGCAGCCACTTGTGTTTGTTTACTTTGCAGGAAACTTTCTCATTATCCATATAATATTGCTTCTCAGGGAAGGCAGAGTAGAGATATTATACTTATCTAATAGATAAAGAAAAGACACATTCAAGATCACTGGGGCAGTAGAAAGCAGACTGAACTGGGAAGTAGGGTACCTAAGTTCTGGCTCAGTCATCACCCAGCTGTGAAATACTGGCAAAATGAGAGTATACATTTTTTTCTAAGACTGCAGAATAAAGGAGTTTGGGTTTTATTCATTCATCCAACACTTATTTATTAAATGCCCACTTTGTGCCAGGAATTGTTCTAAACAGAAGTAAAGCAAACAGAACTATCCCCACGGAACACACATGTTACCTAGGGAGTTAGACGATAAACAGGTAAGCAAGTGAAAATGCAGTATCAGACATATAAATACAATGGAAACCACACAGTATATGACGGGACATTATGCAAGATAGTGCTGTTTTATGTAGAGCAATAAGAGTTTGCCTCTCTGAAGGGGTAACTTTTAAACAAAGAACTGATTGAAGACAGAGTGAGACATGCTGAGACCTGGCAGAAAGCTTTGCAGGCTGAGTGAACAGCATGTCCAAAGGCCCTGAGTCGGGATGTGCTTGACATGTTCTAAGACAGTAAGGTCGGTGTTGAGGCCAGTCCATGTCAGTCTTGCGGGCCAGGATGGAAGTTGAGATTTTGTTCTAGGGTGATGGGATCCCATTGGAGGGATCTGAGAAGAGAGTGACATGATCAGACTCAGCCTTTTAAAGACACCACTCTAGCTGCTGTTGGATAATGGGATAGTCATAGGAATGAAGACAAGAATGGCAACACAAACACCCTTCAGAGGCAGTTGCACTCGGCTTCGTAAACAGTGAGGACTGTAGTCCTTTCAAGCCCTAAATTTCCCTGTCATGCTGTAGGCTACATGTGGCCAAGTGAGGATTTCAAGTTGTGTTCAAATGTACTCTCTCTTTCATTCTACCAGCTCTAGTTCAAATGAGTGATTTTTGCTCTCCGACCTATCCTAAGCCATTAAGCATTCTTGTTACCAAGCTTTAACTCAGTATTTTAGGAAAAAAGTCCATGTACATATTCTGGAGCCCTCATGTGTGTT
Source organism: Cervus canadensis (assembly GCF_019320065.1). NCBI lineage: Eukaryota > Metazoa > Chordata > Mammalia > Artiodactyla > Cervidae > Cervus > Cervus canadensis. Next base: position 40,770,051 of record NC_057415.1, on the reverse strand, counting down.
TTTGAAAAGTATTCACATGAACGAAGGGAAGCATTGTGGTTCTTACCTTTAAACTTTTTCTCAAGCTGTTTCTTCTCTTCAGAGTGCTTTTTCTAATCCTGCCAATCCTTTAAAGCACAGACAGAATATGTTCTCCATCTTTAGGGAGGCCTTTTCAGATCATCAGAGACCACAGTCATATCTTTATGTATCAAGTACCTGATCAGTATCAGGTTCTGGGTGCTGGTCAGTCACCTGATTGAGCAGCACCTAGGACCTGATACAGGCACAGTCCTGGTATCTTCATGGAATTTTCCTTCTTATAGTAATACTGATAATTAATGTGCAAAAAAATAAGCCAGATAATATCAGACAGTGATATATAAGGAATAAGGAGTGTATCATGATAGAAAGTACCTGGAAAATGCTTTTCAGGAAGGTCTGTTTCTGCACCAGATTCCTTATCTGTTTAGTGAAAGTAACATGCACAAGGGTGCAGTGATGGAGATGCCATGCTGGAGTTCCCAGTCACGCTCCTCGTAGCTCATGTACAGCGGATAAATGTTACTAGGGTCTGGGTGGAGGAGGAAAGAGGAACTGGTGGAAGAAATAGAGGGAAGAAAAGGAGGGGAGAGAGAGGAAGAAAAGTGCCTGCCTCAAAGCCAGCGGTATCTGACAGAGGACATACTGTCAAGCGAGTGGGTCCTGTTTCTGCCGCTGCGAAATGTGTTCCTGCAGCAGGGTGACAGTGGGGTGCAGAGTGAGCACCTGTGCGCGGGGCCGTGGAGCGGGCTTTCAGTGCACCCCCACAGAGGGGGACCCCCTGCACGCCGTGGGGGACGCGGACCGACCTCTGGCGGAGTGCCCAGGGGTCCCGCTGAAAGGGATGGCAAGAGGTCAAGGTCGTTTCCTAAGCCCTCTAAATTGCCTGGGTTTCTGTTTTCCATGGGCAGAGTCATGGGAGTGGAGACTCTTAACTTCCTCTAACAACGATTCCAGTTTCCAATTAACATGCCCAAAAGAGAGACCAGACGCAGGCCTCTGGGGGATCTGTCACAACTTGGTGGTATTTGTTAAAATTAGCTGATGGCCAGGCTTCTTTTTCCCAATAGTGACCATGAAAAGCTCACATCCACATTCATCCCTCTCACCCTGCCCCTCCCAGCAAACCCCTGCCATCATGTTCCCTGGCTGAATAAAATGGGACTCTTCTCCTAAGTAACTGATCTTCCGTCTCATTCCCTGAAGCAGTATAGACTTAGTGAAAGACGGTATCTCATCTTCCTTGTTACTGGTTCTAATGACATCCTCTGGTTGACAACTTACTAGAAGGAGGGTGATGATGATGGGACCCTGGTGAGCCTTTTGTTTGCCCAACTCTGACCCATGGTACCGATAGCTTCTGCTTACAGAGGAGACATGAAGAAAGCAGAGGATGGGCAGGAAGGGAAGCCAGGTTGTGACCATATTCACTCACTCACCCATGCACGTATCTACCCATTGATCTACCCATCTATTTATATACTTACTTTTTAAAATTAATACTAACTCATATATTCATTTGTTTGTTCACTCACATTATCTGTCAAGGTTCTTTGCTTACCAGCAACCCACTTCTGAATATTTTCAAGAAAACAAAGGAGAGGGTATTGGAATGATGTCACAACAACTCCGTTTGTTAGAGCTAAAAAGACTGTTATGAGTTGGATCATGTCCCCTCAAAATTCTTAACTTGTAGGACCTCAGAACATGATCTTATTCGGAAACAGGATCTTTGAAGCTGTTATTAGTTAAGCGAAGATGGGGTCAATACTGGAGTTCAGTGGTTCCCTCTTCTGATACGACTGATGTCCTTATCAAAAGGAGACATTTGGACAGACAGACGTGCACAGAGATAATACAACATGAAAAGACACAGGGAAAAGACAGGATCTACAAGCTGACAAGAGCGGCCTGGAGCAAATCCTCCCTTAAGGGACCTCAGAAGGAACCAGCCCGACTGACACCTTCATCTCGGACTCTGCCTCTTGGACCACGAGGCAGTGTTTCTGTTGGTGAAGCCACTCAGTCTGTGGCGCTTTGTTCTGGCAGCCCCGGCAAACCAATACAATGATAGATATAAGAACCAGCCAAAATCAACCCCCCAGAAAAAAGAGAAACCCTGAAAGAAAGTAGGGAGGTTCCAAAGGCTTGAGCAGCTGGCTGGCTGTGGTTTCCCTTGGGTCTTGCCGTGGGAAGACTGTCTTCCGTCACTCTCTTCATTCTGATTCCCTCAGCAGGAGCCTGACTGGCCCACCGTTATCAGGCGTCTCTGCCTTTGTATCAGTTGGTCCTGGTCCACAGAGAATGCAGTGGCACGCACGTAGCCAGGGGAGAGTCTCAGAGAATTTGACAAAAAACCGAGCTCCCTACTGCATTTACAGTGAGGACTCCTCTGGTCCCTGTTTTGGGCTAAGTTCTGGTGAAATTTAAATTATTGTCAAGAAATTGTATTCAAGGCAATTTTACTTTGTCTAGGGGGAAAGACAAAGCGTATTCCCATTTCGCTAAAAAGGGAGGTATGAGCTGTTAGTGATGTGGGCATGGGGCAGGAGTTCACAGGCAACTTCCTTAGGAGTCCAGGTCAGAGTTTCACAAAGAGAGGTACTAGATTTAGACCTCGAGGAGTGGATAAAATCTGGACCTGAAGATATTAAGGGAAAGGTTTTCATTTATAAAGAAGGGCACAAGCTGAGACTCGGAAGCAACAAAGGATCATCCATAATGGAGGGCAGGGAAGTCCATCTCGCAGAGACTGAGTGGGACAGGTCTGCGGTAAGTAGGCTTCTTCGGGGACACTATGGCCAGGTCACAAAGGCCCCAGGGCTGGCTTGGCGGCTTGAACTTCACTGAGCTGATAGTGGGGCGTCAGCTTATGCTTCTGACAAGGGCAGTGCCATGACTGTAACTGTGCCTTGGAAAGATAAGGCCGGCAGACAAGGATAGGACAGATCAGCTCTGGGGAGACTGAAGGCAAAGACATCAATGAGGAGTCAGTGGAGCCCAAGTAAACAGGTAAGATAAGGAAGGATAGAGCTATTAGAGTGAGTTCTGTGCGCTTGACCTACACTTTCCTGCCTCGTGACATCAGTACTGCTGAAACCACCATCTGGAAAGTTCTGTCCCTATGATCTCGCCTTTTTCCGAGACTCCATGAGTCAGGCTTCTCCATGAAAGAGTCTCTGTTTCCCACCCTGAAGGAGCTTCTTCCTCCTCTGAAGTCCTCCTGTGCTCCAGTGTGTTCCCCTCTTCGTAGGGGCAGGGCGCTTTTGTTCACGGATTCATTCATTAAACAATTATGAATGCCTCTCACCTTACTAGGTGGTGGGGCTCACGAGTTAAGTGGCCAGTCTCTGTTGGTGTCTAGCAGCTCACCTTTCGCAATTTCAACTGCTCCTGCTAGACTGGAAGATCCCTGGGGAGAGAGACCAACCCAGCCCGACCCTCTGTGCCTCACAATGCCCCTGGCCCACAGTGTCAGCTTCTTACATGTTGGCCAAACCCATGACTGATAGCAACGCTTTTTTGTTTCCTTCAAAGGCTTTTTTTCACATTAAACTTATAAATCCACAAATATATACTCTGTGACCTTGAATGCAGCCACTTGTCACTTGCTTGGGCTGAACTTATACAACAGAAGGGTAGGTTCGTTGATTTTTATCTTAATTGCAAATCCTTTTATGCTTTTCTGTGCCTTTAATATACACCTGAAATGTCTGCATACGCGTGTCTCTCAGTGGTGACTGAACATTCAACATTGAACTTGGAGGAGAGGCAGATAGCCTCATTATTCCTTACAGCATCTTGGAGAGGCAGCTGAGAGACGGCTTCATTTTCTCTGCTTTCTAAGTGAAGAAACAGGAGCCTGGGTGGGTCTGGTGGAGGAGCTGAGCGTATAGAACTGTTTCCACATTAGAACCCAGAACCATTTCATGGTAGACATAGGAAGGTCCTAAAAGACATCACCCTTAGCCCCCTGTTTACAGACGGAGAAACTCAGGCCCAGGACAAGGGCATAACCCAGCCTCCAGAGTGAGTTATCAGAAACCCTGGGACAGAAGCTGTTCTTTTTCATTGGCAATGATAAAATCTCACTGCAGACTCTCGCCTTTCAACAGTCAGAAAATAATAACTTCATTTCCTCACAAAGAAAGCAAATTGTCCAAAATTGCATTGTAGTGTTAGTTACTCAGTCTTTTCTGACTCTTTGCGACCCCATGGACGGTAGCCTGCCAGGCTCCTCTCTCCACGGAATTCTCCAGGCAAGGATACTGGAGTGGGTTGCCATTCCCTTCTCCAGGGGATCTTCCTGACCCAGGGATTGAACCGGGGTCTCCTGCACTGCAGGCAGATTCTTTATCGTCTGAGCCACCAGGGAAGCCAGAAATTGCATTGGCCTCAGTGTGAACTACTGTGCTCCGCACGTTTTTATCTTTCAGTTCCCCTTTACGCCTCTCTCGGTTTCCTGGGGGTCTCTCACTGCTCCCACTTCCTAGTGTCAGAGAAAGACATGGAATCAAATAATTGATACTAAAGTATTAATGAGTTCAAGTCATAAAACTTTAAACATTTAAAACTCTTTCATTCATCCATCCATCTAGTGAAAGAATTCCTCCAGTATCTTTAAGTGATTATCACCTTAGGTGATCATCCGGGTCCTGCTTCCTTTCCTCTGAGAAGAGGAACACACTGCCTTTGTATGAACTCATTCCATTGGTGGATAACTCTTACCTTCTGAAACATTTCCAAAATGAAACTTGCCCCATAGCAGCTTGTATCCACTGAACCTGCTTTCTCAGAATACATGAGAACATGTTTGTTTCCAATCCTCTTTGAACCTTTTAAGGCATTTGAAGACAGTTTTCAAGCTAACCAACCTTTTTCCCTGGTTCATACTGTTCATGGGGTTCTTGAGGAGATTAAACTAGTTAATCCTAAATGAAATCAACCCTGACTGTTCATTGGAAGGACTGATGATGAAGCTGAAGCTCCAATACTCTGGCCATGTGATACAAAGAGTAGACTCATTGGAAAAGATCCCCATGCTGGGAAAGATTGAGGGCAGGAGAAGGGGACAACATAAGATGATATGGTTGGATGACATCACCAACTCAATGAACATGACTTTGAGCAAAATCTGGGCTTCTTGGTAAAACTGTAGTGTTTAATGCACTGTCCAGGTGTCACCTCAGGTGTCAGACAGAGAGGAAGAAACTCACAGATCAGTTAAGCCGTGTTAGTGCATCACTGCGCTGTTCTGGGGCTTCCCTGGTGGCTCAGACGGTAAAGAAACTGCCGGCAATGTGGAAGACACAGGTTCAGTCCCCGGGTTGGGAAGACCCCCTGGAGAAGGGAATGGTTACTCACTCCAGCATTCTTGCCTGGAGAGTTCTATGGACAGAGGAGTATAGCAGGCTACAAGTTCATGGGGTCACAAAGAGTCGGGTGTGGCCGAGTGATTTTCATTTCACTTCACTTCACTTCTGGGAGATAGTGAAGGACTGGGGAGCTTGGTGTTCTGCAGTCCATGGGCTCACAAAGAGTTGGACATGACTTAGCAACTGAACAACCAGCCTTTGCTTTTCCAGGCTAAACATTCTCCGTTCTTTTAAGAGAGTCTTCCTGGGAAATGGGCTCTGCCCTCTCGTTATCTAGTTCACTTGCCAGGAGTTCATTCTGGCCCTTTGCAATGTGGGCTCCAGGGAAGAATCTGTACCTCCTGCCTAGGTGTGCCTGTGGCTTCACCTGCTTTGTCCAGCCCTGTGCTCATATCACTGTGCCTTAACAAATCCCTGATGATTACACAGTGGAAGTGAGAAACAGATTTAAGGGACTAGATCTGATAGACAGAGTGCCTGATGAACTATGGACAGAGGTTCGTGACATTGTACAGGAGACAGGGATCAGGACCATCCCCAAGAAAAAAAAATGCAAAAAAGCAAAACGGCTGTCTGAGGAGGCCTTACAAAGAGCTGTGAAAAGAAGAGAAGTGAAAAGCAAAGGAGAAAAGGAAAGATATACCCATTTGAATGCAGAGTTCCAAAGAATAGCAAGGAGAGATAAAAAAAGCCTTTCTCAGTGATCAATGCAAAAAAATAGAGGGAAACAATAGAATGGGAAGGACTAGAGATCTCCTCAAGAAAATTAGAGATACCAAGGGAACTTTTCATGCAAAGATGGGCTCAATAAAGGACAGAAATGGTATGGACCTAACAGAAGCAGAAGATATTAAGAAGAGGTGGTAAGAATACATAGAAGAACTGTACAAAAAAGATCTTCATGGCCCAGATAATCACGATGGTGTGATCACTCACCTAGAGCCAGACATCCTGGAATATGAAGTCAAGTGGGCCTTAGGAAGCATCACTAAGAACAAAGTTAGTGGAGGTGATGGAATCCCAGTTGAGTTATTTCAAATCCTGAAAGATGATGCTGTGAAAGTGCTGCACTCAATATGTCAGCAAATTTGGAAAACTCAGGAGTGGCCACAGGACTGGAAAAGGTCAGTTTTCATTCCAGTTCCTAAGAAAGGAAATGCCAAAGAATGCTTGAACTACTGCACAGTTGCACTTATCTCACACGCTAGTAAAGTGATGCTTAAAATTCTCCAAGCCAGGCTTAAGCAATATGTGAACCGTGAACTTCCAGGTATTCAAACTGGATTTAGAAAAGGCAGAGGAACCAGAGATCAAATTGCCAACATCTGCTGGATCATCGAAAAGCAAGAGAGTTCCTGAAAAAAATCTACTTCTGCTTTATTGACTATGCCAAAGCCTTTGACTGTGTGGATCACAATAAACTGTGGAAGTTTCTGAAAGAGATGGGAATACCAGGTCACCTGACCTGCCTCTTGAGAAACCTGTATGCAGGTCAGGAAGCAACAGTTAGAACTGGACATGGAACAACAGACTGGTTCCAAATTGGAAAAGGAGTACATCAAGGCTGTATAATGTCACCCTGCTTAGTTAACTTATATTCAGAGTGCATCATGAGAAACGCTGGGCTGGAGGAAGCACAAGCTGGAATCAAGATTGCTGGGAGAAATATCAATAACCTCAGATATGCAGATGACACCACCCTTACGGCAGAAAGTGAAGAGGAACTAAAGAGCTTCTTGATGGAAGTGAAAGAGGAGAGTGAAAAAGTTGGCTTCAGGCTCAACATTCAGAAAACTAAGATCATGGCATCCGGTCCCATCACTTCATGGCAAATAGATGGGGAAACAATGGAAACAGTGACTGACTTTATTTTTTTTAATTTTATTTATTTTTTTGTTTGTTTTTTCTTTTTCCTTTTTATTTTTTTTTGTTTTGTTTTTTGTTTTTTTTCATTTATTTTTATTAGTTGGAGGCTAATAGCTTTACAATATTGTAGTGGTTTTTGCCATACATTTGACATGAATCAGCCATGGATCTACATGTGTTCCCCATCCCAATCCCCCCTCCCACCTCCCTCTCCATCCCATCCCTCTGGGTCTTCCCAGTGCACCAGCCCTGAGCACTTGTCTCATGCATCCATCCTGGGCTGGCGATCTGTTTCACACTTGATAGTATACTTGTTTTAATGCTGTTCTCTCAGAACATGACTTTATTTTTTTAGGGGCTCCAAAATCACTGCAGATGTTGACTGCAGCCATGAAATTACAGGATGCTTACTCCTTGGAAGGAAAGTTATGACCAACCTAGACAGCATATTAAAAAGCAGAGACAATACTTTGTTAACAAAGGTCTGTCTAGTCAAGGCTATGGTTTTTCCAGTAGTTATGTATGGATGTCAGAGCTGGACTATAAAAAAGCTGAGTGCCAAAGAATTGATGCTTTTGAACTGTGGTGTTGGAGAAGACTCTTGAGAGTCCCTTGGACTGCAAGGAGATCCAACCAGTCCATCCTAAAGGAGATCAGTCTTGGGTGTTCATTGGAAGGACTGATGCTGAAGCTGAAACTCCAGTACTTTGGCCACTTGATGCGCAGAGCTGACCCATTGGAAAAGACCCTGATGCTGGGAAAGATTGAGGGCAGGAGGAGAAGGGGATGACAGAGGATGAGATGACTGGATGGCATCACTGACTCAATGGACATGGGTTTGGGTGGGCTCTGGGAGTGGTGATGGACAGGGAGGGCTGGTGTGCTGTGGTTCATGGGGTCACAAAGAGTCAGACACGACTGAGCGACTGAACTGAACTGAACTGAATGCTCACTTAGCTTGTTTGTCTGTGGACTCACGTTGTGCTAATTATTTGTAAAAGCTACAAGCTCTTTTTCATAAGGGCTACTGCAGAGACACATTTTCCACTTAATTATAAAGAACTTCTCCCAGGGATATTTACTTTTTGAGGGACATCTGCATAGTTTGGATAACATCACACTCCAAGGAATGGCTTTCTGATAGCAGATGTTTAGACATGGAACCCTTAGGAGAGGTGAATATTTTGAGACAAGAGTTGTCCTTTACCAATCTTTCTCCAGCTTCTTCTCCCTCCCACCCCCAATCCCACCTCCATTTTGTATCCCCTGTGCTCCTGTGGAATAATAGGAGAGCCCAGAAGACCTTGCAGCCTTAAATTCAAGCCTTCTTCTCAAACGTGGAAATACAGATTCCAAAAATATATATATAATTAGCCATAAATCCATGTAACTGTCTCCCTAGTGGCCTCAAGTCCTGCACTGCACGTGGTCACAGATTTTTACGGATATTTCATTAACACTGGAAGATGGCACTTTTTGCTAATGATCGCCTAACATTTAATAAACACAGCCCAAGAGTTTTACAACCTGTTAACTTGTAAGTGGCAGTAATTAACCAAAAATGATAAATAATTAAGGTCTAATTACATGGTATCAGTCATTTCATTTTCCAGCCTGTGCAGTAAGTGAGTTTGAACTGCCAAACAGGATTCTTTCTCCATTTCTCTGTAGTCATCTGAGCAGGGCCTGGGGAGCACTGAGGCCACACATGCCTTTATGGGGGAGCTGAGAGGGAAATTGGCTCATTAGATCAGTAACTGGACTGTTTCCCCCGCCAAAGCACATTCCCGTGGAATTGTTTGGAAGCTTTGGGTTTGGAAGAAGAACAAATGGGCGTATAAGCGATCCCTGACTTCTCAGAGAGACTAAGGAAGGCAAAGGCTGTTTGGAGAATGTGGTCTGTGAGACAAAGAAGAAAAAGCATGAGAGGCAGGCTACCCGAGTTCTCCTTCCGGAGACCAGAGGGCTGCAGGCAAGGTGCCTTCCCTCTCTGGAGCTCTGACCTGTACATTAAAGGTGGAGAGGTCACTAACTGAAAAGTTCAGAGGATAAACGTTTACTCGTGTGGCTTATTAAAGGCGCCCAAAGAGTGTCATCAGAATCTCTCTCTTCATCTCTCAGCTAGGCTTGCTCTGTGCTGACCTCACGTTGACAGTCAGTGTTGCCTTAGAATCGCACATGGCTTCTGTCACGTTCTAGGGTCACATCATTCCCGTGCATGTCCAGGAGGAGCTGGATGAGTTGTGTCAACGTGAATAACAATTGAAATAAGGCTGGTGACGCTGGTGCTGATGCTGGGAAGATGAGACTGAAAACATTTTTCTGAGCCCTTGCTACAGTTCAGGCAATTAGGTGACACATATTTATAAGCACAATCTTACTTAAACCTTACAATGAGACTGGGAGACAGTGCCATTATTATTCCTATTTTGCAGATGGAGAAACTAGTCTAGGGAGATTCATTCACAGCTACAAAGTGGTGGTGTTTGAACACCACCTTTGGGGTTATGATAGCAGCTTATAGATAGATGTTAGTGATCTTTGGGACCCCGTCAGAGCCTCGACAAGAATCTTGTAGAGTGGATATAAGTATGCCTGCATGCTAAGTCACTTCAGTCATGTCTGACTCTTTGCGACCCCATGGACTGTAGTCCGCCAGGCTCCTCTGTCCATGGGATTCTCCAGGCAAGAGCACTGGAGTGGGTTGCCATGCCCTTCTCCAAGGGATCTTCCTGACACAGGAATTGAACTCAGGTTTCTTATGTCTCCTACACTGGCAGGCAGGTTCTTTACCACTAGCACCACCTGGGAAGCCCTGGATATAAATGTATCCATCCTCATTTCACAGATGGACCTACAAGCCCAGGAGGTTAAAACATTCACAAGAGATGATACACAAACACTAGGCTTCATCAGTGGCGCAAGCGGTAAGGAGTCTGCCTGCAAAGCAGGAGACGCAGGAGACACAGGTTCGACCCCTGGGTCTGGAGGATCCAGGAAAGATCCCCTGGAGAAGGAAATGACAACCCACTCCAGTATCCTTGTCTGGGAAGTCCCATGGACAGAGGTGCCTGGTGGGTTACGGTCCATGGGGTCACAGTGGAACACGACTAGACAGCTGACACAGACACGTATGCACGAGGCATAGCTGCTTCTGCAGAATAAGGGGTGAAATCACATCAACAGGTTTCAGGCTCTGATCCCCAGTTCCTGAAGTTCCCTAGAGAGCGTTGCCCAGGAAAAAGGCGCTGGGGGCATATGATCCTTGAAGCTTTCACCCCTGAGTTAAGTCAGGGAAGCTCAGCTTTGGTTAAGTTTACCAAACTTTTGTTTATGACTTCCATTTGAAGCAATTAAAAGAGGAAAAAGGTGTGGATACCCCAGCAGATGAAGGTCCCTTCGAGCTCCTGACCGCTGAGTCCACAGTCATTTCTTAGACCTGTCCGTTAGAACAGACCCCCTGGGTCCTTGTCCCATCCTGAGAAGCAACAGGGGAGGACAGGCAACTGTCTGTGGTTTCACCATTAAATAGGTGGCAGGCAAATAGAAGAGTGGATTCTGAACTTTTTCCTGGTATGCCACCGCAAGCAGAGGAGGACCAGACTCAGAGAATTCCTGGGGTGGGGGTGGAAGTCGTCCTCCAGGCATTTGTCTAAATGATCACCGATGTGCTTTCTCTGAGTCTGGTGGGGTGGTTATGGCCAACAGGCCTGAATCTTGATGCTTTTACAGATTTACTCTAGAACTCTAAGGTCATCGTGTTGTCTCTCTGGGTTTCAGTTGCATTATACTTAATTATCATTTACAGTAATTTCATTGAATGCATCTCTCCCCGCCTAGACTATGAGGTCCCATGGGGAAAGGCGCTCTGGCTGTCCTGGAACCCAGTATAGCACTCATACTCAGGTAACACATGGGTGTGTGTTGGGTACTCATGTCAAAGGAAGGGTTGCGTCATGATGCAGGTGGTCCTTCTCAGAGTCCCATCCTCCTGGAGAATGTTTGGGCTCCACTGAGCATGGATAAGTCTTGGGATGAGCATTTGGTGACAGCGAGGTGGGGGAGAAGCCTCAACGACACTGAGGGAGAAACTGGGGGCCCTATTCCGCCCTCACCAGGCAGAGAAGAGGATGGAACCGGATGCAGCCCCTGATGGTGATGCTGTTAGTCCTCTGGGGGATGGAGTGGGAGAGGTCAGAGTGCTGGCTCGGGGAGGACTAAGTTCTGGGTGCCCCCAAAGCTGATCCCCACCTCCTCTCACCATATTCTAGGTCCAACTCAAGGCTGGGTGGAAGAAATTAGAAAGATGAGAACAAGCCTGCAGAGAAAGAGATAGAGCATCCATCCATCCGCCTTCCTCCCTAGGGGTCTTTGGTCTATGAGATGAAAGATTCAGTTGCCTATCCTGTATCAGGATTTGAAAGGACTGTGTTGCTTGAAGTAAACAGCATCTGTTGCCAAGTTCATGTGAGGACTGTGGCTCATTCCTGGGAAGGAGGGTAGGTAACCCAGCTTCTTGGCATACCAAAAAGCTGGAGAAACCTACCACAAATATCTCCCCGGCTCATCTTTCGCAAACATACCCCATCCATCCCATCCCCTTAAAAGAGGAGGCTTGGATCCTGTAGAGTGGTGCAGTTAGAACTTGGTGCAGAGAATCCCAGATGGCCTGAGGAATCTGGCTCTGCCCCTATGAAGGTGTTGGGTGGCTTGGGTGGCCTGCTGAACCTCTCTGGTGCAATATTTGTCAAGTGAGAAGACTAAAGCTCACTGTTCCTCTACCTTCTGAGAAGCGAATTAATAACTCAGCCTGGCAGAAAAAATAAGAAAACTTCCCCACCCACACCCCTGTTCCCTCACTCTGCTACTGTCAGCCTTAGTGTCTCCCCAGGGGAGTGGGGCTGACAGATGGTGGAAAGAAACAGGGAGTAAGGGGGGGGGGCGGGGGCTTCAGTCTATTTTTGGTTCCTGTTTTAAAGTTCTTCAAGGAACTTCAGGAAGAGTCATTCTCCGCTCTGCTCTCTGCATGCGCCATACTTCACACAGCTGTGAGGATACTCTTTTCCAAGGACTGGAAATAAGTATGCCAACACAGATGCACACAGGCATTTTTTCATCAGCAAGTGTATATTGGCTTTAATTATCATTTACTAATTCAAATTAAAATCCCTTATCTTGGCGTTCAAGACCCTTCTAACTGTCACCTTGTGGATTCCCCTCTCATGCCCCCAGGTCTCTCTCTTTTTCTCACTGCGTGGGAAAAGCCAGCTGAGTAAACGCGTATTTACAAAGTGAGCAGATCACCCGTCAGGATGGGACCTGGAAGCTGCTCCCTCCAGGAAGTCTCCCCTGATTGAGTCCTTGGTTAGCCTGGTGCTCCTATAGCCATTTCCTTGACCTGCTGCTCATTATACTATGTGGCAGTTTCTAACTTGAAACCTTACCGGCCAGTGGTAAGCTCTATAATCATAGGGACAGATCTATCTTTATTCTCTCTGTGATCCTAGCACTCATAATCTTGACCATAGACAGGTTCAAGATAAACAGAAGCTGTTCTTAGAACTTTCCCGAGAGTTGCACCATCTGCTTGTGAAAACAATTGTAACCTCTCAAGGGAATGCTCATCTCACCCCACCTGTATTTTTATTTTGCTGTGCTAACTCCCTCAATGATTACCGTCTTCCAGGTATGTAGTCTAATGATGTCTTTAAAATAAATTTTAAAAGTGATAATAAAAATACTATGTCTTATTTCCACAGCAGCTTACAGTTTGCAAAGCAGCTCATCTATTCTTTTATTTAAAAGAACCAACCTAGTTTCAAAGGAGATCCAGTGTCCCCTCAGAGAGACTGGTTCTTTTTGGACCTGTCTCTACTCCTGTTCCGACTCAGTTGTCTTACTGGAGCATCCTTCCCTCAGCACACTCCCTACCCTTGTATACCTTGATGCTGCTCCATTAAATATTTATGCCAAGATTCATTATTTGGCCATTAAATATTTATCAGCTTGTGAGCCTGTATCAGACAATATGAATTTCCTTCTCCAGGAACAGGCTGGTAATTAAGTCTGCAATCCATGAGTTTCTCCTAGGCAGCCTATATTTTTTCTTCTCTGTCCTATCCCCCTAAGACTGTCCTTCACGAAGCCATTTTACTACCTGTCCTAGCGGTTCTTTTCCTCCTAGTTATTCTGGCCATCTGTGGGTTCTTTTTATCAAGCACAGATGATTTTCTTCTCCAAAGTGGAATTTGGGAACAGGCAGACTGTGTGACTTACCATCCCTGGTGTTTTGTGGGGAAGCCTGGAAGAGAAGTTTCTGTTTAAATGAGGTTTATGGTCTAAATACACACTGCTTTCTATGGGATTTAAGAACAGAATTCAAAGGCAAGAATCCACAGGGCTGTTTCTGTGAGAGGGAGGGGGCCCATGGCAGAATAAAACATGAACTCATCTGATGATGAGCTTTATAGGGAAAACAGGATTTCTCTTGAAGGAAGCCCTCTGGGTGGGTCCCTGCAAGGACTAAGATGGGCCTGAAGTCACCATTCCAATTTGAGGACTCAATCTTTGTATCACCTCCTTTCCCAACTGTCCCTTCCTTTATCAAAGCTTCATGGATTACACGGGGAAAGATCTGCTCAAAGTCCTCTGTTGAGTGTATAAGAGTGGGTGTGCACTGCGCGATGTGTGTTGGGAAAGAGAGACAGGATAGTGTGGGTATTCAGGGCATGGATTTGGGGGCATGGATGATGGGATGTTTTAAATGAATGAGTTGTCCCTTGATGAAATGGATTCCTGGACTTTGGATTTGTTCCGAGAGGGTCTTTCCTTTTTAAAAATAAATATATATATTTTTTTTTATTGAAGGATAATTGCTTTACGGAATTGTGCTGTTTTCTGTCAACCCTCAGCATGAATCAGCCATAGGTACACACACATCGCCTCCCTTCTGAACCTCCCTCCCATCTCCCTCCCCATCCTTCTAGGTTGGTACAGAGCCCCTGTTTGAGTTTCCTGAGCCAAACAGCAAAGGATCTCAGTAATTGTTTGGAGTTTGGTTAAAGATATTAAAGTGTTAATCAGAAGAAATTTAAGTTCCCCCAGGCCTGTATAGTCCTGGGCTTCTAAGAATGAAACACTCAAAAAGTAAAGTAGTTTAAGCTATTTTATCTTGGATGGCCTCCAGCAGAAATGGTCCTCCAGGGAGGCAGTTTGGTAGAGAGCCTTCTCCTTTCCTCTTCTCCCACCCAGCTACTCTAGCGTTTAAGTTGCCCTTTTTTTGACCCATGACTCTCTTCTTCCCTTCCTCACCAGCTCAATCCCTGGTCCACCCACACCCAGCCCCCAGCATTCTCCCAGGGATCTATCCCTCTGGCCCCATCCCTAAGAAGGAGGAGCCCTCTTGGACAGAGGTGGAGGCTGAACCCTGAAGCCCGATTGATTTTTGAGTAATTGATGCAAAGATGTTAATAAAGTAACCCAGTCCCTTCCAAGTACTATATTGGGATTTTGACAGGCATCCTCAAGCATAAAGGAACTCATTGGGAAAGGAGGCCTTTAGGCTACCTTAATCACATGTGGCTATTTGCTCTATTTGACATATGTGACAAGTCAATTTATTTAACAATTTATTGAGCACCTACTATGGGCAAGAAGCTACTGTGCTAAGTACTGAGGTAACAATAGTGAGAAGTGAAGACTGAGCCTAACCTTCGTGAGGTTTACAGTCTCAAGGGGAAAGAAAATACTCAACAGTTATGGACTCTGAGGTGGTAATAATCATGACGCTCGCTGTGAGTAGAACCGCAGGGAAACTAGAGGGGCAGAGGGCAGGCTGCCCTAACACGTGCCTCAGCGACACGTTGATTAACTTGAATTAAAGTTGCGTAAGAAACAGCCTGTGCAAGAGAGGCACTTTAACCCTTCTTTCCGTCTCCCTAAAGAGTGGGAATTAAACCTCCTAAATGAAAGGTGTCTTCCTTGTACTGGAAGTTGGAAAGACACCCTTATCACCAGAGACGGGAAATTCAGGAAAACAAACCTTGTTATTTCTTCACTCATTTATTGTTGTTAAGTCCCTAACTCGTGTCCGACTCTTTGTGACCCCATGGACTGCAGCACACCAGCCTTCCCTGTCCTTCACTATCTCCTGGAGTTTGCTCAAGCTCATGTCCATTGATTCGGTAATGCCATCCAACCATCTCATCCTCTGTCGCCCCCTTCTCCTACTAATTTATTGTCTGAGTTCAAACTCTGTTTAGATTCTCCACTAATTAATCATCCAAAGCCTAAATTTCTTTGTCCTGTTAATTCCTCACAGATTTGTTTTCTTGTCTAAAAAGTATAAAAGCTGCCTGCTTTGACCACTTCTTAGGTTCCATTTTTGATACCTCCACACACATGAATTAAATTTGTTTCTTTTCACCTGTTAATCTGTCTTGTGTCAATTTTATTATTAGTCCAGCCACAGGAACTCAAGAGAGAAAGGGAGAAATTACCCCTACCCTACAGTTCAAATGTATTAACTATCATTTGGCAAAGTTGTAAGTGGTAACATCATTATTCTTATCTTACAAGAGGGGTGACCTAGCCTCCTCTAATTACTTAAAATTGAATCTCGGGAAGCATGTAATACTATTTGTATTAAAAACAAAATTCTCATGCAGATGAATTGTGAGCATATGATATTTAAGTCTTCAGTGAGGAAAACAGATCTTTTTGGTTCCTTGGTTAATAAGTTGATTTTCACTTTGACATGTGCCAATCTACCAGGTGTGTGGTGGGCTTAAATGTGACAATAACATGATTAATGAGCTCTCAAGCTCCTGGAAAGATCCTGGCTCTACCACTAAGTTCTTAAAAATGTCAGTTCCATTCAATCTAGCCAACTCCTCCACCCTCCTACCCTGAAATCGATGCCCTAACTATTTTCACTTACTAGTTGCTCTTCAGTTGGAACAACTTGCGGAACTGAGAATGTCCATATCAGTGGAGAATAGTGGTCCTTAGACCAGCGGCATCTGGATCTTATTTAAAATGTAGATGTTGGGGTTCTACCCTAGACCTACTAAATCAAGAACTCTGCTCTGTGTTAGGGATTTAAAACAATTTCAATTATTTAACTAATTTTTTTCTTGGCTGCACTGGGTCCTGGCTGCCTCTTGTGTGCTTTCTCTAGTTGCAGCAACCAGAGGCTGCCATCTGTTGCAGGGCATGAGCTCTAGGGCGTGCGGGTTTCAGTTGTTGCGGCACGGTGCTTAGCAGCCCCTCAGCAATCTTCCCAGACCAGGGACTGAACAGTGTCCACTGCATGGGCAGGCGGATTCTTAGCCACTAGACCTCAGAGGAAGTCCTCTACTCCCACAAGCCTTCCAGGTAGTTCTGAGGCAGGTTCGAGTTAAGCAAACTCAGACTTGTATTAAGAAGAAGCCCATCCCTTCTTAAAAGAGATCTTCTCATTCCCTCCCATCTCTCATCTCAACTACTTTGATCCTTTAAAAATCAAGAGATTTTTTTTTTTTTTTTGACAATCACATTCGTGTGCCTTCCAAAAGATAACAGAAGGTTTCTGGGTCATGAAGGTTGCTTCTCCATAATCACATTGAAGGGAGATGTGCATGGAGTTCTGAATCACCACTCAACCCTTTATTCTTTCTGTCCTTCAGTCTGTCAAGAAGACATTCATCTTCCAGGTGATGACCCCATGTGTTTTCATCAGCTCTCCTGGCTTCACAAAAATATGAGCTGTGGTTCTAAAACCATATGCTTGGCTTGGGATGGTGGTTGAAAGGGAGAGGAGAAGGTGCGGTTGCACCATTTTGCTATTCAGCCGAATTTTGTGTAGCTCCTCAAGCTTCTACACATTCTTCAGCTGTGTTTTCCTGGAAGTATCTGATTCATCCCACAAAGACATCTAAGCATTGTCTTGATTACCATTAGGCCCCAAGCTTCTACCATGATGTCAGACACATAATAGGTACTCAAGGTATACTTGGGAGTAGATGAACTACACTATACTTTTCTTTAACTGTGAGTTTTGAGAAAAGACTACTAGAATACCAAGAAGCAGTTAAATTGTTTTGAGAAGAAAGGGATTCATCCCTAGTAGCTGACCTCTTAAGATAAGTCAACCACTTTTAATAAATTCAGTAGATGCCTATCACCCAAATAAAATACCAACTCCTGAACAGAAATGTCAGCATAGAATATCATTTGCCGAACGTTGATTTATATAACTTATTGTACCTGTATTCTGATAAGGTGGAATTTTATCATAACTAAGAATTTAGCAAGGAATTGCAGATTCCATTATCATAAAAACATGTTTCCTTAGGTTCTCTAAGAGCAAAATAATTTAGCAAGTATAATCTGTCATACTTTAGAAATAGGAAACAAGTGGTAGGAATAAATAGGAACTTTGCTAGCTTGAGAGGTAAAAGAAGGCATCCGCCACCACATGTGCACACATCCACCCACCCACACACCAACACACACACACAAAACCCTTTTCTAAAGAAGAGATGGTTGGCAGGAATGGTATTGTTGAACAGTCTAGAAATCATACACATTCACAGTGGCATCGCCAGCTGTGATGCCATCAAGCCTTTCTAGCTAGTGAAATGCCAAGATTTTTGAGACCCACTGCAGGACGTCCTCATGGGATAGGAGGGGTTAGGGCATGAAGTCAGATGGGCTCCCGGGTGAGTAAATGTAAGAAAATGAGATTAGAAGAAGTGCTTCAAGGGATGCTCTTGAGATGATGGGCTCACTCCTGACCTAGAACAGAGCTGATCAGCATAGTTTCAGAGTATTCTTGGGAGCACCTTAACCTCCTTGAGATGATCTGCAGCAAAAAGCTTTCTGGTTGATTTAATTTGGGAATCCCTTCCCCCGTTGGGATGCACATATGCTTAATATGTGCATATGCTTAATAAAGGCTCATGAAAAGTCCCACAGTGAAGAGTCTTGTTTACCAAGTGATTTTCAAATGTAATTTGTATCAGTGAAACCTTTTGCTTATATATCAACCTGTTAACATGCTGCAGAACTGGTAGTCCACCAAATATACTTGGGGAAACAAACTGTATCCTTGAAACACAGATCTAATTAATATCCTTGGTAAAAGACGACTTGTACTGGAAAAGCTGCAGTCTTGCTGATTCATCTGTTTGTATCCTTCACGTGCAGAGACCTCAGAGAGTCAGGGCTGGGCCTGTATCAGCTTTTTGTTGGGACGTTCAGCAGGGATCTCACAGTGCTTGATTCACAATAGATCCTCAATACAGCTTGATATGCATTTGATAAGTGTTGGTCATGATACAGATCTATCCCCTGGTGTTTCTCTTTGCACCGGGGCCTGGTATATCTCTGGAATTCTGGCTTCTGCTGCTCCTTGAAATGATAGTAAGATGGATTTATTTTATTTTAGAGAATAGGATTGAAATGGCCAAAGGGAAGGAGGGCATTAATTACATCTTCTGGAGGAAAGACAACCCTTGGTTTCAGAAAGATGAAAATTGATAGAGAATAAAGATGAATAAATTTGGGGGACATTGAGCGCCTGGCCTGTTGAGGCACTGGGAGGGAAATCTCGATGAGTGATTGAGTTCCTTGGTTCTGCATTGTGCGTACTGCCGAGCGTCTGTAAGATTGTCAAGGTGAACAGACACCCATGCTCCAAATCTTGTACGATGTTCCCTGCATAAATTTGCTTGCAACCAAAGCTTCGATGTAAAAAAACTAATCAGAGCTGCCATAATTTTAAATATAGATATTGACATTATATCCTTAATAATTAGAGTGGGAAGAAAGGAGATTTGCTCTGGAAACTTCACAGTAGATAATGAGGGGGCTTTGGGGAAAGGTGTCTCAGTTCTGAGTTATTTCAGAGAGAACTTACATATTTCCTCCTCTTTGCGGGCCCACCAAGAATCCCAGAATGAAGAAAACATGGAATAAGGCTGATGCTTATGTCACACCCTCATTAGAACTTCCCATTACCCCAAAATGAAAGGCATATGAGACCCTTGACTTAATTCCCAGAATCATCTCTTGATACCATCCTCTTCTTTTTGCAACTGTCTTTGATTATTTTGCATTCGAGACCCATTGAAAAAATTCCGTGTTTGCCTTGACACGGTGTAAGCTTTGCCTGGAAGGTGCATCTGGTGAACTTCTCTGCAGCCTCAAGACTTGGCTCAAATGTCCTCTGCTTTGTGAAACTATACATGTTTTTTAAGACCTTTTCAGCCAGAGGGATTTTTTTTTTTCTCATCCATCCTACGAAGCTCTTCACATCTATCTTTATTCTGACATCATCTCAAGCATTGACCGACAGAATGGTCACCAGCCCTTCATCTGGGTTAGGGTCCTGAAGGGCCCATGCTGGTCTGTGAAGTCTGAGGGGGTTTAGAGAGCCCAGGGTTGACCAGGGCCGCGAGGATGAGGTCAGTGCTTCCCCGTGGGCTCAGGAAAGCAGATATTTACAAAAGGGCTCAGACCCTTTTTAGTATTTTAGCTACCTGTGAGGTCATACCAGTGCCCACCAGCTCAATATTAGTTCTGCCACTATAGTTCCTCATTACATAGATTTGGAGTTATTTACTTGTCTGACTTACCCATTAGACTGAAAATTCTTCCAGGACAGAGACCTTGGGTCTTGTTTATCTTTCTGTCTCCAGAGCCTAGCATGGCGCCTGGCATGGAGCAGGCCTATTGATTTCTGGGAAGAACTTACAGTCTGTCCCTAATGAATCAAGATGAAAGCATTTCCCTCCATCTCCAAGGTGGAGCCCTGAATTGGATTGGTCATATGTAAATTTACCTATTGAGCTGTTTCAGATTTTTGTTTTCCTTTACTTTACTTTGAGTGGGCACTTTTTTCCTACTATGATTTAAAAAAATAAATAAATAAGTGACTATGATTGTTGCTCACTGTTTCATTTCTTTCTTCCTAGAATATACTGCAGGCTACTCCCCTAGTCATGGGAGGGGTAAGCCAGATCAACTTTTCTTCACCTCTTAGTGATGAAGATTCAGGGATTGGCTTTGCTTGTTATAGGTATTGATATAGACAGAGCAGACCCCATAGTTGGCTTTAATCTAAAACTATTTAGAACAAACAAGATGAGGAAAAAGAAATGACGGCCCAGATTACTAGACTTTTCAACATTGGGGTTTGGGGCTAAAGCCAGAGCTAATGATAGTGTCACTTTGTTTCATGTTTTGTCAGGCACTTAGTGATGAGACCCCATGGACCATAGCTGCCAGGCTCCTCTCTCCAGGGAATTCTTCAGGCCACAGTCCTGGAGTGGGCTGCCGTTCCCTTCACCAGGGGATGTTCCCGACCCAGGGACCAAACCCGGGTCTCCTGCATTGCAGGCAGATTCTTTACCATCTCCGCCTGCAATGCAGGAGACCCTGGTTCAATTTCTGGGTTGGGAAGATCTGCTGGAGAAGGGATAGGTTACCCACTCCAGTATTCCTGGGTTTCCCTGGTGGCTCAGCTGGTAAAGAATTCGCCTGCCATGTGGGAGACCTGGGTTTGATCACTGGGTTTGGAAGGTTCCTTAGAGAAGGGAATGGCTACTCACTCCAGTATTCTGGCCTGGAGAATTCCATGGACTATATGGACCATGGGGTTGCAAAGAGTTGGACACGACTGAGCGACTTTTACCTTCACTTTAATGATGAGAGAGTTGGGGCACTATTTGAAGATTCCCAAGCTCCCCAATCAAAATTCCAGTTTCATACTGGCTTAATAGCACCCAAATCTCATGCCAGTTTCTAACACAGATTATTGAAGAAAGAAAAGAAGGAAGAAAGGACAGCTGAAAGGAAGGAAGGAAGACAGGCAGAGGAAGAAAGCTCTCTGTCCGTCATCAGTGAACTAATGAACAGGCTGGGATAATGGTGGGGGGGGGGGGTGCGGTCTGAGAGTGTTCTAACAGATACTAAGCTAGATCTGATTTTGGAGCACACTGAAGTCTGTAGTAGGGGGGGAAATATATATATATATATCTTCTGAGAGACAGAACTCTCAGAATCTAGGTATTCCTCTCAGAATCTAGGTGCTTCTAGTTCTGTTACAAGGCAGTGTTTCTTTCACAAATAATATTTTCAGCATCATAGCCCTTGGCTAACATTGACTGATCCAGATATCTCATTTTCACGTTGGCAGTGCGTCCCCTCGCATGCAGACCTGAAAGTGGGGCTACTGACGGGAGACTGAGAAGCAGACCCAGTCCTGTGGAGACTGGGTAATCTGTTTGCTTTGCAGGGTTGGCGATGGGGCATGGGAATGCCACACTTCCCTGGAGTTTCAAATGGGCAGGAATCACTTTTTGAGTCATTAATAATGGAGATAAAGGGGGAAGAATCCAGGTATTGATAGTGCATAGACGGGAAAGTTGGAAGCTGGATTTGTATTTAAAGTTTCATGTTTAGTAGGGAAAATAGCCAGGCACACACATAATTCAAGGTAAGAAGAGTTACAGTTCATAATGTAAATCCAAATAATTTACAAAGGTGATTCAGAGAAGGAGAGGTAGGATCTCACATTTCTGAAGGGTAGAACGTGAGATTAAGGATGGACTTAAAAGAGTAAAAGCATTTTAATTGGACTTAGAAGAATAAAAGGAATTCCACTGATTGACAGTTGGTGAAAAGAGCATTCTAGGTGGAGAATGAACTGATGCATGAAGTTTGGAAAGTATAAAATGTGAAAACATTCATAATGATGACTTTTCTTTGTGCATATAATACATGTTGAAGTGAGCAGCTATTCTGAATGGCTTATTCTCAGAGGAGTGAATAGGTAAGAACTGCATCTTAGTCTGTATCTTAAGTCTACCCAAGGTGTGAATCTGGAAACCAAAATGAATCTAAGGTTATTACTTGTAATATCAGGTGATTCAGTGTTTATATGTTCCATCGATCTATCTCTTTTTATTATGGTTTATTATAGGATATTGAATATAGTTCCCAGAAGGACCTTGTTTATCCATCATATATATAATGGTTTGCATCTGCTAATCCGAGATTCCCAAATCATCCATTCCTCACCCTTTCCCCCGTGGCAACCGCAAGACTGTTCTCTATATCTTGAGTCTGTTTATGTTTCATAGGTAAGTTCATCTGTGTTGTATTTTAGATTCCACATGTGATATCATACAGTGTTTGTCCTTTCTTTCTTACTTACTTCAGTTAGTATGATGATCTCTAGCCCATCTGTGTTGCTGCAAATAGCATGATTTCATTCTTTATGGCTGAGTAATACTCCGTTGTATATACCTTCCTTTTACCCATTCACCTCTCGGTGGGTATTTAGGCTGTTTCCCCGTCTTGACTGTTGTGAATATTGGGGTGCATGTGTCTTTTTAAACTATAGTTTTTTCCTGCTTGCATGCCCAAGAGTTGGATTGTTGCATCATATGGTAACTCTTATTTTTATTAGTACTTTTTGCAGAACCTTTGAGGAGTTCATTTTGAGGAACTGTTTTTTCATAGTGGCTTCACAAATTTATATTCCCAACAGCAGTGTAGGAGGGTTTCTGTGAGGAGACTCAAGATTTATATATCTGTCTATCTTTATCTCTCTGTCTATCTATGTATGTTTCTATCTATCTGTCCATCCAAGAAGGAGAGGTATTGTATCACAACACGGGGTAGTGGAATGCTGAGAAAATGGGCAGGTTGTTGCAGCGTAGCAAAAAAAAGAGTGGTTTTTAGCAGATTCATCTTTAAATCCCAGCTCACTTTAACTTCATAAGGTTTGTTTTCCTCATTAATAGATAAAGATTAAAATTTTTTCAGGATTATTTTGAGAATCTTGGCATATATTAGAGGATGACACCTGGAATGTAATAGATAATTAATATTCTTCTTCTTTCATCCTAGTCTAAACATCAGATGCTTAAATCTTATAGATCAGAAGTTTCAGCATTAGTAAGAGTTATGCAACAGTTATTTACCATTCAATTCATTCCATCCATTCTTGGTGAACTAACTGAAGACAAAGTGGGCATTGAGTTCCATTTTTCAGAGACTCAAGATACTCCATGAGAAGCCTGCCTAAAGGAAGATAGGGTTCCTGGTCGCAAGTACACTCCTGGGAAATGGAGGCATGGAAAATCCTTTGGTTCTGCCTATTTCAACAAGACTGAGTAATCTTTATAGATATGGTTATATATCTTTAGATATAACCAAACCTAAGCAGGAGCCCTGTGTAGGAGCCCACGGATTTATAATTAACTTGTCTAGGGCCCTTTTAGCTTTATTCAAACTGTCTTTGACTGAAAGACTCCATTTTCTTCCTCTTTCAGGTCCAGATGTGAGACCTTTTAGCTTTTAACCAACGAAGACCCTAATGCGTCTTTCCTGAGTTACTGTAATGAGACTTTTGGCTCCTGCTTTATGACAAGTAAATGAATTTGCCATTTTGGTGACTGGTTGCTTCAGGGCATGCTCTGAAGACTTGCGTGACAATGCCTCTAACGTGCTAGGTCATTAACAACAGTTGTCCAGGGGCTTCCCTGCTGGCTCGGTGGTAAAGAATCCACTGCCTGTGCAGGAGACACAGGTTTGGTTTCCGGCCCCAGAAGGCCCTGTATGTGCCCTAGAGCCCACAGGCCACAACTCCTGAAGCCCAAGTGCTTCAGCTCGAGAAGCAGTGAGGAGCCCAACACTGCAGCTGGAGAGTGACCTCCACTCCCTGCAGCTGAGGAGAAGCCTGCACGCAGCAAGGGCCCAGCACAGCCAAAAGCAAACACGTAAATAAATAGAGTTACAGAAAAACAAAAACAGTTGTCCAGCTATGGAATTAGTTACTGACTAATATTGCAACAGGAAAATCATTATATTACAAAAGAAAGGGAAATAACATTCATACTCTGGGCCCCATTTTACTGAGAGCTTTAAACATGGAAGGTGTGGAATTATTGCTACTTGGCAAGAAAAATGCTTGTTCAAATACTCACGTGAGTTTTAGAGGACTAAATGATCATCTCCAAGACTGACCATCTAGAAGAATCTCAGAAGGGTGTGTGCTCGTGTGT
Organism: Cervus canadensis; assembly: GCF_019320065.1. Taxonomy (NCBI): domain Eukaryota; kingdom Metazoa; phylum Chordata; class Mammalia; order Artiodactyla; family Cervidae; genus Cervus; species Cervus canadensis. Next base: position 40,745,735 of record NC_057415.1, on the reverse strand, counting down.
AGACACGTGTAAAACACCCAGTCCCATCTGCCCTGCCCTGGAGCTAGGTCTTGGCATTGAGTTTAGTCCCCAGATTCTTTGAGAACCTGAGTGTTTCTATCATTCTCTGCACCACCACCAAATAGCATGTCTTTCTGTGGTACTCTATGAAAAGTTCTTTGGTCAAGTTTCTAATCGGCAGGATTTGTTGTGACTAACAGGTTTCTGGGTGGATTTCCACAAAAGCATTCAGAAAGGAGTAAGAAATAGCCTTGTGGACCAGGCAGGCTTTTTCTAAGGCTGTAACATTTGAGCTGGGCTTTGACAGGAAGTGGGAAAAAAAATGCCTGGGAAAGAAGACTCAAGGGCATTTAAGTAACAGAAATAGAATTAATCCATTCAACAGATAGTTGCAATAATGTGAAAGTCTTACATTAGAAAAAATACAAGCGCCATGAGGGCACACAGCCAAGGGACTTAATCTAGCCTTGGTTGTGAAGAAAGGTCTCCCTGAGAAGAATTAAGTCAGGCAAGTGGTGGTGAGAGAGTGTGACTGCAGGCAGAAGGATCAGGAAGTGGAGATCCAGGGATGAGAGAGAATTTATCTTGCTAGGGAAAGTGAAATTCTGTCGGCAAGGCTGGAGTATACCTTGGAAGGAAGAAGATGATGCAGGATGAGCTGGGAGCCGTAGCTGAACGATGGAGCATGAGAGGTCGTGCAAGTCATATCAAATCATTGAGATTGTTGTCTTAAGGCAGTGAGGTATCACTGAAGAATTTTAGGTTAGAGAGACACAAATTGCTTACACAATTAGGAAAAGTATCAAGGTGGCTGTAAGGACATGGATTAGAGTGAACAAAGGCTAGGGGCTGGGTGGCCAGTTAAGAAAGCCTCTGAGTAATGGCTGAGTAATATTCCATGGTGTATATGTACCACAGCTTCCTTATCCATTCGTCTGCTGATGGGCATCTAGGTTGCTTCCATGTCCTGGCTATTATAAACAGTGCTGCGATGAACATTGGGGTGCACGTGTCTCTTTCAGATCTGGTTTCCTCGGTGTGTATGCCCAAGAGTGGTATTGCTGGGTCATATGGCAGTTCTATTTCCAGTTTTTTAAGGAATCTCCACACTGTTCTCTGTAGTGGCTGTATTAGTTTGCATTCCCACCAACAGTGTAAGAGGGTTCCCTTTTCTCCACACCCTCTCCAGCATTTACTGCTTGTAGACTTCTGGATAGCAGCCATTCTGACTGGTGTGTAATGGTACCTCATTGAGGTTTTGATTTGCATTTCTCTGATAAAATTCATTTGAATCAGTTCTAATGAGATGGATGAAACTGGAGCCCATTATACAGAGTGAAGTAAGCCAGAAAAATAAAGACCAATACAGTATACTAACGCATATATATGGAATTTTAAAAGATGGTAACGATAACCCTATATGCAAAACAGAAAAAGAGACACAGATATAGAGAACAGACTTTTAGACTCTGTGGGAGAAGGTGAGGGTGGGATGTTCAGAGAGAACAGCATTGAAACAAGTATACTATCAAGGGTGAAACAGATCACCAGTCCAGGTTGGATGCATGAGACAAGTGCTCGGGGCTGGTGCACTGGGAGGACCCAGAGGGATGGGATGGGGAGGGAGGTGGGAGGGGGGGATCGGGATGAGGAACACATGTAAATCCATGGCTGATTCATGTCAGTGTATGGCAAAAACCACTACAATATTGTAAAGTAATTAGCCTCTAACTAATAAAAATAAATGGAAAAAAATTAATAATCTAAAAAAAATAAAAAATAAAACCTTAAAAAAGAGAAAGAAAGAAAGGCTCTGAGTAATCCTGTGAGGTGACTGATGATGATCTGGAATAGATGCTAACAGTGGGGTGGAAAGACGTGAAATATGGAGGTGGGAGCAGCAGAATTTGCGTGCATGTGAAACAGAAGAGCCTGCTGTGTGTGGAGAATGTCAAGCGCCTCATTATGGATTGAACACAGGGTGCATGCATGTGTGCGCGGAGAGATGAGCTTGAAAGGCGAGTTGGAATCAGATCGTAAAAGGCCTTGACTGTTTTGAGGAGTCTGGCCTTATCATGAGGATTTACGAGCTCTGCTCTCTAACTTCCTATGTCTTGGTAACCTAAACTGTTCTAAACATCTATTATAGGATTCCAATTTCATTAGCATTTTAACACATTACCACATTTTCACCCTTGAGCGGCCAAGCATGGTTATATCTTCATATTGGAGAGTAAGTCATAATCAGACAGTCCAATACTTTCCACTCCATAAGGTTATTTTTTCGACGTTTCCCATTGTGTAATCGCCAGCTATCTGCTCAGTTCATGTTGAGGTCTCCCTTACCCGCACTGGCAATTTCCATATTGTATCACCGCACAAGGGAGCACTCAGCGTGGGATTACAGAGCGTCGGAGCTGGAGGTGATCGCTGAGAACAACCCAGTTCAATCTCTTCATTTTACGGTTGGAGCTCAGGTGGGTAAAACGATTGGCCCAGGCAAATGCAGCTATTTTAAGCCCAGAAAAGACTCACTTGAGTGTTTCTTCCAGCCCCGATTCCTGGGAACGACAGTGCCTACACGCTCGGTCTCACCTGGGACCGCTGTCCACCGGTTCCTCAGTTATCTCGGACCGAGGAATAATCCTGGTTGAGTTCCTTTGGGCAGTTCTCTTCCACTCTAGTTTGTTTCCACTCTTCTGCTCAAAATACTTAGCCTGCAAGCTGCGCTCTATCTTCTTGTGATGGAGGGACTTTAAGTGGGCGATTGAGCCCTTCTGGGGAAGTATGGGAAAAGCTGTTGAAGAATAACAATTATCATTAACATTTAGTGGAGTACTAAATGTTCCAGTCACTGGCTTAGCTGGTTTTTTTTAGCTTTTATTAACATATAGAATTCTTACAACAACTCTATAATGTAGGTACTAGTAATATTATTTACTTACTTTATAAATATGAAACTGAGGTGTTATCAGCTGACCCATGTCAAATTGTGACTGAGTGATGGTGCTGGGATTTGAAGCTAGATGTTTGGACAATAACCACCGCACAATTGTGCCCTTAACTGTTAGGCTGCAGAGCATTCAGATTGAAGAAAACGTTAAAAACTGAAATGCCGCTGTCATCTCATCACACATTGCTATTAACATTTGTCAGTTTGTTGACTTTTGAAGCTTATTGAGGTAGTATTTATTATTTACAGTGTTGCCATCATTGGGGTAGTTTTCTTTACCTCTGTGAGCCCACAGCCACAAATGGGAGATTTTGCTAAGCTGGGGTTGGGGTGGCTGTGCCTATATCATATACAAGCCAAGAAGATGAAGACAGCCTGCAGTGAAAGATGCAGTGAAGCTAGCCCCAGGCCGTGACCTCATGGAGGACAGCACCTGACTTCTGATGGCTTTTCCCTCGGTGGGTTCACTCGTTTGTGAAACCCAGTTGAATGTCTTTGTAGCTTCTGTTGGATGTTGCCTCTTTTTTTCTAAAAAGGTTTACCAACTCATCTGAAACATTCCCAATTCTAAACAGTATGGTTCTGTGGGACAAAATTGGCAGCAAGAGCCCTCGACAGTGGATTAGGGAAGGGACCAATTCTCTGATAAGGGACTTCGGGCTGGGGATGTCCCGTGGCGACTGGCCCCCCTCATATGAGAGCAGAAATGGAAGAGAGCTGACATTTAGCTTACTGCAAGCTGCTGCTAGAAATATAGATACGGATAATTTATCTACAAATAACAATAAAAGGCAGACCTCCCTCCTCAGGCCATACTCTGAATACAGGGGAGATTGATAATAATATTCATCAGTTATTCTTTATAGCAGTATCTTAGGTATTTTTTTTTTAAATCGATTCCTGTTTTTCATGATAACCTTGTGATATAGACAGGTGGCATTTTTGTTTTCCACACAAACAAACCAAGGTTCAAAGAGGTAATTATTCAAGTCATGAAAATATTGAGAATAATAAATGCTTTCCTAAGAAGCTTCAAAACTCACCAAATTAGTAGATGATGCCAATAGTAATACAAATGTGTTGTGACATCGCTATTTCAGTTTTAGATGCATTGGCTTGTAAGAACTAGTAGCACAGAACATTTTGTCCATGCTTAATTTGTGAAGATAATCATTTTTTAATGTTATAATCTCTATTTCTGATCTGCTTTTGCCTAGGGAGATGGAGTTAATAGATTAAAAGTAGATGCTTTATGAAGTCACATTATGCATGGTCTGGACACAGCTGCCAAAATTCCAAGCTACCTGGTAATACATTACCTTCAATTTCATATGCATTAGTGGAAACAATAATAGCTGACATATACAGGATATTTACTATGTGCTGTACGCTCTTCCTAGTTCTGTGTCTAATCATCTCACCCCTAAAACCACGTTCTCAAATTCCTCGCTTGGGTCATTCAGTGTTCCTTACTACAATCTCCTTGATACCCACAGTTTCCTGTTGGAATGTTCCTTTCACTCTCATGTTTTACCAAAAATATGTCTGTTGCCCTAGGGTGTTGTATCCTCCACAGCCTCATTGAGTTGCTGCTCAGGCACTCAGTTGTGTCCGACTCTTTGCGACCCCCGGGACTGCAGCACACCAGGCTTCCCTGTCCTTCACCATCTCCCAGAGTTTGTCCGTTGAGTCAGTGATGCCATCCAACCATCCTGTCCTCTAACATCCCCTTCTCCTCCTGCCCTCAATCTCCCCCAGCATCACGGTCTTTTCCAATGAGTTGACTCTTTGCATCAGGTGGCCAAAATATTGGAGCTTCAGCTTCAGCATCAGTCCTTCCAATGAATATTTAAGGTCGATTTCCTTCAGGATTGACTGGCTTGAGCTCCTTGCGGTCCAAAAAGAATAGCTTTATTGATAGGGCTATTCTTTCGTCATACATCACGTTCTTCCAGACCAGCTATTGGAATAACTAGATTTCTTCTATCCATTGCTGCTCTCCTGCGTTTTGCAAAAGTTTGTTGTTGTTCAGTCTCTTAGTCATGTCCAACTCTTTGTGATGCCATGGATTGCAGGGTTCCAGGCTTCCCTGTCCTTCACTGTCTCCCAGAGTTTGCTCAGACTCATGTCCATTGAGTTGATGATGCCATCCAACCATCTCATCCTCTGTTGCCCCCTTCTCCTCCTGCCTTCAATTTTTCCCAGCATCAGGGTCTTTTCTAATGAGTCAGCTCTTCATATGCAAAAGTTTATGTTCTTTGAAATACACTGATTGCTTCCTGTTTTCTCACTGTGGTTATCTACCAGCACTCTGATCACTGTCCAGTTATGTTCCTGGGTCATAGTTTCACTCTATGTGATCTATCCTCATTCCTGGAAATGTCAAAATCCTGTTGGCCAACTCATCCAGCATTCTAACCTCTCAATTTCTTGACGTTAATTACCGCCAATGAATTTTATTTCCACTCCAGTTCAGCCACTTATTCCCATGACCACATCCTAGATCCACATTACTTGAAACCACATCATTTTCAGAATAGCTGATGCAAACATCCATTCTTGAGTCTTCATATCTTTCAGTCCATGGATCCCACCTCTGTAATGCTTCTTTAAGTTTGCTTCTTTTTTTATACAACCTGGATTCGGTGGGCCATCATTATAATCACCACATCACAAAAGCTCTCAGTGTCTTTATTCTTCACCACCTCATATTATCTGCTATCTAGATGAAACTGATCCAGAATTTCTCCTCAGTGCCTGGACAGAGGCATCAGAACACATCTAGAGAAAACTATTATCTCAGACTTCAAATGTACTTCTAACCCTGTGCCCCAGTCTTTGCTGTGATTTTCCAGGCAGCTTGCTTCTTCAGGTAAGGGGATAACTGCATTCAGACTGCTCGTTCCTTGTGATTGAGTCAGCTTCCAGCCCATCTAACCTTCACTAATACTTCATCAATGAAGCAGAAAAGGCACCGCATCTGTAAACCCATCTCTGCCTGTGCTTGCCTTCTCCTTCCCTCCTGTTACATCTGAAAAGGGCTTTTCTTCTCTTCGCAGTAGAGGTCAGTCCTTTCCCAAAGTCCCTCACTCAGTCTTCATGCATTTCCTTTTTCTCCTGCAATTCATCCACCTACTTCCTGTCTCATCAGCCTGTCCTCTCGGGATCCATCTCCGCCCCTCACAGATGTCCTCTGCCGTCCCCTTTTCTCAGATAACTTTCTCCTGGATTCCGCATCTCTCATAAGTTACCACCACACTTGTTGCCATATTCTCACAGCCAGCTTCAAAACCTGTTGTCCACTCAGGCTAACCTCAGGCCCCGAGCACACCTCAGTTTACTCCAATCAGGGTTTTCCCCAACAATCCAAAGAAAATGCTCTTGTCAAGGTCAATTATAACCACCTCAATAATTTCAATATTAGGTCCAATGGCAGTTTTTCTACCCACATCTTACTAAATCTCTTAGCTTTAATCAAAGTTATTTTTTTTTTTTCCCAAGTCACTTTTAGTAATTCCTCTTCTCTCCAGCTGCTTTTTCTCGGCCTTTTTTGTATTTTTCTTCTTTTACCTGATCTCTAGGTGCAGGAGCACCCCAGGCCCATTCTCCTTCTTTCTCTGTAGACTTTCGTTAGAAGACCCTTTCTGTTTTCATTGTTTTAAATGCTGTGTATGTGCTGACAATGTCTAAATGTCAGTCTCTAGCAGAGATCGCTCTTAGATCTCCAGATTTGTGTACCCACTTACCTACCTGATGTCTCTTTTTTAACATGCCCCAAATCTCAAAGAATCGTGTTCTTTCTCTGCCCTTCCATCTCATTAAATGACACTGCCGTTATCCAGTTGCTCAAAGCAACACCCTTATAATTAAGCTTGAGTGTTTGCTCTTTAACATCCAAATGCGTATCAAAAGTTTTGTCATTCCTATTTATGAGAAGTGTTTCAGATCCATAGGCTTCTACCGATCTTTCTCTCTCCCACACTCTCCCAAAGGCTCCATCATCTCTCTCCTGGATTACTGCAGTGGCCACTGAAGATGTGGCCTTCACCGAATCTCCTGCTTTCAGCAAACTCTTCCTCACAGAAGAGCCAGTGAATGCTTTAGATACATAAATCATGCGGTCTGTCTTTCGCCTTTAATGTGCCCGTGGTTTCCCTTCACACTTAAAACTCAGCGCCTTCCGGGCCTGCAGACGCTATATAATCTGGCCCCTGTTGACTTAGCCAGCATTATTCTCTGCCCTTCTCTTGCTTCAGGACCACAAAGGAAGAGTTGGGCCCCAGTGTGAATCCTGTAATTCCTCTTCTTAAACCGTGTCCATTTTCATTAGTATTTACAAGTTGTGATTTTAAATGGAATGTTTGTTTACATCCTTATCATGTCCTTCTTCCCCTAAGTTGTAAGCTCCATGACCTCAGCGTCTACAGCGGTTTTAGTCACTAGTACATACCAGCAGGTGGACAGTGTGTACCTTATAAATAACCCCTGGATAAATGAGTGTTGATGGACAGTAATTATAAGGTATAGATCTATTATGGATAAATACCATATTTGGTTTAATGAATCAATGTTTAGATTGTACCTTAAACTACATCTCAAGGGAATTCGGAGGTCTATGCGGCATATACTATATTAAACACACACTGTTATTGGTGGTTTGATGCGATCGTCACCACTGTCGTGTTGGGATTGCCATCACAATCATTAGTAGTTTATTAAGCATATTTATTGAATTCCAAGAATTGTGTTAGGCACAAAGTTAAAAAAAAAAAAGATGACACATTGTTTATGGGAAAGAAAGAGACATTAAAAGGGGAGCAATAAATTCAGAAAAGGCTCTGTGATTAGGACTTTGAGTCAAGTTCCCTTTGATGACAGAGGAATGAAGACAAGTGGTCCCAGGTACTTTTACATGCAAATGTTATCTTTATGACTCAAAGCAGCGCTTGAACACCAGAAAACAGAAATGTAAGTCATCGTCTCTTGTCTCAAGGAACTCATATCCTGGAGAAATTAACTGCAGCATTCTTATTATATTAATCTACACTCCAAATAAAGGATGTATTTCTGTTTTTATCCATAACATTGCTGCCAGATTAATAAGAATTTTCAAGATCTTAATGGATTGATTTCAGCATAATTGTAACTATATTAATTCAGTGCAATTACCTCTCAGTAAAATTTAAATGAAGCTAAATTGAAGAAATTAGAAATATTTGAAATCTCTAGTTGGAAGCCTGGAGGCATTGTAACCTCGTCTATTTTCATCTCAGTGTATTTGTAGTTAACCTCTAGGTAGATGGTGAGTACGTTTCTTGCAAGTTGAAGAGTTTCACACCCTATCAGCACTTCAGAACTTGGATTTTGCAAAGCAATCAAGAAGAAATAAAGAAAACTGCACACACACACACAAAACCAAATCCTGAGCTGCCAACCAGGACAAATGTACGCAGTCGTTGAACACATTCTGAGTGCTTTATTACAAACTGTTGCCCACAAGAAAACAGTTAGATTTAGGGAAACTAATGTAAGGGTAATTGAGGCCACAGGGGAATTATAAAAAAAAAGTTTTCAAAATATTAGTAAAGAACTCTGACTTAGAGGGATTAACATCATGTGGTAAAAAAAAAAAAAATGCCTGGGCCCCGAACTTGGAGGATCAGCTCTTGCCGTTACGCGCAGTTCCACACTGGGCGGGCCCCTTGATCTCTTGCCTCCATTTTCTAGTGATTCCTGCTCTTCTGACTTGATGGTGCAATTGAAGATCTAATGAATGTGGAAGCACTTTTTCAACTATTAAAACCTTTGCAAGTGTAACTAAGGGGGATGATTGGAAAAGCACTTCATAACCATATTTAAACAAGTAGAAGTAATCTGGTAGCAGAATGTCTGAGGACAATGTCCAATTTATGAAAATTGGCTCAAAACTATCCCCAGAGTCTCTAGTTTTATAAATATACTTGTTCTGTTTCTTTTGGCTACTTAAAAAAAGAATCTTGACTCAACTCTTTTATTGCACATTTACTCATGTGCAAGGCTCCATGAGAGGGTCCATGAGGGCTAGTAAGATACGGGATGTTGATGAACCATTCTCTTTGAGTTCCAAATCATATTGGAATAGAAGGGAAGGTAAAGCAAATTTTAAATGCTCCCATTGCGGTAGATGCTGTTCCTATTATATCTCACATATGTGCTGTAATAAATTAGGGAGAATTTTTTTCCATTTATCGATGCTGAAAAGGTTGACAGATGCTAAATGAGTGTCTGAGGTTAGGTTTGGAAGTTCAGATTGAAAAACTCAAAATGGTTTTTTTTTTTTTTAAGTCGTGTACTTTCTATTATATTCAGTCCCCTTCTGTTAAGTTTAAAATAAGAGTCATAAACAAAAATGTTGTTAAATAGATATTGACTGTAAAGTCAGTTGTATAAACAGTAAGCTTTCTGAATGTCCTGCACCTCCCCAGTCCCTTGCATGGCTCTTTCCTAGGCTTCTGCTCAAATAGCACATTTTCAGACAGACTTTCCTGCCCACCCTGTGTATTGACCAGTCAGTCTCACGCATCCCATCTATGTTCTGTTCTGTCTTTGCTTTCAGTCGCTAAGTCACATCTGACTCTTTTGCGACCCCATTGACTGTTGTCTGCCAGGCTCTTCTGTCCTTGGGATTTCCCAGGCAAGAATACTGGAGTGGGTTGCCATTTTCTTTTCCAGGGAACTTCCCAACCCAGGGATCGAACCTGCATCTCTTGTGTCTCCTGCCTTGGCAGGAGATTGGATTCTTTACTGCTGAGCCACCAGAGAAGCCCCACTATGGTATTAATACCATAATGCTCACCTTTCTCCTCAGTTATCTTTATTTATTTATTTATTAGGAGGATAGCATAGCATGATGGTTAGAAGTACATAGTATAGACCAGTGCTCTTCAATAGATAGATAATCCAAGTCACATAAATTTTAAATTTCCCATTGGTGGTGGTAGTACTCAGTCACTCAGTCCTGTCTGACTTTTTATAACCCCCATGGACATTTTCCAGGCCAGAACACTGAAGCAGGTTGCCATTTCCTACTCCAGGGGATCTTCTCGATCCAGGGATCAAAACCACATCTCTTGTGTCTCCTGCACTGGCAGGCGGGCTCTTTACCACTAGCACCACTGTACCCACACCCAAAAGAGTCAAAACAAACAGGTAAAATTAATTTTAATAATACATTTTATATAACCTACTATATATAAATTATGATTTCAATGTACAATGAAGATACACACATAAGCAAGAATATAGTTTACATTATTTGTACTGTCTTCAAATTGTTTGTTTGTTATATAGTTATAGCACATAGCAGTTTGAATTAGCCACATGTCAAGTTCTCGATAACCAAATGTACCCATGGCATTCACATTGGAGAATGAAGCCATAGAGTAAATCTGCCTGGGTTCCATCATTAGCTGTTTAACCTAGAAATTAAAATTGTTAGAAAAGGGTCATTATTTTCTCTGTAATCTCAGCGCCTGTAACAGAGTATGGCATATGGTAGAGGTTATTGATTATGGCAAATGTTCATGGTTAACATGGTGGAAGAGGTAAGCTTTGAGTCTGATTTTGAAGTGTGAGTTGGATTTAGACCTGCATAGAGAAGAGTGAAGACAGATCTAGGAGTTCAAGGGTCATGGGCTTGATTAATAACAAATGGCTTGATTTTTATACAGAGAACAATACACAAAATCATCTGTCTGTGAGGAGATGTAGAGGCAGAATGATGAATAAGGTGACTATTGATAATCAACACTGAAAACTCTGCTGAGTGATTGTGATTCTGAACAGGGTTTTGGGGACCAGACAGACCTGATTGGAATCCCAGTCCTATCTGGGCGATGTTGGTGGGCAGCTTACTCAGTTGTTCTGTGCCTGAATTTCCTCATACATGAAATGGAGGATGTTCATCCTTACACATTTAAGGATTAAAGAAGATACTATATGCAAATCCTTAGACGTGTAGTGTGCATTCAGAAGTCTTAATCAGTGTGGGTGATCTAATTGCCATTGTTATCATTTTATTAATTATTTCTACATTAGATGTAGAGGAACCTGCAGCCTTGAATCTCAGACTAACACACTGCACTGTAGTCTCCGTAAGCATGTTGCTGTTACTGCTTCTCTGTCCTCATCGCTTCCCTGAGTAGACCCCCCAGAAACTCCTCATCACCTGCACACGGAAGCCCAGGCGCCTCCTCAGAGCACCACGGCCTCAACAACATAATCCCCCTAACTCTTTACACATTGCACTCTAGCCACGCGGAGTCATGTAGAATCTCCTGAATAGTTCACACTGGTTAATGTGGTTCTGTTTGGGAGCACATCATCCCTCTGCTATTGTTATGCACTTGTGTGTCTGGAAAATGATGTCATACACCCCAAAATTCATCCCAGGTATTTTCAACCTGAGGAAACACAGAGATATTGGGCCACATCTCCTTAGAGAGCATTTTGTAATACCATTTCTTATTTACACGTCAATTTCCTTCAATAGGTTGCCATATATTTGAGGGAAGGAGCCAAGTTCTATTTATGTGTGTATCCCTCGTGTGCAGCATGATATAGATGTTCAGCTAATACTTGTTAATTGAATGAATGTCTGTGCTTGAGGCAGTGAGAAGCTCTTGAAGACTGCTGGGCTACCAAGGCTTTTGTTAATGTCTGGACGACTATATCTCAATTCCTATTTGCATAACTCTTGAACTGATTATCTGGAAACCCCATCCTTTCTGAAACAACTGCTGTCAGGGCCTCCCATATGAGAAAAAGATTAAAACCTGAACCAGCTTCCCTGGTATTCATCTTCCTCAGCAAAGCTTTAACTGCTGCTGGCTTATAAGGTGGGATTTCCTAATTGTGTTTAAATCTCCTATCTACTGCTGGCCATAGATGTGCTAACAAATGAAAGTTTCTGTGTGTGTGGTGTAGGGGGGGAGAAAGTTTTGCCTCTTATAGCAAGGAAATAGTTTGAGGCTATGTTTTAATTAAAATGAATATCTGCGCTATCTTAATGTTATTGCCAGTTAAGTGTAGCAGGGTGATTTAGAGTTCTATAACACAATTATACTCTGGTAATGAAGCTCTGCAGAATTATCCTTGGAATTTAGAATGCAGAAGGGAGCAGTAGCTCTCATTTGTAACCATGTTACGGCCTTTATTGTTACAGTATTTTCTGTTTTCCTCAAAGATTAACTCCATCGTATTTAAGTCTCTGGCTACATTACAGAGAGATAGAGAAACTGGGCAATGGGAACTGTTTTACTGTCCCTGCAGCCCATCTTAATGTTTTACTGAGGGGACAAAATAGCAGGGAAATTGCGTCAGAGCATCACCACTTTTATTGTTCTTGCTCTGGCCCTCCTGACTAAGCCCCCCTCAGGCTGGCCTGTGCAGTTCCTGGCTGACCCTCACTTGAGGCTGTGTGATGGTCAGAACAAAGTTTCAAGGGCCACCAGGGACGGCTGCGTTTCAAGAAGAAGGAAAGCAAGCCCAGGGAGGGTGGCGCTGTCCTTGGTGCTGAATCCCTCTGCCATTTCAGGTGTGGGGAGAGCTGCTCTGGCGGAAAGAGGGGCGACAGTGGTTAAAAGAGTGAATTCTGGGGACAAACCCAGAATCCATCACATCCCAGCTGTGGGACCACAGACAAGTCATTCAGCTTCTCTGAGTCGGCCTCAGTTTATTGATCTGTAACATGGGGTGATGGTAGAAACTGCTTCATTGAATCTTTGTGAGAGTGAAATGTTATGCCTGAAACTTAGAAGAGTGGCTGGTGTATGGTGTGGGCTCCACAGGTAACAGAAACTCAGCTGCTGCACAGATGGCTAACCCTTGACCAGCCAGTTTGGAGCTTTCTCCCAAATGGCATCATCTTCAGATTGGCAAAAACCAAGTTATTACACATGTATCTCCCCTAAACTTGCACTTTTTTGAAAATTTCAAAAACAAATTTTGGTTCATTTTGACCCATATTTAACACCTATTATGTGTAAGATCTTTCACTAAGCAATTCAAGTAATACCAACGTGAAGCATATGTTGGATCTGTCTTCAAGGATCTTGCAGCTCAGTAGGTAAAGGCAGGCATGCAGAGTGAGACAGTCTGAATAAAAGAACATAGGAAGTAGTAATGCAAGGTGAGAAGTTGTTTACCTCAGTTAGGGAGGATTTTAATGACGGAGTGACATTTGAACCGAACCTTGGGGGACAAATAAGAATTTTATATGCAGAGAATGTTGGGGAGGGACTCCAAAAAGGTCATCTGGACCAAGTTCAGATGTAGTGAGGTACAGAGAATGAAGGGAGAATGGGAGCATAGTCTAGTGTGTCTGTCTGGGGAGGGACTGTAACATGGAAAAGTGTGCAAAGGTCAAAGTCAAATCATTTTCCTTCATGAAGGCAGGCGAAGGAGTTTTAACATCACTTTGTAGGAAGCTGAGGACCAGCCCATGATACGACTACAACTAGTATGTGTGCTTCTGGTTGACCTCTGCTCAAGGATACCAGATGCTGTAATTCTCTAATGCTGTCTCCACATCAACAGCCTCAATTCTGAGAGCTGGGGAAGCCTCCCTTTCCCCATTCTCCCCACAAAAGGATTGAAGCTAAATTTCAAAGTGACAAAATATACTTTCATTTTCTCCATCTTAATAACTGCTTATTTAGCATTTACTGTATTTCAAACACTGTATATAACTATTTACATACTTTAACTCATAGCAACTGTATGAACTTCCTACTATTATTGTACCCATTTTCCAGATGAGAAAATTTATGTTTATAGTGACTAAACATCTAGCCTCCCATTAAGTCAGCTAGTAGGCTGTAACCCTGGAGATGAGGTCTGTTTTCAGACTCCTCAAGCACTCTACTGCCTGACCATGAATGGGGTCAAGTAAGTGACAGGTTGTTAGGGCCTTGAAGGTAGCATCTTGTTGATGTTGAGGCGTGAACTGTACAAGCAGGTGACACCAAGTTCCAAGTCACTTGACCGCCCCAGGTCCTCACTTTCTTCATTAGTAAAATGAGATGATGGATCTAAAACTTTTCATATTTATAGACAACTTAGCTGTCTGTTCTGTCATAATTTATTAGCTTTGACCGTAACAAGTATCCATGAAAGGGGCCTTGCCCCAGTTCACACACGACAGAATCCAGGCTTAGAGAAGTGACTTTTTCTAGCCCCCTGCAGCCAGGAAATATCAGGGCCAGGTGAGCACAGGTCTTCTACCAGCCAGTTCAGTGCTTCCCCCACCACGCCAAATGGAAGGTGTTCCCAGACCCAAATGTTTGCCATGATTAACCTATCCCATGCAACTAGTTTTTTAAAATCTCTGAGTCTTAAATTATCTCAAATTATTTTCTAAACCCTCACTGACCCTTTTAAAATCAGGATATAGCACCATCTCTTCAAGTTATCTTTGCATAAGCAAAATAAAGGCCCTCTAAATGAGTTCGTGCAGAATGCTTCTCTTCAATATGTATGCTCTGGGAGAAGAGTTATAGCACATTTCTTTCTGCACCACTGAATGGATGGCATTAATAGTAATGCCCCTAGATATTTATATCACAAATCTCTCTATGTTCACCCTCCGGTCAGATGCTGTTAAGCCAAGATTCCCCACTGGTTCACAGTGATGTCAGAGGATATGGTCAAGACATAGTCAAATCCTAAGCTCTAAAAAATCACCCCAAAACACCCAGGGCAGCAGCTGAGTAGAGCATCTCAGCTACAGAACTGTCGGTAGCAGCACGTGTAAATTCTGTTTCTTGGATGAAGAAACGTAATCATTTGTCTGGAAAAATTTCCCTGGGCTCTGAAATGGACACACTGTTAATAATCAGAGCATTAATTAATTAAAGTGAGACTCTATCCACCTTGTCAGGATTCCACCCTTTGTTCTCTGCCTGAAAAGCCACTTCCTTTATGATGATTTGGAAAATTTTATCAGGTGGGTCTGAGTTGATGTGTAGAGTACTTTACCTATTGGGGGCTCTGAAACCTTCTTCTTTCACATAGAAGTGGGCTCCTCTGCCTGGCTCCCTGTGGGCGGAGATGACTGGACCAGTTGGGAGCATCACTGCGGAACCATATCCCAGAGCGAGGCCTGTGTCACTCTGATTCTTCCTCCTGGAAATTCAGAATCTGGATACAGACTGAGTCAGTGAGCTCAGAGTTCTGTTCCCAGGAGGGTTCTCTTCATGGAACGGCTGAGACTGTCATTGTGTGATGAGGTCATGAGGATGCTTGCACAAGTTGGAAGAGCCGGCCGAGGAAGATGGACTCGAGGAGAAGGGAAGGGAGTGAACAAGCAGGGGGATAAAGGCATGAGAAGCCATGTGGCCTTGAAGAGAAAAATAGACGTAACACATGTCCTCCTCTCCAGGGACCGAGAAGAGGTGGTTCTTGTTTCTGGGTAAAGAGGCACCTTCCAAAGCTTTCCAACTCTTTTCATTATTTGTGTGCCAGTTTGAGATACTGGTTTTTGTCTCTTGAAATGTTACAGATCCTCAAAATACAAGTCATTTGAGGCCAGAAATGAGGCACCATTAATATGCATGACGTTTCACGACTCACAAAGAGATAGATTTAATAGGATCTGGTGCCTTATTTTACACAGTTATCATTTGGGCCCTGTGGCCGCAACCGACTTGTTTTTGCTTTAATAGTTATGCCTTGTGCAGTGTTCTCTGTTAATAGTAATAGAAAATTCTATGTTAATAATGCTGTCTGTTATTTACTGAATATTTGCTATTTTTCAGTGAGTGGCCAAGTACTTATATGAACTAGTTTGTTTATTCCTCAAAATCACCCAATGAGGTAGTGCTGTTATTTTTCTAGTTTGCAGATTAGCAGACCCAGTGCTTAAATAAATTGCCTAAAAGCTCACATTTAATGTATGGTCTGGAAGTGGGGTGGTGAGACAAATTCAGCCAGACCCCAGAGTTGGTGTTTGTAATGTCTCTGCCTACTGAATTCTTTGACTGTGTAGAATGGCCTGATATCCTTTATTTGGGGGGGAAAAAATGTTAGTGACAAGAGTGAGATTTCCGTTGGAAGTGACTGGTCCAAACTGGGCAATAAGAAAGCTTTATATTTAATACTGAGAAATAATCTAGTGAAATTTTTTAGAGAAAGTATAAATACAAAGTTTACTACAGAGACAAAGAATGTGCAAGAAAATTACTATTCCAAGTGATTTTCAACCACTTTCCAGTAAGGCCGTGTTGCTTATGGTTAAGGGTATGGGTTATTCGGACAAAAGAATGCTGTTTTTGAATGTTGGAATGACCATTCATTAGCTGTAGGATTTGGGGAGAGTTACTCTGTCTGCAGTCCAGTGTCCTCATTTATGAAGTGGAGATAATTGAATACCTGCTTCAAAAGGTAATAGTAAAGATGAAAGAACAATACAAATAAAATACTTGGCACATGGTAAGTACTTAATAATAAGTATCACTTAATACTTCACAGTGTTGATTATTGAGATGACTGGGGTCCAGGTAACTGTGCTGCTGCCAAGATATTTTGTCTTTTTACTCAGTATTTATATATGCCCTTATGCTCCTTCTAATAAATAATCTAGGTGTACCTCCAGCCTATGTCCCTGACAAACCCCATGAAGAAAACATGGTCCAACAAGCCATAACTCCATGTGAATCTTACAGACAAAAGCCCTGTGAGTCAGAAACCATGAACCCCATTTTACCGATGACTCTTAAGACTCAGAGAGGTCAAGGGACTTTTCAAAGGTTGCACAGCATGAAAGAGCCAAAAGGAAGACATGATCAGACTGTGCCGGACTTTTTACAGTCTTGACATCTTGCTAAGAGAAACCTGGGAGACTGGGATGTCTGGCCGTGGAGTGTGTGTCCCGAGGCAGGATCGGGTGAGGAAATGAGTGTGAGAAGGACAGTGACGCGCGTTACCGCCCACCCACTGACATTCAGAGATGCCGTCCTCAAGGAAACAGTTACCGGCACTTGGGGCTGTGAGAAAAATAGTGAAAGACTTCGGAATGGGCAAAACACATGATTGAGGATTCTGTCTAGCCCACCCTTCTAGGGCATGTCTGCCTCTCCTTGTCTTTGAACTATTTGACTACTTGGTAAAAAGAAAACTGGTGCTAATGCAAATGGTTATTACCCGTAGAGATGCGGATTGTGTTCCGCGGAGAGGGGTTGACGATCGCCCTGTGGATGTTGACCAGCTTCGCCCCTCTTTGTTATCTCCGTCAGCGTTCCTGGTTTCCTAAGTGTCTTCTTCAGACTCTCCTTTGAATGGGTTGCAACATCTTACCGGTTCTCTCATTAATTCATGAGTTAAATGAAATATTTGGCATGTGTTTGTTTCATATTTGTATGAGCATCAAGATTTTATCTTTGGCAAAATTGTTCATAAATAGGAGAGAGCTGCCCACTGCCTCATACAGTTGACTTCATCAGGTACAAGCAAGTGTTTCAGGGCAAAGTCAAAAAGCATCCTTTGTTTATTTAGCATGTACGTTTGAACCAGAAACACCGCATCCATTAGATGGAAGGGAAGGACAGATGAGATCTGTGAAGGAGGAGAAGGGGCTTCACCCTCTGCTTCCTGAGGGGCTGGCCCTGAGCGCTGTGCTGCTTTGGTGACGATTCAGCGGCCTGAGCAGACAGCAGGGGGTGCGGCCGGACAGTGGGGCCAGCTCTGCCGTGAGCCAGCTGTGTGACCTTGGGCAAGTCACGTAGCCCTCTGTCTCTCCACCTGCAAAATGAGAGGCCAGAGCTCAATTATGACCCAGGTCCCTGCCGGTGCTAACTGGCTGTGGTCCTGTGAGTCTGAAGAAGCTGGCTGGTCCTGGCTCGGTGCCTCCTGAGCGACTCTTAGCCCCCAGATTAGCAGGCTTGTGGCAGAAGCCAAGGGCTTGATGGTCTGTGGAATCTGGAATGAACTTCTCCCTTGTAAGCTTTCCTTCCAGATGCCAAGAATAGTGGCATTTGACTAGGGAAAGCATGTTAGTTAGGAGATACTGAACCACCTATGTATAAAGACATGAACTTTAAAACTAGGCTTCTTACCAGAAACTAAAGCTTTTTACACCTCAGACTAATGTTGTAAGGTGTGTATTTTAATTGATTCTAAAAGTGGAATAGAAAGCCATAGTTAAAAGAAAAAATAATGCTTTTGTGAGGTATTGCTACTCACTGTTTACTTTCACCTGAAATTACCTGGAATCCCCCATTCATAGCATTTGCTTGAGTTTGGGTAGCTTTAGCTGAAATTATGACAAAGGGTTAAGTGCCCATTGGAGAGCAGGATTAGGTGACCTCTAAGTCTCCCGATACCACACCCAGACCCAAGGATTATGATTGGAAGTAATTACTGTTTCCTCTTTTATTTCATCTTCAGTTCAATTAGTTGTATATTATATACAATGTGCACAGGGCTTAGAATTAGGAGAATTTTATTTGGAAAGTCAGGTCATCTTTCTAAGCCTCATTTTTATATCTATAGAATGAGGGTATTGGCTTAGATATTATTGCAGTCCTTTGATTTCTGAACTAAATCAAGTTAATTCTAGTAAGCACCTACAGTGTGCCTGTAGTCTGATAGAAGGGCAGAAAACAGACATTAAAAATAAGACTCTTGACCTCAAAGAGTTCACACTTTAATTTTCCAGGAACATTTCTGCCTATTGATTTCTGCCTGTGGATTGAAAAGGCAAGCAGGGTTTTATTTCATTTAAGAATCTACTTCCAGATTTCTGGATTGCCTGGAAATTCTCCTCCCCTAATCTCAGGCAGTTATTTTTTTGAGATATGCAATTGATACATCTCTCCAAACGTTTCCTCCACATGACATTTCCTTCTTCAAGGTTTTGAACTGCGTTCTCTTCCTTTCTGGGAAGTTCACTGGGGTGAAACCTCAGACTTCCTAGGGTACCAGCAGTGATGGAAGAATTTATAAAGTAACAAATCTCTGGTTTCCTCTCAATCAGAAGCAATAGCATGATTTCAGTGACAGCCATGACCTTGTCATCCAGAGTCGCATGGTAGTTAAACCCAGGAGGTTTGGAGTCAGCCAGAACCAGATCACAATCTCTGCTCCTCCCTTTTCTAGCTATGTGACCTTGGCATATTTCTTAATCCCTCTGAGCTTCAGTTTTCTTGTCCTAGAATTTTCTGTGAATTAAATGAGGGGAGAAGGAGGGAGGGTAGAAGGAGAAGAGGAAGAAGAGGAGGAGGAGGAGGTGGGGGGACGAATCAGCTTCAAGGTCTTTCGAGGTCTCTGCTTGGAACTGGGAATGCAACTCCCCCAACATTCTATTGGTGAGTCCAGTCACAAGGAGAGCCCAGATTCAGGGAATGGGTGAAGAGACTCTTTCTGTTGGTGGGTTAGGCTACAGAGTCACGTGGCAGAGGGCTTGGATATAGGGAGAAGCAAAAATTTGCAGCCTTTTTTTTTTTAATCTATCAACTATAAGGCCCTATAAGGAAAATAAGAGTTCATCCCAAACTAAGAGTCACGTCAAAGCCTGTGCTTTTAACCATTCTGCTGTGTAGATTTAACCCATTTGCCGTTAGTACTTGAATTCCTGGCAAGTGTCTTTCCTTCTGGAGAGGCTTGACCTCAGTTTTTGCTTAAAGCATAGCAGAGAGGGTTAACTGTCAGCTCCAGATACCCCAGCATAAGCCACCCGCTTGCACTGAGAGATTCTCCTCTATGTCTTTATTTCTCCAAAGTAAGAAAAAAAAAAAAAACCAAAACAGTAGACAAGAACCCCTGTTTTCTGGCCCAGCTCTGTGTGGGACATCTGATCTATTAACCTGAGGTTCAGGCGTCCCTGTGGGAAGAGGAGGCATGTGTCCTTTCAGCTGGTCTCTGGATTGAGAAACCAATCATCAGTCAGTCTTAAACGTCACCCACTGAACTGGTCTGTCTGGAGCTAGAGTGTTTATGGGAAACAGAGGAAACCGTTGCGGGCAAACGACCTCATTTTTACCCTCATATGGAACCAGGCCATGAGGAAGTGCCAGGTGCCTCTGCCATTGGAAGCTGGGTTTCAGCACCTCCGTCTGCAAGCGTTCTTCTCAAGGCAACTGCACTTTCATTATGTCATCTAACTCTCACAAACACTCTCTGAGGTACACAGAATTAGAAACGCAGATTCTTGCACGGCAGCTGAGGAAACCGAGGCGTGGGGAGATGAAAGGGTACACTTAGCCTGGCACCACTAAAGACGGTCTGAGTCAAGGAGACTTGTGACTGCAAACCCTCGTTGGTGGTTTTCTTTTCTGCCCCACCTCCCCTCAGAGAGATGAGCGACCCACTCACTTGTTCTTGTGTGGAGGCAGCCTGGTAAATAACAGGCTGAAATGCCAGCGTAAAAAAGATTTTGAACAGTGGTTGCAAAATAACAATCTGTGAGTCACATCTTCCCTGAAGGTATTGTATTTGTGCCATATAATGTTTTAAAATATTTTAAACTTTTGAGGCTCCCTATAGAAACCTGTGTTTTCTTGAGAAATAAGATCTATAAACACTGGGCTCACAGTCCTGCACGTATGGTAACGGTATGTCAGAGTGCCGAAGAGGCAGCCCCTCGGGACGGGCGTCCCTTATCTGGCGTTCCGCGCGTTCCCCGGGACGGGCATCCCTTATCTGGCGTTCCACGTGGCCAGGTGTACCTGTAAGGTGCCCATCCACCTCCCGTAGACTTTTACCTTTACAGCCTCTTGTACAAGTGACTTAAGAAGAAAAGCACAATCACATCCTGAGTTTTCACTGTATCTTCCTGAGAATATACTACCTCATTCTGTAGTTGTGAATTTCTTCTTTCATTTTAATATGAAGTTCTTGGGGAACTACACTCATCTGTGAATAATAGCTTATGTGTTGTTGTTGTTTTTTTTTTTTCATTTTGATTCTAACTGAGGTATCAAGGAGGGCTTCCTCTAAAAGTTAACCCTTGAATTGGGTCTTGAGAGGTAGGTAAGAGTTAGGTGGGTCGAGGAAAAAAAGGTAAAGAAATCCCAGGTCGACAGTCTGTACTAAGCAATGCTTACAAGGCTGTCATAGAAGAGGAAATTCAAAGCAGCCACTTTTGCAGGAGGAAAAAAGAAGCAAGAATTGAGGCCTCTGAAATAAGTGGTGTCTGCATCCTAGAGGCTTTGTATGCCATGCGAGAGACAGTGACAAGTATTTTATAGACAGTGAGGAAATGGTTAAGGGTATTAAGCAGACGATGAATTTCACCACAGGCTGATTGGTAATATGTACATTTTAAATAGATTATCTGGCAGCCATATAAAGGGTGGATTTAATGGCAGGCAAACCTTGAAGCAGGGAAACCATATTAGAAGTTACTTTGAGAATCCAAGTAAGAGGTCATGGGGGATTCATTTGAGAAATCCTGTAGGATGTAAGACCAGGAAGTCGAGAGATATGTTATTTTGACATTTATTGAGCACTAATTGTGTGCAGAATGCTATGGGAGAAATTAGCTATCTAGTCCGACTTTCTTTGTAATGTTTCAATCTGCTTTACTGCCTCACCAGTAAACGGTCCTCCAGTCTCTGATTGGTCACTACCAAATGATTCAATGCCCGCTTTAATTATTAGAAACTACTTCCTTATATTGTTTCCTTAGACTGAGTCCAGATTGTCCCCTTCCTACAAGTTCTGGTTCTGTCCTCTGGAACTGCAGTGACAAAGCTTAATCCCTATTCTGCACGACAGCATTTCAGGTATGTGATGACAGGAATCATGTTTCTCAAAAATTTACTTTTCAGCAAAAAAAAAAAAATATCCCTTAGTTCTCTGCAAGAGTCGGCGTCCTCCACCTGCCTCCAGCACATAGCGTGTTCAGATTCTGCCCATGGTTAAAGGTCTAGCGTCAATGTCACCACTATGCCTCCAGGTTGTATGTCTGTGGACAGACTCCAGCTTCCAGTGGATTTCTTAAAATGTAACACTCAGAATTTCACAGTCTTCAGAGCAACCTAACTAACATGGATTTGAGCAAGGTTCCTTTCTCTTCATCTTTTGTATTTGGGGATGCAGTGACATCCCGGATGCACTTACCTATGAGAAAAGGTCAGAAGGACAGGATTGTAGAGCAGGAACGCTCCAAGTTTTGTCCTGAGACCAGGACCAACATAATCCGAGAGCTCATAAAATGCAGATTCTCAGACCCTGGTGGCTCAGATGGTAAAGAATCACCTGCAGTGCGGGAGACCTGGCTTCAATCCCTGGGTTGGGAAGATCCCCTGGAGGAGGGCATGGCAACCCACTCCAGTATTCTTGCCAGAGAATCCCCGTGGACAGAGGAGCCTTGCGGGCTGCAGTCCGTGGGGTCGCCAAGAGGCAGACGTGACTAGGCGACTAAGCACACGTAGCACACCTTGATCTGATTGAGGATCTCCAGAACCTGGGCCCACGAGTCAGTATTTGCAAGTTTTCAAAGTGACTCTTACACATGCTAAATTTTGAGATGCACTTTTGTAGAGGGTCTTTGACTATGCATCTAAGGAGCTTTAAAAAAAGAAACCCAGGCACTTACCTTGAAACAAAACTCTTCTCCCTCTCTCACATGGGGGCTTACGCAACCTTTCTGAAGACCATGAACAGTGTCAGCATAATTGCTTGTTTTTAAATGCTTGGGGAGGGAACCTCAACTAGGCTAATTAAATTTTACAATCCAGTGGCTGTAGGCAAAGATTTAGGGGGAATAAGAGAGATAGAGAGAGGAAGGGAGGACAGGAAGAAAGGAGAGAGGCAGAGAGAGAAAGAGAGAGGAAAGAAAAACAGAACAGTGTGGCTTTGGTCAATCCATTACAGAGAGGACCGCGCCGCTGACCTTTTCATTCTGCCTGTGCTGTGTTCGCAGCAACTCCGTAACCTTTTCCAGCTGGAATAGAAAGTTCAATTAAGTTTGTTGGCTCAGAAATCTGCCCGTGTCCCGGAGAGCAGATTAGGCACTTAGGGGCTGCAATTACCCATCTGCTGCTTCTGCAGAACTGAAAAGAATGCACACGTGCCGTACCTATCTCTGGGCACATGCAGAGGCGGGTACGTGTGTATCTGTGTGCATGTGCGCTGGCAGGGGCGGCAGGCAGGCAACGGCTGCAGCTGAGAGATTCAGTCGTTTCCAAATGCGGGCTCTTTATGCATTGCTGGTGATGATTTTAAGCTAAAATGAGAGCCTGCATGTTGGAGCCTGCTCAGTTCCTGGCCGCCACATTCATCCTTTTTTCAATACCTGGGTCTTCAGACCAGCGAGCATCTTGGTCCCCTCCCAGGTTTTAGGGCAGATTGTGGATTTGGTCATGGGTGGGGTGTTTAAGAAAGCTCCTTTCAATATTCAGGTGACTAAACCTTAAGTCTGTCTTGCTCAGGGAAGCAGTATATGTAGTGTTTAGGCTGTGAAGCACCGTAGTATTAATAAATAGCAATAAAGTACATAATTCTTCAAAAAAAAAAAAGTGTACCAGCTGAGGAGATTATGTCTGAATCTCCACACAGGGATTACAGACTGAATGAACTTGAACCTGCCCCTTTAATTCTCTGATATTTAGTTTTCTTCATCTGTAAAATGGGGATTCCAGTATTAACCTTATAAAGTGATTGTGGAATTTCAGCAAGGCAGCACATTTAATTATCAGGGACACAGTTTACATTTAATAAATGGTAGTTGAATTTTGACAATACCGAGAGTTAGTCTGATGTTAGGCCGTGATTTTGGTGCCTGGGTCTTAAAATTTCCCGTCTGATACCTATGTCCTACGTCTGGAAACTCCATCTCCCTGCGCCTTGATAATATCCCTAGAGTCTCATTCATTCTAGAACTGCATCTTGTATGGTTCTTTCGTCAGAATCTAGAATCTTCTCTGAATCTCTCATCTACTCTAGCACATTCTAAAGGCTAGTCTTTGAGGAACAGGGAAGTGAACTTTTGCAAAATGAAATTGATCAAATGAGTGCCTCCTACTCCCATCTCTGTTCCCCCTTCTCTCGCCAGCATATGGTTTTACATAGTATTTAAGTAAAATCCAGACTCCTCCCAGAGGCCTGTAAGACTCAGTGGGACCTGGCTCTGGCTCATAATCCTCAGATGTAACAGCCTCTTTTTCAGGCCCTGGAAATACCCAGACCCTCCTTCCTCAGGACCTATGCAAGGCCGTTTTGTCTGCCTGGTGACCTCTTTCCCTGGGTTTTTCCATCATTGGATCTTCTTCAGCATTCAGTGCCTCCTCCCTGAAAGACCTTCCTGGACTGCCTTTTCTGAGTTCATCCACACAGTCGCCCCCACCATCTAGTCACTCTCTTTCCAGCCCCAAGCGTTATTTTCTTGGAGTTTACTTGTTATTCAGTTCGTAAGTTGTGTCTGATTGTTTGTGACCCCATGGACTGCCGCACACCAGTCTCCTCTGCCCTCCACTATCTCCCCGAGTTTGCTAAAACTTACGTCCTTTGAGCTGATGATGCATTCCAAACATTTCATCCTCTGTGGCCTTCTTTTCCTCCCGCCTTCAATCACCTGCCTTCACCACCAGGGTCTTTTCTGATGAGTCAGCTCTTCACATCAGGTGGCCAAAGTATTGGAGCTTCAGCTTCATCGTCAGTCCTTCCAATGAATGTTCATGACTGATCTCCTTTAGGATGGACTGGTTGGATCTCCTTGCAGTCCAAGGGACTCTCAAGACTCTTCTCCAACACCACAGTTCAAAAGCATCAATTCTTTAGCACTCAGCCTTCTTTATGATCCAGCTCTCACATCCATACATGACTACTGGAAAGCCAGAGCTTTGACTATATGGACCTTTGTCAGCAAAGTCATGTCTCTGCTTTTGAATACACTATCTAGGTTTGTCATCTACTTGTTATATACTTACTATTTATCTTCTTGCCGCTAGACTGTAGAGTTTCTGAAAGCAGGGGTTTGACTCTTGTGTTTAATACTACGTCTCCAACACTAGAATAGTTGCTGATGTCTAAAAGGTGATCAATTAACATTTGTTGAATGAAGTTAATGGGTCCAAGTCTGGGGCCTAAAACCCTTTTTTGATGACATTTGCTTGAGTCTTAGATTGTCCTTTGCTTCTGAATCCCCTATTGCTTGACTCTAAAACTCACTGATCAAGGCCTAGCAATACTTCTTACTCAACCTCCCCAATTGCAACAGCCTCACTAGTTTATTTCCAGTTATTTGTCATCAGTGTTTCTAGATGCCATGTTTCCTGTTATAGCTTTAATTTTCCTTCTCTTCCATATAGGTATCTGTAGGCCAAACAGAAGACCATGTACAATAGGTATGTCTGGAACAACGTTCTTAAGTGATGTCTAAAACTCTTAAGGAGGTGGGGTTTCCTTCCTGTCTACTCCTGCAGCCTCACCTGGTACGTTGCTGCCTGAGATACTGAATATATAAATGGCCAATGACCAGACCACACAGGAAAATTGAACTCTGTGAGGCCAAACTACCTCTGCAACAGTTGGCCCCAAATAGTCAGAACTTGATCAATCACTGCCAATTTTCTTAATTTTTGCCCCTGCTTCCAAGTTGAGACCAACTAGAGAAAACCAAGTAGGATCCCTAAACCAAGCACACAGGCTGCCCGTCTCTAGCTTCCAATGCTAAGTCTCCAATAAGAACACATCTCGAGGCTTCTCTTTTATCTGCGATAAGCCTTCCCCCCTCCTCCTGTCTTCCTTTGAGTCTCATCAAACAAAGGTGATGCTGATTGATCCCCACAGGATATCAAGTTCTGAGTAAACAGTCCCTGTTTCTTCTTATTGGGTTGTCTCCATTTGTTCCCACATGCAGATTCTGGTTATCTATTGCCTCGAGGACAATCATTCCAAAACTTAATGCCTTAAAATGTGCTCTTTGTTTTGCTCATAATTTTCGAGTTAATAATTTAGGCAGGATTCAGCTGGATAGTTTGTCTGGTTCACGCAGCATCAGCTGGGGCAGCTGGGTCTGAAGGATTCACTTCCAGGATGGTTTTTTCCTTCAGTCATGGCTGGGGCACATCTCACACTTCACTGCACTTTGGCTTCTGCTCCCCTTCATGATGTCTTATCCTTCAGGGCCCCAACACATGTTGTTCTCAGGACAAGCTACATTGAAATTGGCTTCCAAGAGGCAAGAAACCTAAGTTATACCCTAAAAGACCCTCTGTCATAGCAAGCGTGTTTACTTGGTCAAATCAGATTGCAGGGGATAAGGATCATCATATCATAGAATGAGTGCATGGCAACAGCATATTCTCAAAAAGCATATAGGTGGGAGATGGTGTCTTGGTCAGCTTTGAAAATACAGTCCATGCCTCGCCTTCATTTCTGTGCTCCAGTCATGCTGGCCTTATTTTGCAATCACAGAAACATTATGTTTCTTCTGTGCCCAAGTTTCAGGATTTTTGTAAACACTGTTACATCTGCCTGGAATGCCTTCCATCTGGACCCTTATCCAGTTAAATTTGACTTCCACTGCAAATTTTAGTTTCAGTATTATTTCTTCACATGTGCTCTGGAAAACGTTTCTTTATACTGTCTCAAAATCTACACATAGAAACTAAATCAGAGCTCCTTCATAACATTTGTCAAAATTTGCAATTATTAATATGTTATTGTTCTAGTCTTGAATTCATCTCCATTCTGTCCCCACTCCTCCTGCCCTGGGTGTGAGCTGGGGGCACAGGGTCAGGGTTGTTGGTCACTATTTACCTCCTGGGCCAAGTACACTTCCTGACATGTGGCAGGTACTTGAGATATTTTTGTTAAATAGATCAATACATTTATTTAAACTTTTTCACCCTAGCACATACCTGTAACAAGAGCCTAGCATTTGAACTTGCTGTTAGGCTCCTGAACCCACTGAAGAAATCAATTCATGTGGAACTTATACTTGTTAAGTGATATTAAGATGCAAAGATTTTTTAATCAGTTGTTATTTTCATTTACTCCCTAGTGAATACTGACAGTGCCTGCTGAAGGCCTCAGTTGAGCCTAATGTGGTGAAATTGCCCAGACTTTGGCTTCAGGAAAACTTGAGTTTGATCTTTTACCCTTGCTAGACTCATAGTGTGAATTTAGGTTGATTTATTTAGCATTTCTGACTGTCCTAACTTCACCATCTGTTAAGTAGGGATAATAACATATGCTTTTCAGGGGGCCCGGGTTCCATCTCTGGTCAAGGAACTCTAAGAGTTTGCATACTGCAACTAAAGATTCCACATACAGCAGCTGAAAGATCCTGTGTGCTGCAAGTAAGACCCAGCACAGCCAAATCAATAAATATTTAAATATATATATATGCCTATGGAATCTTTTTAAAGTTTATATTAGACATTAATCACACACACACAAAAAAACCAGTTTTAACCCAGTAATCACCCCAACAGTTCAAATAATTGGAAATAGAAAATTCAGCATAACATGTACTTCTTCTTCCTTGGTAAGGTTTATTGCCTCTGGATGATGTAATTTTCGCTTAATTCTCGCATCCTCGCTTAATTCTGATTTAAATGTGTTTTTTAAGGTAACTAGAAAATATTTCAGTTACACTTTTTTGAAAATTCAAACTGACATCTGTTAAAATCAGCATAATCGATTTATTAAGTCTTTAAGAACAAAAGTAGGAAATATGTCCTCTATGGCTATTTGAGTTAACATGTTTATTAACTTGGTTTTTGATCGTTGACTGAAAACAACAAAATGTTTTTAAAAATTGAAGGGCGTTCCTTTATTTGAGATGAATTTGCTTCAGAAACCAAGCTATTTATGCCAGGGTAATTCTTATTAAAAAATCTAAATCCGATTTAAGGTTATGGGATTGACATATATGCCAGGAAACGTATTCACATGTTCTGTGAGCAGGTCCCTGTTTTAAAGATGAAGAAGCTGAGGGCGAGAGCAAAAACGCTGCACGGCCGGGCAGGAGTGCGGTAGGGATTTGGATCCAGCTTTGTGTCGGCATTGTTCGCAGGTGCTGTTTCTACTCTGCATCCTTTCACAGCCGTGGAGCAATGGACAAAGCAGCAGAGCGCTGTCACAGCAGGGAAATTAATTTCCAGTTGCCTTAGTCATTGCTGTCAGACTCCAGAGCCCTGACACGGGTTAGCGGCCTGTTCGCTTCCCCCTCTGAGAGGATCCACGAGTCACGCTCGTGAGTGACCAGGGGGGCGCCCCCTGAGCCTCCGCCAGTCCCGCCACCAGACAGGACGTGTCTGGGAAGAAGAATCTGCAGCCCGCTGCTCCACCGCTCAGGTCCCCATCTGCGTCAACTGAGTAATTTATGGATGCACTTTCTCCTGCTCTGCAAAGGAGATGCACAGGACCTTTGGAAGTAATTCAATCTCTTTCAAGGGAACACATTTGGGGAAATTATTGTTAATGCATCTGAGTAAGAGGTGCTCAACCCCGACAAATATTTCATGCAATTATAGCAAAGATGAGACCGTGACAACCAGTGACCATCAATCACTCCCCAGATCAATAATAACCATGGAGCATGCAATCAGACCTAATCAACACCCGGTGATTAAGGAACAGGGCCTCTCTTCTTTGCTCTCGGGGTCATAGTCCCTTGAGAGAATTGGCACAGAGTCCTCCAGACAACACACGATACAGAAGCAAACATCAGAACAGGGGCTTTAAAATCCAGCAGATCTGGGTCACAGTCCACAAATGCTTGCTTCTCAATCTTGGACAAGATTGTGTGATAATAATAACATTCACTTAATATTTTTTTTTGGGGGGGGAGTGTCAAAGAGCAGGCTAAGCATTTCATCTGTATTATCTTACTTAATCTTATAACGTTTCTGTGAATTGTGCACTGCTGTACCCACTCTAAGGTGAGGAAACTGAGACCCAGAGGGATGGGATGGCTTGCCCAGAGCTACATGGACGGCAAGTGACAGAGCTGTGACTCAGATCCAGTCCTGTAGACTTTGGTAATTTTCAAATTGGCCCCACATTAAAATCACTTGGGAGAGCTTTTTAAACTAACCAATGCCTGGGCCCCAGCCACCCCATAACACCTGAATCATAATCCTTGAGCCTGAGGACTAGGCATGCACGATTTTAAGCAAACATTTTCATAAGTTATAGCAGACATAGAGAGAAGGGAGCAAGTGGAGTGTAGCACAGTGTATTTTCACTAAGTAAACATACCTGCGTGTGCCGAGCAGACCCAGTCTCCTCCACCCACCCCCCCCAACCAGGAGCTCCCTTGCATCCTTTTCCAGTTGCCACTACCGGTTCTGCCCAAGGACAGTCATCCTGACTTAACACAGCAGACATCCCTTTCCCTATTTTTGAACTTTATGTAAATGGAGGCATATTGTTGACACACTTCTGTGTCTAGCTTCCCATCGTGTTTGTGAGATTCACAGATGTTGTTGAAGGATGGTAGGGTTTGTCCATTCTTGCTGCTGTATTCTGTTGTGTGAGTACACCACAGTGCGTTTAGTCAATTTTCTGTGGATGGATATGTTTCACATCCTTGGCTATTTCAAATTATGTTGCTACAAGGGTGTTAATTCTTATGCACATCTTTCAGAGAAGGCAATGGCACCCCACTTCAGTATTCTTGCCTGGAAACTCCCATGGACGGAGGAGCCTGGTAGGCTATAGTCCATGGGGTCGCGAAGAGTCTGACACGACTGAGCAGCTTCACTTTCGCTTTTCACTTCCATGCTTTGGAGAAGGAAATGGCAACCCACTCCAGTGTTCTTGCCTGGAGAATCCCAGGGATGGGGGAGCCTGGTGGGCTGCCGTCTATGGGGTTGCACAGAGTCGGACACGACTGAAGCGACTTAGCAGCAGCAGCAGCAGTAAGGCGGTAATAAAGTTCTTGGTAGACTAGTTGACCATCTTTCTAAACACAAGCCCTCTTCCTCCCTCCAATCCTCTATCCCATTCCCCCGACCCAAGGCCTTCTAAGCCTCAAAGGCTGACTAGTCCTGGAAGAGCTCAAATGCTTGTGCCCCTCCTGGAAAACGGGAAGATTTTTGTTATGTCGGAGAAGAGAGTAACAGGATCATTTTCGGCACGAGATCTCTTAGTTACTGAAGACCCATGAAGGGGACTAATGGTGCTAAGAGAAATAATAAACATACTCAGCACCACAGTACAGAGACCGGCGCTCCAGAACCTTTCCTGTTATTACGGTCACGGTCATTGCCGTTATCAGCAGCAACAATGGCAAAGAAGTAAAAAAAAGTGCCAGGGCTGTGGGCTCTTCATGAAACATATCTGCTCAGTCGTTTAAGATCCGTTAGTACTCACAATGTGTACCGTGGGCCAGACTCTGTATATGGCACAGTGAACCCAGGGAGTAACAAGCCATGCTATCTTGAAGACACTGCGTCTCTGATCTTGTCCTGTCCACGTGTGTTCATCATGGCAAATGGGGCGCTCTTAAAGAGGAAGATGTCTCTGAAGAAGCCTGTCCCCACTGCTCCAGGAACAGAGGAAAGCGGATAGATACCTGCTGGGTTTGGGCCAAGAGCTTGACTTCATGCCTGGAGGAATCTGTACACAGAGACTTCCTCCTCAGAAGCAGTGTGCTTTAGTCAGAGGTTTTAGTCTCAAATAGGAGAGAATACCTCAGTTTGGCTCAAGAGGAACATGTTTGGTTGAAAGGTTTCACATGCTCAGAGCTTAGGGAAAACTGAACCTCTGGACTTCAGGCAGCGGGATGTGGGCGGCTCCAAGATGGATGGGATTGTTTTTTTTTTTTTTTAATATGAAACGCTTCACAAATTTGCGCAAGGGATTGTTTGTTTTGGCCTCTTTGATCTATTTGCTTTTAGCTCCGTCTGTCTGCCTCTACCTTTTCCTGTCTTTCTAGCTGGCTCTTTTCTTTCTCTTCATTTCACAAGTCTTCTTCACCCCTCTGCTCTCTCCCTTCCAGACTCTGCTGCTTACTTGGCTTCTGTCCCCTAGAACTTCAGCTTGCACAGGTCTCTGGCTTGCTGTGAACCTTAAATCAGTCTCAATTCAGCCTCAGGGTTTCTGCGCTTCTGTGACCCCGGTTCCGTTTGGAGTTTTATTCTGCCTCTCTTCATTCAAGCTCCCAAGATGGCCTTACTGGCTCCCTTCATCTTTCAGTGCCCACTTGACCCGCAGGGAGATTGTCAGTGTATGGGAAAGTTTCCCCTGAGTTAGGGCCTGGCTCTGATAGGGCCAGCTGTGGCTGGGAGAAGACGGCTACCTGATCTGAGGCTCCATCCGTTGGGCTACAGGATGGGCAGTTCCCTTAAGAGAATGTGTTGAGTGCAACAGACAGTGAAAGACAGTAAGAAACTTCTTCAAAACTACAGAGTTCTAACGTCTGAAATTTGCCTGGTAGGTGACCAGAGGCTTCTGGGGTCCAGAAATATTGTCTTAGTCCTCTTTGAATACTGGTCCATAAGGCTCAATCATATTTTTGGAATGAGTTAATTTCACTTCTCTGTACCCTAACTCTATAATAAATGTTTTTCTTTATGCCCAAGACTTGGGGTTTTGTTCCTTTACTTACTTATCCATTCAACAGATATTTACAGAGCATCTACTTTGTGCCAGACACTGCTTTCTACCCTTGAGATTTAACAATGAATAAAATAGGCAAGACCCCTCTTTTCGTAAGATGAGCTCTGAGAACTGATGGCTGGATTTGGCCTGATGGAGGTTGTTGCTAACCTTGGGATGAGAACACAGCCTTGCAGAGGCACTTATGAATTAATCAGCCCCAAGTCTGTCTGGCTAGTTGTCATCTTGCTTGTGCTGTGATAAAATCAGTGCAGTGGTACTATTTGTCGCTCATCTGTCAGATTTACACAGTGGTCTTCATTTGGTGATTCTCTGCTCACTGACCCACCCACGATGCCTGAATTTTCACCCTTGGATAGTTAGCTGGAACCAGTTCTGCATTTGAGAGTCCTAGGTATGTATGGGAAGGAAGACGAGCTGGGGATGAGGGGGCCAGGTGGGCCAGGGGTGAGGTGGTGAACCCCTGATTCAGTGATATGAGTCAGCAGGAGCCGCGAAAGCTGTCCTGCAGGTGTTTGTTTTGGTTAGTTTGTCCTTCGCCAGTCTGTCAGTCAACAGAGCAGAGAGCTGTGGAGGTAAAAATAAAGGGAACGGACTGTATTCAGGAGGCTAAGTGGGATTCGTGTTATTACTAGAGGTTATGAAAAATTTTTGCTGAATTTTAAGGATCTACAAAACCTCCAGGAAAGGAAATAGGGATGGTGTCGTCAGAGGATTTATTCAGTGAAGGATCATTGATTCAAGAAAGCCCCCTCTTTCTTGATTGGAAAATTAGAAAGACCTGTTGTCAATTCTGTGACTCGATTTCCCCACCTGGAAACAAGGACTGTCCCAGCATGTGATATTTGATCGTAGGCTTCTCTCAAAGAGGCGCAGAGAGCTCCTGTACCCTTTCACTCCCAGAGAGAGCCCCCGTGCAGGTGAACGAGACAAACCTGGGAGGAGGTGGAGGTGGTCTCGTTCCCCTCTGCCGCACCAAAGCCTTTGCATCTCTCCTTCAGCCCTTTGAAATAAGATCATCCATGTAACGGGCTGGCGCTTAAAGTGCCAGCCAAAGGTGCTTGCCATCATCGGCATTGTCTGTCTTACGTTCTCGGTTGCGGTGTGTCCAGTTTACAGGCTGGCAGCGCCTCGAAGGGAGGTGCTTTTTATTCACCGTTTATTCCCAGCGTGTGGTGCAGTGTCTGTCACATGCTAGCGACACAGATTAATGCTGAATTTGAGTTTAGAATCACTCAGTGATTCTCTCTGTGCCTTTATAGTTTTTGAGCCACTCCAAAAAGCCCACTACCCTTAATTTATTTCTGACATCCGAAGGAATGCTAAAGCATTGTGGTCATCCACTCATCCACCCATTCATTCATTCATCTATACATTCATCTGAGAGATATGTATGAGTTGGTCACACTAGACATTGTACCCAGGTGAAATAAGACAGAGGTCCTGTCCTTTCACAGTTTATAGTTTAATGTCATAGTTTCTCCCGCCCCCGTCCCCCCCGCCACACACACATTTACTGGTGGAACTTTGAAAAAATATAACTCCCAGGACCACACTTCTGTCCTGTTGATGAACATGTATTTGCAGCAAGGTCTGAGGATTTTAGTAACTCCTGTGTGGTCATGGGACTCCTGATTCTGTGGGTAGGATACAGAGAGTTTAATTGGAAAGCCTGGCATGTATATTAATCCTGATTCTACAACTTAGTTTGGAACTTTGGAAACGTGTCTTAGGCTGTCTAACATTCAGTTTTTCTACCTGCAAAGTGGAAACAAGTGTTTCTCCTGTTTACCTGTAAGGGCTGATGAGAAGAAAACGTGAGATGATCAATAGCAATGTTGTCTTGGTATGTTTTGCATTTATATACATAAACCACAAATTATTGTTAATAGTCATTAGTCAAGGTTTGAGACTTGTATGTAGCTGGTTCATACTAATTTAAAAATGCATTATTGGGGCACTGACCGTGTGCTAGGAAAGAGCTTTTATCTTTCTTGGACTCTTAATAGGGGTTCACTAAATTGGCTGTAAAATTAGTGACTGATGACATTTTAATATACTGCCTTTCCAAGTATGTTGCATTTAGCATCTTGAAGAAAATCGTAAAACAATGTAATTGATAATAATAATTATAATCATTTTATTGAAATCTTACAATGCTCAACACTTCACTAAAGTCCTTTTGCAGAGGACTTTTGGAAGTATCTACTGGAGACCGTAAATCAACTTATATTTCATCATCTTTTTAACCTTAATAGTGTTTTAAAAGGCATTGTAACTGGGCACAAGACACATTTAATAGAAATATAAAAATCATAATTCTTACTGTTTTACAGAAGATTCATAGCACACAATGCTGCTTGAATCCCAGACTTAAGCTCAAGCCTCCCATTTCACAGATTAAGAGTTTGATGCTCAGAGAGGTTATATGGCTTATATCGGATCTTTGGGCCTGTCTGAGTACTCTGGCTTTTTCACAGAATTGCTTCTTCAGTTTAGCAGTCATCAGATCCTCCGGTTCAGTCAATTAACTGGCTGCCTCGGCCTTCAACTTCGCTACCCCCACAGGTTGAGCGAAACCTCTTCCTTCAGAGCCATGACCTGCCGTGATCTCTGGCCCTTGCTGTGTCTCTGAAGACTCCGTCAAGCCTTGTATCTTTTACATGCTCCCTCCCCTGCTCCCGCGAACATCACAGACAGAAATGTTCCACCAGGCATCCACTCCTGGTGTTTCCTCTCATGATCTCTCTCCATCTCATTAGCCACTTGGTACCCATTGTCTGGAAGACAGGTTTCTGGCACAGCGGTTTGAGCAGTCAGTTTAATTGGAAGATTAGAAAAGTTCTGGTGTCTGGGCCATCATTTGAGAGCAAGGGTCCATTTTAAAGCATATTCCTTGCTCCAAAGTCTTGCATATTTTCCACAAATATTTTTTCCATATTCCCAAACTCTAGAAATTCCAGATTGTTTTCACACCACTGGTTTCTTCATTTGTTCAAATCTCTGCCCAGATACCGCCTTCACAGAGAGGTCTTCATGTCTGTCCTGTCTAACATGGCCCTCCACTGCTGTCTGCCACTTTGTAATATGATGGTGGATTGATTCTTGGCCTCAAATCACACAGTAAAGAGATTGCAACAGACACGCTGGGGCGTGGCCCCAAGACCCCACTTCACACCCTTTGTGTAATTTCCTCCTGTTAAGTGTGGACAGGACCTGCAACATGTCTCTAACCAGTAGAATATGGGGGCAAGGTGATGGGGTGTGAGTGTAGTGTGAATGTGATGATGTGGTCACATGGACTCCAGCTAGCCAGCAGACTTGTCCTCGCTCCATTGCTGGCATGGGAGAAGCAAGCCGCCAAGAAGTAAGCAGACGCCCTGTCGGAGGAGTCCGTTTGGCACTAGACTGTGGACAGTAGCTAGGAGCTGGAGTCCTTGGATCTAGAGCCGTAAGAAAAGGATCTGGCCAACGGCCTGAGGGAGCTTGGAAGTCAGTCTGTTGCCAGTTAAGCCTCCAGATGAGAACTGAGCCTTGGCCGGCACCTTCATTACTGCCTTGCAGAGAACACAGATAAGCCTTGCCCAGGCGCTTGAACCACAGAAACTATGAGATAATAAGCATGTTTCTGTTTAACCTGTGGTTTGTGGCAATTTGTTACAAAGCACAGAAAGCCAATATGGCATATTTTCCCACTCCTTTTACTGTGGGTTTAATCAGCTGTGGCATGGGCCTTGGCCCATGGAATACGGCAGACTTATCCGTGCACTGGTTCTGTGGGTGCACACCAGGACATCTCCTGTGTTTCCACTTTTCTGTTGGATTTTTGTCTTAATCAGCAGAAGCATATTCCTAGGTGAACCCTTGGGTTCCAGAAAGAGACTGAGGGCCCTGGGGAGTAAATAGCCTGGGTGGGCCCTTCCCCAGCTGGTCTGCTGATGTGTAAGAACACATCCTATATCACAGTCGTCAGCCATTGAGCCTGGGTCAGAATGATTCAGTGGGTAACTGGGTCTTACGTTCTGATTCACGGTTTGGTGAATTTTCAGTAAAAATCAACCCAAACTAAATACTAATGTTTATATTGGCGTAATACTTCAGTTCTGGGGTTTTAATCTGAGTTTATAGATAGACATCATCTATAAAAGGAGTTCTTTAAAACACTTGAAATTATACACTAAAGTTTATGTTTTGGGCATTTTGTGGGAGAGACAGTCTGTCATGGCCTCTCATGTTTTAAACAAGATCTGTAACACCTCATCTGATTAAGAAACACTGATAGCGCTATAAATCACTTTGTGTGTGTGTGTATAAAGTCACTCAGTTGTGTCTGACTCTTTGCGACCCCATGGACCATAGCCCGCCAGGCTCCTCTGTCCGTGGAATTCTCCAGGCAAGAAAACTGGAGTGGGTTGCTATTTCCTTCTCCAGGGGATCTTCCCTACCTAGGGACTGAACCCGAGTCTCTTATGTCTCCTGTATTGGCAGGAGGGTTTTATGCCGCTGTGCCACCTGGGAAGCCCCGTAAGTCACTTTCTTCCTTGTTAAATCCAGGGAATAGTACTGTTCACTTGAGAAATAAAATTCCCAGCCCGAATTCATTGCTCTTCATTATTTGCCTTAAAATTTTAGTGGCTTGGTTTCTGGCGGCCTTCAGATGAGTCACCATTTCTTTATACCTGTGCCTTTTCTTTATCAGTTAAAAAAATGTCCGTGTTTCCCTAAAGTGATTCTAATAAAGATTTTTTTTTTTAATCCTGACATCAAGTCATATTAAGAATGCTAATTCCCTAATGTTTTTTCAGTTTTATGTCTCTGAAAGTTATTACTTTCATCTCTGCAAGTGTGACATATTGATGGGAGGCCTGGTGTTTTCATTTGCCGGGAAGAAAATACCAGGGGACCCAAGAGAGCATGGGGCTCAAACCCCTGCTTGCATTTCCTGCCTGTGTGCTGGTTGCTGTCATGTCTGACTCTTTGCGGGTCCCACGGACTGTAGCCTGCCAGGCTCCTCTGTCGTTGCGATTCCCCAGGCAAGAATCCTGGAATGGGTAGCCATTTCCTCCTCCAGGGAGCCTTCCTGACCCAGGGATCAAAGCCGGGTCTCCTGCATTGCAGGCAGATTCCTTTCCCATCTGAGCCTCCAGGGCAACCTTGCAAAAATTACTCCATCTCTGCACCATGGTTTTCTTAGTTTCTAGGTTGGAGCAAGCGTATCTAAATTCACAGGGTTGCCATGAGAATTAAATGAAATAATATGTGAAGACATGCTTGGCACATAGCAAGTTCTCAATAAATGCTGAAAATTCAAATATATTACACTTCCTGTAGTTTCTGCTCAACTTGGAACTCTTCAAAGTGGGAAGAGCTACTTGTTTGTCTTAAAGTGATCATCAGGGAAATAGAAATGGGTTGTTTGTTGATTGTTCAGTCATGTTCCTCCCGTTGGGATATGGGGGCTATGTAAATATCAGTGTTATTATATTATCCATCTGGCACTGTGACTTTGGAGTGTAATCAGCTACTGTGGTAAGTGCATTGAAGAAAGAAGGATCCAAGATGGTTTAACGATATTAGTCTCAGTTAGCATTTTTCTTGTTTTGTTAAGGACATAGAGTTATGAGGCATTTTGAGAATTTCCAAATATTAAAGGGACTTAAAGATAATAAGTATACTTTTCTCCACTCATGGCCACCACCCTAGTCTCAGCTATCAATCCATCTCCTAAACTACTACACATAAGATAAATAAACAACAGGGATCTATTGTACAGCACAGGGAAATATAGCCATTATTCTGTAATAACTTGAAATGAAGTATACTCTAAAAACATCGAATCATTATGCTGCCCACCTGTAACTAATATCATATTGTAAATCAACTATATATTAATAAAAAGCAAAAAGATTACTCCAGCAGCTCCTAACTGGTCTGCCTCCCTCTAGTCTTGTTCCCTTTAGTTAATTCTGTACTCTGAAACCAGAATGAGCGTTCTAAATTACACATCAGATTATGTTCTCATTATGTTTCTTTGGAGGCCCTTCAGTGATTTTAGGATAAGGCCAGACTTTGTAATGTGTCCAAATGTTTCTGGGCCGGCCGTTTCCTCCTCCGTCATCATACTGCACCCCATTCTCTGTGCCTGCCAGAGTAAGTTTTATTTCATCGTTTCAACTGGTCACAGTTGAACACTGGTCACCCAGTGTTCTTGGTCAAGGGAGTTTATTTCATTGCATGCCTCTATCCCACGCCTGGCTTGGAAGACAGATGAAATTGGCGCGGACTATCAGCATATCACCACTTTAACTGATGATGCCGCAGGAGAGCATGGCTTTGGTCCACTATCCAGAGGAGCTTCTGCTCCTTCATCCTGTGAGACTACAGACTCACGTGCTCTCATCTCCGGTAAAGCAAACAGCTGCGTGCCTTCAGCAACAGAGCTGTCCTGCTGAAAATTAGGGCATGGAGGAGGAGCGAAGCAGAAAACCTTTGGCATACTAAAAGTATTCTTGGATTGGACACAAGATGCACAAATCATAAAAGAAAGTTAATCATAAGATGAATTTTACGGAAACTGCTGCTCTTCAAAAAAATCACTAAAAAAAATGGTGAACCACGGGCAAAAGACAATATTTACAAAGATATAACTGATAAAAGACTTGTTTCTAGAGGTTATAAAGAACTCTCAAAATGAGCTAATAAGAATATAAACAAATTAAAATGGGAAAAAATTGTATAGACTCTTCACCAAAGACATACAGTTACAAAAAAGCAAATGAAAACTAAACTCAACATCGTGAGTTACTAAAGAAATCCAAACTAGAGCTTTCGTGGTGACTAGTGGTAAAGAATCTGCCTGCCAATGAAGGAGACGCGAGTTCCATCCCAGGAGCCCGCGTTCCGTGGAGCAAAGAAGCC
The DNA here is from genome assembly GCF_019320065.1 of Cervus canadensis. NCBI lineage: Eukaryota > Metazoa > Chordata > Mammalia > Artiodactyla > Cervidae > Cervus > Cervus canadensis. The sequence continues at coordinate 40,707,313 of NC_057415.1, read as the reverse complement.
TGAGTGCCGCGTCCATCGAGCCTGTGCTCCAGAGCCTGGGAACCGCGGCTGCTGAGACCTCGGGCCGCAGCTACTGAAGCCTGGCGTCCCAGAGCTCGCGCTCCGCTGCAAGAGAGGCCGCCACCACGAAAAGCCCGGGCCCCTCAGCTACAAGGCAGCCCCCACTTGCTGCATCTAGAGAGAAGCTCGAATAGCAGCGAAGACCCAGCACAGTCAGTAAATAAATTAAAAAAGCAGACACTTCTTTGTATATACACATGTGTGTGTGTGTGTGTGTGTGTGTGTAAAGAAATCTAAACTAAAATCACAATGAGGTATCACTGTCGCGCAGTTAAAATGGGGAGAAGATGGGGAAACTGATACCCTTACATTGTTTATGGGAAGGTATAATGGCACAGCCACTTTGGAAAACATTTTGGCAGTTTCTTATAAAGTCAAAGATGCAATTATCATATGTATTAGTTTGCTCGGGCTGCCATGGCAAAGGAGCACAGACTGAGGGATTCACACCGCAGAGATGTGTCCCCCCCGGCTCTGGGGGCGGGGAGTCCAGCATAAGGTGTCAGTAGGTTTGGGTTCTCTGAGCCCGCTCTCCTGGGCTTGCAGGTGGCCGCGCGCTTGCTCTGTCCTCACATGAACTTTCCTCCGTGTACACACATTCCTGAGAGCTCCGCGTATCCAAATTTCCCTGTCTTATAGGGACACGGAGATTATATTAGCATGCACCCTAACTGCCTTTTTACCTTTAAAGGACTTATTCCAAATACGGTTGCATTGTGAAGCACTGGGTTAAGACTTCACCATATGAATTTAGGGGAGACACAATAAAGCCCATGACACCATACATCTCTGTGATTCCCACTTCTGTGTATTTATCCAAGAGAAATGAAAACATTTGTCTACACAAAGACATGTATGGAAATGATTAAAGCAACTTTATTCATAATCACCCCAAACCGGAAAGAACCCAATGTCCATCAACTGCTGAATGATAAACAAATTGTGATACATCCACATGATAGACTGTTCCTCTGTGATTAAAAAAAAAGCAAACTACTATTATAAGCAACAATGAGTGACTCGCAAATGCTTTATGCTAAGGAGAAGAAGTCAGACACAATAAGCTACATACCCTATGGTTCCATTTACATGACATTTTGGAAAAAGCAGCACTGAGGGAACAGAAATCACATCAGTGGTTTCCTGGCACTGGGGCTTGGGAGAGGGAATGGGATACAGAGGGTCGTGAGGGAATGTCTGCTGCTGCTGCTAAGTCACTTCAGTCGTGTCTGACTCTGTGTGACCCCATAGACGGCAGCCCACCAGGCTCCCCCAGCCCTGGGATTCTCCAGGCAAGAACACTGGAGTGGGTTGCCATTTCCTTCTCCAATGCATGAAAGTGAAAAGTGAAAGTGAAGTCGCTTAGTCGTGTCCAACTCTATCCAACTCCTATGGACTGCAGCACGCCAGGCTTCCCTGTCCTTTGCTTTCTCCCAGAGTTTGCTCGGACTCATATCCATTGAGTCCTCCATGATGCCATCTAAAGAGGCTTATGAGCCCAAAGTTTGCCAAGAAGTTATTGATACAGATTCAACTTGTATCCAACATTTTGTCTTAGACATAATGTTTATTGAGATGTTAAGGAGAAAAACAATTACTCCTCCCCCAGTATAAACAAAATAAACTCGCAGCCACTCTCTGAGAAGGGGTGACAGTAATGCGAGTCCAGCGATGAAACCCCTGTCCACCCGTATCTCTGTCCGGCACAGCTGTGTGGGCACTTTGCAGGGAGGAGGGTACGTTGATCTGAGCACTTCTGTGACCTTGAATTTCACTCTTGGGAGAGCCACACACACTCCACTGCTAAGCTGTCTCATTTCTCCAAAGGAGTCATTGCGTGTTTTGGGGCTTCACTTTCCCCTCTCTTAGGAAGTATGCATGTCTCGGGTTTTTCAGAAACAGACCCAGTGCTTGTTGAAAAGGGACGATGACAGTCACATTGTTTGGATGCTTACCACGCGCTGCCCGCCCTGCTGACAACTTGCGTGTGTGATGAGTGCTCGCTTCGCTTTCTCAACCCCTGTTTTGTCGGTCAAACATCTGACCCTTACAGATCGGCTGGAGAAGCCGACACACCGTAGATCCCATTCAGGCCCTGCCCATTTTCCCGTCGCCCTGGCTGCTTCAGTGCTCCTGGCCTGACTCCAGCTGCCTGAGATCTTTCTCAGTTGACACCCTTCTTTTCCCCCACATGCAACAGGATGTAAATGACCCTACTGTATGATGCTGACCAGGAGTCAGTATGTAAACTTCCCGCTCTTTTGCCTTTTGGGTGGGATAACTCTGGGGTCTGCTCTAAACCAGCTTCCTGAATTTCCGCAGGGAGTTTACCCCTCTGGTGCTCACACCGCATTTAGTGGCCTTCCTCGCCCCTGTCTCACTTCTCATTCTGCCCCGTGTTTACTTCCCCACAGAAAATAAACCACCTGCGCTCCAGTCCTTACCTCTTGTACTACATCTGGAGTAGCTCAAACTGAGGGCTGTAATGACACCTTGGGGAGTTACTGCTGCCGTAAGCACGAGAACTGGTTCTCCAAGGAGTCTCAGGGACCACCAGTAGAATTAAAATAAATTTTTTTAAAAATCAGAGAGAATGTCCTAGAAGGTGAGAAGGAAGAGACTCCATGGAGAATTGTCACGCTGAAGAACAGCCTTCTGGAAATGTTGGGGACTGAGTTCAGCATTTAATCATGAGTTTAGGTGTCTCCTTAGTGGCGCGGCACACACGTGTGAGCAGGTGTCTAGCTGAGGGAAGAACACCACAGTGACGCCGGCCAGAGAGAACTTGTATACGATACAAGCCCGAGCCCGAGGTGGGCATACCGAATCCACCGGGATGCTTTGGTTCCCTCCATAATGATGATGTTGTTTGGTCGCTTAAGTCGTGTCCGAGTCTCTGCGACCCCATGGACTGTAGCCTGCACCAGGCTCCTCTCTCCACGGGATTCTCCAGGCAAGAATACTGGAGTGGGTTGCCATTTCCTTCTCCACCGGATCTTCCCGACCCAGGGATTGAAACCATGTCTTCCGAATTGGTAGGCACAATCTTTACCGCTAAACTACCAGGGTAGCCCTCCTTCCATAATTGTTGTTCAATCTCCAAGTCATGTCCAACTCTTCTCAGTCCCATGGACTACAGCACACCAGACTTTCCCATCCCTCACCATCTCCCAGAGTTTGCCCAAGTTCATGTCCATTGAATCAATGATGCCATCATCCTCTTCTTCTGCCTTCAGTCTTTCCCAGCATCAGGATCTTTTCCAGTGAGTCAGCTATTCCCACTAGGTGGCCCCAGTATTGGAGCTTCAGCTTCAGCATCAGTCCTTCTAAAGAGCATCCAGGGTTGATTTCCTTTAAGATTGACTGGTTTGCTCTCCTTGCTTTCCAAGGGACAAGTCTCAAGAGTCTTCTTCAACTCCACAGTTTGAAAGCATCAATTCTTCAGCGTTCTGCCTTGTTTATGGTCCAGCTCTCACATCTGTACAGGATTACTGTATAAACCACAGCCTTGACTGTACGGAACTTTGTCATCAAAGTGGTGTCTTTGCTTTTTTACGCACTGTCTAGGTTTTTCATAACTTTCCTGCCAGGAAGCAATCATCTTCTAATTTCATGGCTTCAGTCACCATCCACAGTGATTTTAGAGCCCAAGAAAAGGAAATCTGTCACTGCTTCCATGTTTTCCTCTTCTATATGTCATGAAGTGATGGGACCAGATGCCATGATCTTAGTTTTTTTTTTTTTTGATGTTGAGTTTTAAGCCGACTTTTTCACTCTCCTCCTACACCGTCACCGAGAGGCTGTTTAGTTCCTCTTCACTTTTCTGCCATTAGAGTGGTATCATTCACGTATCTGAGGTTATGTTTCTCCCAACAGTCTTGATTCCAGCTTGTAACTCATCCAGCCCAGCATTTCACATGGTGTGCTCTGTTTATAACTTAAATAAATAGGGTGACAATAAACAGCCTTGCCGTACTCCTTTCTCCATTTTGAACCAGTCATTTGTTCCATATGGAGTTCTTACTGTTGCTTCTTGACCCACATACAAGTTTCTTGGGAGACAGGTAAGATAGTCTGGAATTCCTGTATTTTAAAGGGTTTTCCACAGTTTGTTATGATCCACACAGTCAAAGGCTTTAGCGTAGTCAATTAAATAGAGGTAGATGTTTTTCTGGAACCCCCCTGCTTTCTCTATGATCCAGCGAATGTTGGCAATTTGATCTGTGGTTCCCCAGCCTTTTCTTAACCCAGCTTGAACACCTGGAAGTTCTTGGTTCATGTAATGCTAACACTTAGCTTGGAGGATTTTGAGCATAACCTCACTAGCATGGGAGATGAGTACAGTTGTTCTGTGGTTTGAACATTCTTTAGTACTGCCCCTCTTGGGAATTGGAATGAGACTTGACCTTTTCCAGTCCTGTGGCCGCTGCTGACTTTTCCAGATTTGTTGGCATATTGAGTGCAGCGCTTTCACACCATCATCTTTTAGGATTTTAAACGGTTCTGCTGGAATTCCGTCACCTCCACTCGCTTTATTGGCAGCAGTACTTCCTAAAGCCCACTTGACTTCACACTCCAGAATGTCTGGTTCTGCGTGAGAGACAACACCATCATGGTTATCCAGGTCATTAAGATCTTTTCTGTATAGTTCTGTGTATTCTTTCCATCTTTTATTGATCTCTTCTGCTTCTATTAGGTTTTTATCATTTCTGTCCTTTATTGTGCCCATCTTTGGCTGAGATGTTCTTTTAATACTTCCAATTTTCTTGAAGAGATCTTTAGTCTTGCCTTTTCTGTTGTTTTTCTCTGTATCCTTGCATTGTTCATTGAAGAAGACCTTCTTGTCTCTCCTTGCTATTCTCTGGAACTGTGCATTTAGTTGGGTGTACCTTTCCCTTTCTCCCTTGCTTTTTGCTTCTCTTTTCCTCAGCTATTTATAAAGCCTCCTCGGACAACTACTTTGCCTTCTTGCATTTCTTTTTTTTGGGGGGATGTGTGCAGTATTACGGACTTCTGTCCATCGTTTCTCAGGCACTGTGTTTACTAGATCTAATCTCTTGAATTTGTTCATCATCTCTACTGTATATTCATAGGGGATTTAAGTCATACCTGACTGGCCTAGTGGTTTTCCCTGCTTTCTTTAATTTTACTATGAGGAGCTGATGATCTGAGCTACAGTCAGCTCTAGGTCTTGCTTTTACTTTCATAATACCACCTCTCTAAAAGCCAGTCCTCCTCCTGAAGTGGAAAGAAAGCAAATGAATCATGTGGGCAGCTCATGTGATGACATCTGACAGATGGTTCCAGATTCCTGAATGTCTGTGGTCTCCAGGTCCCCAAGCCAGGGGTGGGTAAGCATCAGTTCTGGGAAAGGCAGTAGCCCAGACTCTAGGAACGGCTTCATCCTGACTCCAGGAGATAAGCTGGCTTGCTGACACCTCAAATACACCTTTGTGATATCCTTCATTGTGGGCAGTAATATCTTTGTTATGGTACTGTCATGAGTAGTAAATGACACAATGTCTGGAAAGCAAAAGCTCATCACACTGCCTGGCACTTAACAATTAATGGGACCCCAATGAGCAAAATTAGTGCAGAGAAGTGACTGTGTTCTTGGTCTAAATAATGCTGACATGCTTCGGAGGAATGATTTTGCTCCAAAACCTCCGTAAAATCCCCACAAAGTAGAAAGCATGATCTTCCCTCCCCAGGTAAAGATTTTAGGAGCTGGTGTATGTAGGGTACCAAACCTGATGCTCTCATCAGTTTAATCAAGTGACTGAATCTCAGTCTGAAGTCACAGGAAGAGAGGTCAGTCTTGAAGAGAAATGGGTCACGGCTTTCTCTGAGTGGTCTCCCCCTACCCAAGGCATAACTCTGGAGTCGAGTGGGATTTCACCCTGAAGCTGAGGAGCTTCTATTTCAGGGTTCCTTGAGGCCCAGCATGGTACTTCAGGATTCCTGCATGACCCTTCCAGGGCCCAGAATTCTGTATTCACACCTTGGCTTAGTTTTGTTAAATGGGGCTCCCTCTCCAGCTGAACAAGCTTCAGTCCCCACCGCTGGCTGGGGCAAGGATCCTTGACGGGAACATTGGCTCACAGCCGGAGTCCAGGTGAAGCTCAAGAGTTAGTCCAAGCATAAATTTCTTCCCAGGCTCACCGTGCATTCTTTCAGATCTTCTCTTCTTCCATCTATCTTTTCTCTCCTCCCTGCCTCCCTCCGGTAACAGAGATGCAGATTGTTCAAATGTAGAAGCATCAAGTTTTACCACCTGCTCACTGGAAGAAAGGAAGGAATTTGCTCAGTGGCTTAGTTAAGCTAGAAATTAGGTTTCCTGTCTTCCAGTTTAAAGCTTTTTCTCATACTGTACCCTTTCTTCGTTCTTTCATCCCTCCTTCCCTCTCTTTCTCTTCCTAGAAATAAAGGAGTTCATCTTTTCTCTAAAAGGAAGTCACTTCGTGAAAGTAACCAACAAGGGGCAAAGAATGTCTGACTTTTTTATTCTTGTTTTGCGTCCAGTTCTGGGATTCAATTGTTTTCACTGGCCTTTTGTACTATTAGTTTATAAAAAAAATCAATAGTTTAATATAGAAAAGAAGTCCCCTGGCTGTCTGTTTAGAGCTGTATTACCTTCATTGCATGGCTCTGGTGCTGCCTGCCTGCCTGCCAGGAATCCCTAACTCAAATTGTTTAGTATAACACCAGCCCAGCTCTCTGGAGCTGGTCCACCAGATGCAGGATGATGCTTGTAGTAACATCATTAACAGGACTCAGACGTGTCTAGGGCGGTACACTTCTCAGAGATGTTTATGTATGATGACAATGGTATACATTGTTGATGTTGTCCAGTTGCTAAGTCATGTCCAACTCTTTGTGGCCCCCCACAGGGTTGCAAAGAGTTGGTCATGACTTGGTGACCGAACAACGATGGACTGTATCATGCCAGGCTTCTCTGTCCTCTACTGTCTCCTGGAATTTGCTCAGATTCATGTCCATTGAGTTGGTGATGCTATCTAATCACCTCATCCTCTGCTGCCCCCTTCTCCTTTTGCCTTCAATCTTTCCCAGCATCAGGATCTTTTCCAGTGAGTTTGCTCTTCACATCAGTTGGCCAAAGTATTGGAGTTTCAGCAACAGTCCTTCCAAAGAATGTTCAGGGTTAATTTCTTTTAGAATTGACTGGTTTGATCTCCTTGCTGTCCAAGGGACTCTCAAGAGTCTTCTCCAGCACCACAGTTTGAAAGCATCAATTCTTCAGAGCTCAGCCTTCTTTATGGGCCAACTCTCACATCTGTACATGACTATTGGAAAAACCATAGATTTGACTATATGAGCCTTTGCTGGCAAAGGGATGTCTTTACTTTTTAATATGCTGTCTAGGTTTGTCATAGCTTTCTTTTCAAGGAGTAAGCATATTTTAATTTCATGGCTGCAGTCACCATTCACACTGATTTTGGATTGACAATATAAGTGTTTAACCAAACTGATTCAAATTAATAATTGCAATATTCAAATAGGTAGGTTAGGCAGCATTATTTTTACAATGGTAAGGGAAGCAACTATACATTAACTCATATCTCCTCTTCAGCATATTCACATAAGGAAGCAAGTATCCCCATTGTATAGATGAAGAATCTAAAGGCTAGGAGCTCACATGACTTGCCGAGGGTGCTGAGGCAAAGCACAACTGGATAATAGCATCTCCTTCATCTTGATAAGAGCTCCCTTAGTGGCTCAGATGGTACAAAAAATCTGCCTGCAATGTGGAAGACCTGGGTTCAGTCCCTGGGTGAGGAAGATTCCCTGGAGAAGGAAATGGCAACCCACTCCAATATTCTTGCCTGGAGAATCCCATGGACAGATGAGCCTGGTGGGCTACAGTTCATGGGGTCACAGTCAGACATGACTGAGCAGCTAATGCTTTCATCTTGATAGAACCCATAGTTTCTGTACTTGACCTTAGGGCCTCTTGGAACGTGGGAAAGTACAATCCAGACAGACTATGTGATGATCTCCCAAACATCCTCGTCTTGGCCTTAACCTTCTTCCTTGTTTTTTCACCAACACTAGACAACAGAAGATTGGGTTAAGCCAGGTGGACCCTTGAATGAAAAGCAACACATTCTTAGCTCCACAGTAACCCATGACTCATGCTCTGACTCAAGATGAGGTGGGCCCACTGTGCTGTTTCCTTAGGACCTAAAACTTGAGGAGCTCAGAGGGTTGGCCAGTTGGTAGTGATTTCTGGTGTTGGAACGTCTTGCGGATACTGTGGTGGGTGGAGCGCTTACGGGTTATGCTCAAGATGAGACAGCAGATAGTTCACAGGAAATTCTCCCACGGTGCAGTCTGTGGAAAATACTCAAGAAGGGACAAATATAGTCATTGTATTGATTTCCTAGGAGTGCTGTAACAAATTATCCCAAACCAGCTGGCTTAAAACAACAGAAATGGATTATGTTGCAGTTCTGGAGGCTGTGTTCCCGTCCAGGCTCTAGGGGAGAATTGTTCCTTGATTTCTTCCTCGCTTCAAGTGGTCACCGGCAGTCTTTGGTGTTCTTTGGCTTGTAGATCCATCACTTCTGTGTCTGACTGTCTTCACGTGGTGTTTTCTCTTTGTGTTTCTCATTTCATGGAGTATTCTTTTCTCTGTGTGTGTGTCCAGATTTCTGTCTTCTTATAAGGGTACCAGGAATTGGGTTTTGTCTCACCGTAATCCTGTATGGCTTCGTATTAACTTCATTACTTCTGGAAGATTCATTTTTGCAATGAGATCTGAGATAAGATTCTGAGATTCTAGGGGCTCATGAACCATGGGGAAGAGCAGTATTCAACCTCGTGCAGTTACTGTCACCATCATCATTGTCGTCACTATGTAAGAAGTGCAAGGTGCCCGGGAAGATTCTGGTACAGAGTAAGTGCTCAGTAAATGGTAGCCTTAAACGATAATGCCCACAGCACCAGCAATCACAATGGCGCTAATAAATAAGACGTGCTGGTCTGTGCTCAGCTGCTCAGTCGTGTCTGACTCTTTGCAACCCCAACGACTGTAGCCCGCCAGGCTTCTCTGTCTATGGGAATTCTCCAGGCAAGAGTACTGGAGTGGGTTGCCATGCCCTCTTCCAGGGGATCTTCCCAACCCAGGGATCTTTGCAGGCAGATTATTTACCAGCTGATCCACCAGGGAAGCCCAAGAATCCTGGAGTGGGTAGCCTGTCCCTTCGCCAGGGGATCTTCCTGATCCAGGAATTGAACCGGGGTCTTCTGCATTGCAGGCAGATTCTTTACCAGCTGAGCTACCAGGGAAGGCCCATAAATAAATAAGATGATACGTCTAAAATATCTAGTATCATACTTAGCGTATAATGGGACCGTTTATTCCCTTCTTCCCCACAGCACCAGCACACAGAGGTACACACAGCAGGGTGCTCAATAAATATTAGTTGAAAAAACAGCACATTTCAGTTTCTTAGAAAAAAACCCACCGTTTATCTCCAAGAAATTGACATCAGACGCAGGATGGAGCAGCCAGTGGGGCTGTCACCTGAGAGCGGGAGGTGTGAGTGGATGACAGGCCAGCTCTCAGCTGCGGGCGCCGGTGGCCACTCCTAATAAGACAGAGTGAGAAATGAGCTCAGTCTGCGAAGCTGTAGTTTAATCCTTCCCGAGCCCGAGGGGCCCAGGACAGAGACACCCGCTGATTTCAGATTCCTTTCTGGAAAAGGCACAAGCTGGTTTTGGTTTAATGGCTCAAAGGTGATCTTCAGGACCCCTCTAACTCTCAGCACAGTTTCCAGCTCCACCTGGCAGAGAGGGGAATGGAAGGACTTGGAGTCCAAGCTTGACTCTGCCCTAGGGATCCAAGTGGTTATGGGCTGGTTCTTTTCTTTCCATGATTCCCAGTCTCCTCATCTGGAAAGTGGACATGATATTCTCACCACTGGGCTCTCTTGAGGATTAATGAGATGGTGGGTCTAAAGAGAACTTAATAACCTGAAAAGAAATGCAAGCATGTTACCTGTCTAGCAGTCCCACTCTACCAGATCGAAACTTCTCCTCCCACCAAACACCTCTGATATGGATTGCTTATTTTCTATTCATCAAGCCACATACTTAGGAAAACATTTGAGACTGACTTGAATCCTGATATTCATGAGTAATGACAACTTCAAATGTTACTTCCCTAGGAATTTCTTCCCAATAGGGAGCAATACTTTAAGCTATATGAATTTATTTATTAATTCATTCATCCATTTATTCATTCCCCTATGCATTTATTCATTTGTCCTTAGATCCATCATCCATTTGACTGTGATTTATTGAGCGTTTGCTCCATGCCTGTTGTTTCTGAGGTATGAAGATGAATCCAGCAAGAACTGTGGTTTCATGGCACTTGCAGACTCAGAAGGGAAGTATTAATATATGAATGCAAATAACTGAGGCAAGGTCATGACTTATGATTAGGGCTTTCCTTCTCTTGGGACCTGAGTTTCCTAGCTATAAAGTTGGACAGCCGGACCAATTGTTCTTAATTCACCCCCTAACAGTCTGAGAAATGGCTGTATTATTGGAAGGAACACTGAACTGGGGCTCAGGACGTTTCAGGATTTGGGTCCTAACTCAGAAAGATATGAAGCTCTTTCACCCTGTGCAGCTCAGCCTCCCAGTGTGTGTGTGTGTATGTGCATGATGGGCTAGGGTGCAGTAATCCCTAAGAGCCTTTTACAGCCTTTCACTTTATAAAATCAGTCCACGCCTTGACCGGGGCGGTCTGGGCGGGGTCAGGGGGTGGGCAGTGAGTGACACATCAGTAGTAGCTGAGCAAAGATTCAGAGGAAGACACCAAAAAGAAGGCCAAGAATGGAGCTCCTGGAAGCTTCCGTTGACTGCCAGCAGGCGTTTTCCTGGGATTCTGGCATCCTGCCATGACTGGTCATCTCTGTCTTCTGCTTTATCAGCTGAGCATGGAAATGTCAGGTGCAGAAAACAGACACCCGCTTTTCCTCATTGAGGCCATCTTGCCATAACATGTCTGTATCCTAGCCCAGGTAGTATGATCTCATGGGGCAGCGCTGGGACCTCAGCATGGACAGGGCAAGGTCCGGCTGAATCAGCCTTTCAGGAGAAGAGCTTTTACGGCCACCAGCTGCCGTTGATTTACGTTTTGTTCTGGCAGCTCTTGGTAGCCCTGGGGGCCCGTCTCAGAGGTGGGGCAGGAGGCTGCGCCGTGGTGGGGGCTGCGAGAGCATTAGCGGACACACAGCTGCCAATAAGCCGGGCTAGAACAGCCCTTCAGCCAGTGGCTGAGAACTTCTGGGATGCAGTTTCAAAGAACGTCAGAGATTCTGTGAGTTCTCCCTGGACTGCTGATCCTCTGAGATATTCGGCACACTTGAATTCTGCCTCTCCCACTTCCCTGCTGTGCGCCTTGGGCAGATTTCTTTACCTCTCCCTGCCGAAGTATCCTCATCTGCAAAATTACAGGAGGTGATTGAAGTTGTGAAGGTCATGAAGTGAGTTGATGCTTAAAAAGCACTTAGAGTGGTGTCTGGTGCCCAGTGAACAAGAAGAAAGTGTCAGTTCTGTATAAAGTGGAGAGAGAAAATAACAATACTAATACCAGCACCGCACCAGCAACAGTAATACCAACTTGCTCTCGGAGCGCCTCAGGGCAGAGCAGCCTGGCCAGGGTTTTGGGAAGTGGTCTCACAACACGCAAACTTGATTCACTTTCTTTAAATGAGAGATGCTAATAGCCCCTGCCTCATAGGGATTTGTGGGAGTTAAATAGGATTACATTTGGGTGCACTCTGCATAGATTCTGACACGCAGTTAGTGATCAGTGAAACATAGCAGACGTTGTTGAATTCCTGTCCGAGTGAGGGTTAAAACAGCAGTTGCCTGTGACTTTGGAAGGTGATTTATGGAAGCCAATGGTTCTTTTCAGCAGGCAAGAGAAGGATATCAATCGGTGAAAGTAAGCCGTAAGTGAAAATTGAAACTGTCAGATGGCGTGGACTTCCTGCTCAGTCTCTGGCAGTTTTTCCTCTCTTCTTTTAATTAAAAGTTTTTGTCTTCTGATGTAGAAGTGAAATAAATCACTTCTGACCTTAGCATGTTCAGTGCCTCCCTGGAACGGAAGCCTGCCCCGTAGGCATGGATGTCTTCCTTCTGGGAAATCCAGTGCTGGGACCTGCTCCTGAAATACACTCAGTAGCAGCTCATCCAGCCTGATGCTCACAGTGGCTTTGGATCCTGACCTGAGTTTAAAATCCAACCCTGTGACTTCCTGGATATCGGATTTTGGCGAGTTATTCTAAAACACATTTCTATCTTTTGTTTAGTGAAATGGTATTAATAATAATGCCTGTTTTAAAAGTTTTTTGTTTTTTTCAAGAATTAAATCAGAAAAAGTATTTCTAGCACAGTGACTATACACAAAATCTCCTTGATAAATATGAGTCCTTTTCCCCTTTTCCCTTCATCTCTCTGGGCTTTGATGCCTTGTTCTCTAGAAACATGTGACTTCCCCAATTCAATTAACCAACATTCTCCATCTAAGGGAACAATATGGACTCCATGGTTAAGAGAGCAGACTCTGGGATCGTACCACCTGGAATCGAGACTTGGTTCCAATGTCTACTGTGTGACCTTGGTCAAAACTTAACCTTTCCGTTCAGGTTATCTGTTAACATTTTTTTAGAAAAAAAATCTCTAAACTTAGTGGTTTGTGATAACCATTATATTTTGATAACAATTTAGTGGATTAAGATTCGGGGCTCAGCTGGGCAGTTCATCTTGGATCCATGTGGCATTATCTGAAGGATCCACTTCTGGAGGGTTTGCTTCACTCCCGTGCTCCATGACGTCCACCCATGGCTTGTGCTTCTCGTAAACTTAGTTCTCATAGAACCTTCTCACAGGTTCTCAGGGTTGTTGGACTTTTTACAGTTTCTCAGGGCTCTGAGAGAGAGAGAGCATTACAAGAGAAGCTTCTTAGGACCAAGCTTCAGAAGGTTCAGCACATCATTTCTGCTGCGTTCACCTGGTTGAGTGAGTTATTGAGACAGTTTGGATTCAAAGAAAGGGAATTCGACTCTATTTCTCAGTGGGAAAGTACTACAGCCATTTTTAACACAGTCCATCCTTGGAGCCTCCCCTTTCCACCTCTAGGGGCTTGTGGAGAGTTAAATGAGATAGTGAGCAGATGATTTAGCACAGCACCTGACATACAACAATCACTCAATATAAAGTTAGCTCTTATGACTAGTTGTCTGTTTTCCATCCAGGCCTTCTTCCTCACCACTTTCCTCTTGCATGAGTGCATACACACACACACACACACACACACACACACACACACACACACACACATACACACATCAGTTTTTCCCACTTTGAAAATAAATATGAAGGATGGATTTTTAGGGAGAAATGGGAGAGCCCTGGGGAACCAAATTATGCCCAGGCTTATAATTCAAGCCTGGACTGTGGTAGCAGTGGAGGGTATAGAAAAAATGGGCAAGTTCAACAGCTATTCAGGAGGTGCACTGATAAAAGATCTCAGTGACTGATTAATTCATTACTTGATGGAATGGTATGTAAGGAGAAAGGAGATGACTTGAGGGTGATGCACAGGTTGCTGACCAGAGGGACTGATTGGGTGATGTTTTCATGGATGGCAAACACGACGTTGAGGTTCCGCGGCTGTCTCCTCTTTTACTTACACACTTGTCTTTCTCACATCTGGGCCTCGTGCAGACATCCTGGGAATTTAGACGTTGCTCTTTCAGCAACAGGGAGCTCTGGAAGCTTGTCGATCAGAGGAGTGACATGAAACAAGTTGTTCCTTAGGCAGATTACATGATTCATAGCAAAGCAAGACAGATAACTACCTCGTATCCATTTTGGTCTGGTCGTATTTAAGACTTTTCACTGTCTTAACATGGCCTCATCTTTTGCATAGAGAATGGCAGTCCTCTGGTGTAAAGTTGTAACTGTAGAGAAAGTGCAAAAACAAACAAAGCTTCTTTGTTGGCTTCCAACTTAATGAGAACTGAGAACGTAGGCTACTCAGACTCCCCAGGGGAGGGTACTTGTCGTTTGATTATGATTCAGAGCCCCTATCCCTTGTGTCTCCATCAGCCTGAGGCGGCGTCCCACGTGCAGTCTGTCCATTGCTGAGCCTCCACACTTCCTCCAGCTCGATCTTTCTTCAGGGTCTTTGGCTGAAGTCACAGCTCACAGCTCTGTGCACAGTTCCCGGCTTCTCCAAATACCGTCTGGCCAGGGAGGGCTCTTCTGTGATATCTCATCTACCTTGTGACTCCAACTGGTGTCAAACAGGTTAGGTTTCTCCCCAGAGAAAATGCACTGCAGGGAAGCCCTATTAAAAACAAAACTAAACGTATATCGTGATGACATATCAGGTATCACGTTATGTCAAATATAACGTTGTGTCAGAGATAACGTGTGTGTGTGCAGTTGCGAGGATTATGTCCCCACTTTTGCAACCCCATGGACTGTGACTCACCAGGCTCCTCTGTCCATGGAATTCTCCAGGTAAGAATACTGGAGTGGGTTGCCATTTCCTACTCCAGGGGATCTTTCCTGACCCAGGGGTCGAACCCATATCTCTTGCACTCCTGCGTTGACAGGCAGAGTTTTTTACTACCCTTCTTCATAGTAGACTTACATTGGTTTTCCCTTAAACTCTGCAATACTGTGATTCTACACTATATACAGTTGCATTTTTTGACCCTGTTTGCAGCATTGTAATGGAGTATCACTGCTGTAACAGTAAGAGCAACAATAAAAACAGCAATGAAACTGATAACAGTAACGATTAGAGTAACAACTAGAGCCAGTTCTAACCTGTGCTTATTGTATCAAGGCGTTGCTCTAAGCGCACCGTACGTATGCTTATCTCATTTAATCACCGTGAAGTTCCTGTGTCTCGGATGGTTTTTTATGTTCATACTACAGAGAATATTGTGAGAGGTCCAGTAGTTTGCCCAGACAGGTAACAAGTAGTGAAGCAGACGCTCAGACCTGGTCTCCCTGGTGAGCGGGGGTCGCCACGTTACACAGCCCAGGCACGTTTCTCGGATGTTTAGGGTGTGACCTGAGCTTTGTCTTAATGAAGGGGTTGCAGTCTGGCTTCCTTTCCTGAGTGCCGTACAGAGGGCCCTGACATCCTGCTGGATGGAAGACGGTAGAGACATATTAGGCAATCAAAATGTAAACGTTTCCACTTAAAGAACAAACTGTGGAGCACGCAGGGGACTTGAGATCCATCACATTGGAATTCAGCAGCAAGGGTGAAAGATCCAGGGTATGGTAATAAGTTGCAGAGCAAGAGGATGTCTGAGGAGTGGTGATTTAATTAAAGATACCGGGATAGGGTTCATCCCCACCCTCCCACTGCTGCCGACACAGGCGAGTAGCCAGGGCTCTGGAGGACAGGTGACAACCAGCGCCACGCACGGGGGCTCCCGGGGAGAGCTGCAGAGACTTCTCCTAACTCCCTTCCGGCTGAAAAACCTTAGAGCCCGCTCGTGCATTTACGATGGCACAGACGCCAGGCTGGACATATACGGAGTGGAGAGGGCCAGGTGCGCGTGCCGGGAGATGCGGCAGCCTGGGAACACAGGCTCCTTCGTGTGGCCTGCATGGAGTACAGTTCCCGCTCATGGTGGCCGAGGCTCTTTTCATCTTTTGAGGGAGGCTGGACCTCAGAATGTCTGTGTGAAAGAGGTCGACTTATAAATACTAGGAAAAGTAAAAAAAGATAAAAAAAAAAACAAACAAAAAACAATTCTCCGGTCCACATCTGTTGGGCAAATAAATCCTGTATTTCTGTTTGGAAATTCAGCATTTATTCAAATGTCACTTACTCTGGGAAGCCTCTGTATTAGTTTGCTAGGGCTGCCAAAACAAGGGGCCACCCACGGGGTGTCTGGAAACAGCAGACATTTTTTCCTGTCACAGTTTTGGAGGCTAAAAGTCTGGAGTCAAGGGTATTGGAAGAGCCATGCCCCCTCTGAAACCTGCAGAGGAATCCTTCCTTACCTCGTTCTAGATTCTGGTCGTTCTATGACAATCCGGTGTTAAGACTGAGTTCAAACACTATAATGGGCTTCCCTGGTGGCTCAGACGGTAAAGAATCCACCTGCAATGCGGGAGACCTGGGTTGGGTCCCTGGGTTGGGAAGATCTCCTGGAGGAGGGCATGGAAACCCACTCCAGTCTTCTTGCCTGGAGAATCCCAACGGACAGAGGAGCCGGCGGGCTGCAGTCCATGGGGTCACAAAGAGTTGGGCACAACTGAGCGACTGAGCACACACACACCCAACCACGTGACGGGCTGCCCTGGCATCCAGCCCCCACGTGTGGGTGCTTTCCAGAATCGTTTCATGAGCATAACAAAAGTCCCTTTTACCATTTGAACTATTCCTTAGGAAGTTCCAAAGGTTTAGGAGCTCTGTGCCTTGAAACTACGGATGAAGATTAAATTTCTTGTTACAAGTTAGCTCAGTCGGGCCCGACTCTTTGTGACCCCATGGACTGCAGCCCACCAGGCTCCTCTGTCCATGAGATTTTCCAGGCAAGGACACTGGAGTGGGTCTCCGTTTCCTTAGTATCACAAGTACCTTGGGCTTCCTTGGTGACTCAGCGGTTAAAAGGTTACACTTGCAGTGCAGAAGACACAGGAGATGCTGTTTTGACCCTTGGGTCAGGAAGATCCCCTGGAGAAGGGCATGGCTACCCACCCCAGTATTCTTGTGTGGAGGATCCCACGGACAGAGGAGCCTGGTTGTCAACAGTCCATGGGTTCACAGAGAGTCTGACACAAATGAAATGACTGAGCACACACACACACAGGCATCACAAATACCTTAGGAGAAGGGGCTCTGGAAGGCTTCACAGACGAGTCACCTGTGTCAGTGGGGTGTGGTCATAAAGGATAAATAGGATTTAGTAGTTTGGGAGGGAATGTGGGGAAATAGAGAGACCAAGCCAAAGTCTCAGGAAAGAGTTTTAAGGATGGGTGAGAAGTTGATGGGACTTGAAGCCATGTTTTCTTCATTGCAAAGAACCTAAGGGGGCTTCCCTGGTGTCTCAGTGGTAGAGAATCTGCCTGCCAACGCAGGAGACGTGGTTTGAATCCCTGGGTTGGGAAGATCCCTTGTGGAAGGAAATGGCAAACCACTCCAGTATTCTTGCCTGGAAAATCCCATGGGCAGAGGAGCCTGCTGAATCCTCCCAACTCCTGCACCACAGCCCTTTCTGAGTGGACTGTCTCTTCACACATCTGTGCTACCACCTGGGAAACGTTGTCTTGACGTTTCGGTAAACTCTAGGAGACCTTCTCAGTCCTGTCTGCCCAAATGCTGGGGTCTTGTAAAATTCTAGCCTTCTGCCCAAGAAATGGGAGCATATTTACTCTATATTCTCAGATCCCCAAAACCAGTGTTGGGTTTCTCTAATTCCTTGGTTACCCTGGGGGAGACAGATCCAAGGACACCTTTCTCAGACACATCGATAATGCGTAATTCACTTAATTTACTTCACTTCACATCTTTCCTCTTCTTCCAATTTGGATCATCGTTTTTTATTTCAACATTAAGAGTGAGGGGAAACTTTTAAAATTGAATTCAGGGATTCTTTACATGGGGCCTAGTAGGATTCTAACATGTATCATTTCCTTCCCTTACCAAGGTAAGAAACAAATCACATTGGTTTTAACAATACCTGTGGCTTTGTAAAATACAGAAATAGTAGATACTTCCATAGCACATTATAGTCTTTGTTGACACCCTGAAATAGCGCTGATGCACATGACTCCAAAATTACAGCGGTCCTTACAAAATTGTTAGCTCATGTGACAATAAAGAAGTACATGTATTCACTATTTTAGTGAATGTATGTATTTCTATATGATTGGTTTCTTCTGTGTTTATATCTATTTCATTTGCCAGAAAAAACTTATAAGACAACCTTTGAAATGGCACAAAATGAGTCTTCGTTTCCTATAGAATGTCAGACAGCCTCTCGTGCACCTTCTGGTGATCTGATTCTATAGTTTTCATCTTTCCTTGCCTTTGAGCTGTTTTACAACTCTGAAAGTTGAGAAAAATGAGAGTAACAGACATGATTCTTGTCCACAGAGGTAAATTTGTCCTATAGAAGATACAGTTGATCCCAACTCTCTCCCTGGTCGCTCTGCTTCCTGACCACCCCAGTTAGGAGCAGGTTTTGGAGGTATTAGCACATTTATTTTAGCAAATGTGCCGGTTGCCCACATATGTTTCTGCTCTTTGAATTCTCTGTTTGAACTGGTGTGTGGCACTTCCTGATTTCATTCATCAATCAGTTAAATGAAAACTTTAAAGCACATTCACTTTATATTTGTCATGATATTATACTGTGAAATTATTTTGCGGTGTGGTTTATGCATGTAAAAACGTTATCCTGAGAAGGTGCGTCTATAGGCATCATGTGGCACAGCGCAACAGAGGGTAAAAACTCCCGATGTAATCCCACATCCTTGGGCACCTTCTGGCCCTAGACTTTCAGCACTCAAAAGCCTTCTCTTCTGAGGTACTGTGCCACTGTTGAAGCAACGCAACGGAATGGTCATAGCAGCAAGAAAGAGCAGGGTGGATAAATTGTACTCGCGTTTTCTTACGTCAGTCTTCCATGGCAATAGAAATAAAAGCAGAAAATAAATAAGTGGGACTTAATCAAACTTAAAAGCTTTTGTACAGCACCACAGCCGTGTCCTGCTCTTTGAGACCCCAGGGACTGTAGCCCACCAGGCTCCTCTGTCCATGGGATTCTCCAGGCAAGAGTACTGAAAGGGTTATCCCTCAGTTGTGTCCAATTCTTTGTGACCCCATGGACTGTGTCTGCTAGACTACTCTGTCCATGGAACTCTCCAGGCAAGAATATACTGGAGTGGGTAGCCCTTCCTTTCTCCAGGGCATCTTCCTGACCCAGGAAGATCAGGAAAGGCGGTTACAGACAGAGCATCTCTGAGCGCGTGTTTGTTTAGGCTGAGTGGGCATTTGGCTTTTCACTGTAGCTGTCGTTTTACCCGGTAGGGCAGCGGCAGGGAATTGTTAAGCTGGTTCCCTATTGTACACGTCGGTGTAGCTGTGTTGTTGCTGGTGTGTATTTTTTTTTTTTATCACAAGTCTGGGCCTCCTGGTAATAGACTAAACATGAGCTGCTGCTTGCCTTCTTCCCTCTGTGGATGTCGTCAGTGTAATCAGGGAACAGGTGGGTACAGGCGATTAACGGGGTGGCAGGGGAGGAGGAGAGAGGGGATCTACTCAAGGGGGTGGGAGTTAATTTGACCCTGTAGCTCAGCGGCAGCGTCTCCTCCTGCAAGGCAGCCACAGCA
The DNA here is from genome assembly GCF_019320065.1 of Cervus canadensis. Taxonomy (NCBI): domain Eukaryota; kingdom Metazoa; phylum Chordata; class Mammalia; order Artiodactyla; family Cervidae; genus Cervus; species Cervus canadensis. The sequence continues at coordinate 40,687,843 of NC_057415.1, read as the reverse complement.
GTTATCGGTGGGAACAGCCCTGCTCAGGCCTCTCAGTCTCATTTCCAGTCCGGGCATGCTTGAGAAGCCATTACCATATTTATAGAGCTACCTGGCCCCACGGCACACGCATGAGAGGGTTAGAAAGACCTATCTATTTTTCCAGCTGTGCTGCTGTCCTCGGTGGCGAGGCTGGCTGGGGAGGAGGGCGGGCCGGATCCCAGCGTTAGAAGGAGGCAGAGGATTAGGCCGGAGAGAAAGTACAAGCTGGGCCGCTTGCTTGCCTCTTCCAGCCGGTTGGATGAGCCAATGTGGCTAGCCTTGCATGTGTCAACCCCAAGAAAAGCAGCATGGTGGACCGCTGGTTAGGGAGAGCACTCTGGGGGAGCGGTCTCAGTGCCAGCTCTGTCTTCACCCGCAGTCTGCTTTCTTTACTGAAATTCAAAGCTGCCAGCGGATGGGGGGATGTGGAAGCAGTGAGGGAAAAGTGGACAGACTATGAACTGAGAGTCAAAGAGATCTTATTTTCTGTATAACCTTGGGCAGATTATCTAATTTCTCTGAGCCTCATTTCAGTCATCTGCACAGAAGGGATAATAATGGATTTTTGGAGGGATTTAATTACAGACATGGTTGACTGTGTCTTAATAAATGCTCCCTTTCCTTCATCAGACCATCCTGTCTCACACTGAAGTTTAGACTTACATCACTGCATTCTATGATGCTTTGTTGTGGCAGTCAGAAATGCCTGTGTGGGTTTACACCCCTCACTGCCCCATCCCCATTAGCACATGTGCAGTCAGAAGTGCCTGTGTGGGTTTACCCCCCTCACTGCCCCATCCCCATTAGCACATGAGCTGTCAGAAGTGCCTGGGTGGGTTTACCCCCCCATCCCCATTAGCACATGTGCAGTCTTGCAGTTTTTCTGCTGTGTTTCTGTCTCTTTCTCTCTCACAGACACACAGAGACATGTATACGTACATACTGGCGTTTTTGTTCTGATCAACTGTGGCACATCTACCCCATTTTTTATACAACTTAGTGGGTTTTGCAGCCAGAAAAGTCTTTCTGGATCTCAGGATCGCACTCTCAAATAAGGGTACTGTGACATTTCTGACTGTGTATCCCAGCACGTTGTGCCCCCATGACCATCTGGTTATAACACCAAGGTTGCAATGAAAGCAACTGACAGCATGCCTTACCCCCTGCCTTTAGTCCAGCTGAAAGCCAAGTATACTGGACTGCAGTTGGGAAAAAAAATTCCTGGATGTTCTGATGCACTAATGAGGGAGGGATAGCGAGCATCTTGAAGCAAACTCTTAGTTCTACAAAAACTTGAAAACCAAACCACAAAAGGAAGTGTGGACTCACCAGGTTGGGACGATTTTTGAGCACTATTCATAGGCTCCCTTGCTTCTTTTTCTCTTAAGGAGAACGGAGTCCAGAAGGGAGGTTTTAATTTGCTGATTAAAAATGTTGAGTGAGGAGGCAAAAAGGAGAAGCCAGGCTGAGGGAGGGCTAAATATATTTTCAGAAGGAAAGAACTGGTGGCACCTGGAGAGGAACACACGGGAGGGGAAGGCATCCAGAGAGGGTGTGGGCGAGAGGCTGAGCAGAGAGGTGCTGGTGCCGGTGGAGGCGGGGCTGACGCGGTAACCGTGGCTGGGAAAGCGGCAGGGACGGGAGAGGTCACAGGGGCCGCCCCGGAAGTTCTGCTGTGCCGTATGCCGAGTTACCATCTCGCCTCTGTCTCCTCTTATCACTGCAGCCTGTGTTTCTCATCAGTCCTTTGGGAACTGGAAGACTGTGTGTGTGTGTGTGTGTGTGTGTGTGTGTGTGTGTGAGCTGCCAAGATTGCACCTGGGAGGCTGGGACGTAGGCGTGTTACAGGTACCTGTTACCAGATCGGCAGAGCCCTAGCCTTTCCTGGCTTACCTGGCTGGACTCTAGAAGTGTGATGTCACACCTTACATTCCTAGGAAAAGGAGAGCGATGCCCATTTTAAGGGCAGCAGAGAGTCCTCTGCCTGCAGCTCACAGAACTGTGCACTATGACTATAATATTTTTGTTTAACAGAGTACACTTAGGTTGGCAAGCAGAGGAGACAGAAGAAGCACTTCTTTGGCTTCTGGAGCTCCAAAGCAGACCTGACCCCGTCCCATCTCTTCGCGGCCAGGCAGGAGTAGGAACAGGAGACCTGTGCTGGAGAGTCTCTCTAATTGCCATGACTCCACCTCCGTCCACTCCCATGATCTACATAGGTAGCTGTAACGCCCTATGTGTCCAAATATTTTGTTTCCTCAGACTCTGTCCAAATCCTCGCTCCCCCGTGAAGGATGTCTGGGATACCAAGCCCTCACCAGGCTCTTGCTCCTCTGAACAGTAAAGAACAGATGCGCCCCAGCGCCTGCCCTTGTCTCCTGTGACCTGACGCTCTGCTGCGTCCTCTGTGTCCCAGACGCAGTCTCACTTCTCAGCCTCACGTCCAGTGACTGCACTGCTCACGGGTGAGCATTTTCCCTCAAATCGCTGCTTTCCCCAAAGAGGAATTCTGCTTATCCCTTTGTCTTTACATAGGATTCTCTTGCTAGTTCATTTTGAATAATGAATAATGAATTAGTGTTGGAATAAGACACATTTGTCTAAAATAACCTCAAATAACATTAATTGTGCATGTTTATAGCAGTTTATAGAGGTCATGTGACAGAATTAGTAACAAATGAGGCAAAGACCTTTAGTAGAGATTCAGTGATTATTCATGGGGATGTGGCAATTGCACATTGGATGTCGCTGTAAATGAGTCTTTTAAAGATCACTCCAAAAGGCAGTACAGCAAATTCTGGGAAGATGACATTGATGATACGGTTTTTGCATCTCCCTAAACCTCCCATAAAAATGGAGCTAGGATACGAAAACCAAACACACTGACAACATCTGCGTTTCAAAAACCTAAGGTATCCTTCAAACCTCAAATGATGAGCACACGTGGACAATCCACTGACGCTCAGAGATCTGCATAGTGTCAGAAACTGTGGGGCAGGGTGCAGAGGGGTGCAACAGACTCTCTGAAAGCTCTAAAAGCAGGACAAGAGCCAGATCTCCACCGGACATTTAATAAAAAGCAGTCAGAAAGATTTGGGACAGCAGCTTTAACTGCTGGGCTTTGGTACACTCCTGTACGCAGTGAGGGCTTCCCTGGTGGTTCAGGCAGTGAAGAATCTGCCTGTAATGCGAGAGACCCGGGTTTGATCCTGGGATGGGGAAGATCCCCTGGAGAAGGGAACAGCAATCCACTCTAGTATTCATGCCTGGAGAATTCTATGGGCACAGGAGCCTGGCAGGCTACAGCCCATGTGGTCTCAAAGAGCCGGACACAACTGAGTGGCTAAGACAGGCTTACGCAGTGAAGTGCAGTTATCCGTGGTGTGGCCTGTCAGGGCTCATGGAGTGAATTCAGTGGTCTCTTACTGATGTCTCAGACAGTAAGGAATCCGCCTGCCATGCTGGAGACCTGGGTTCGATCCCTGGGTGGGGAAGATCCCCTAGAGGAGGGCATGGCAACCCACTCCAATATTCTTTCCTAGAGAATCCCCATGTACAGAGGAGACCAGCAGGTTACAACTCATGGAGCTGCAGAGCCGGACAGAGCTGAGTGACCAAGCACCACGCAAGCACAGCAACGCAGCTCTGTGCAAGGTTCCCACATGGATGGGAGACTGCCGGGAACAGGATCCAGGTTAAGCTGCACGCAGATGATGCAGCAAAAGAAAGAGTGTTAGACAGAAGTAGGAGAGAGCAAGGGACCTCAGAAAACAGGTCACATCATGAAGCAATAAAAGAGTACTCTAGATCCATGAAGCTGGAACATCTGTCACGATCCACTTACTCCTCCCCAAAGTTCAGGAAAACTAATTTCACATAACAATTAGCAACAGAAAGTGATCACGTCTGAGTTTGCTACAAATTTACTGATAAAGAATAAGGAGATAAAGGAGGAAAATTGTATCTCCAATGACAATGAAAATACACCTTAAAATATACCTCCAAAACCGATCAAAACTGTAGCCTAAAATTTCAGTGAAGTTAAATGACACTTGCTCCTTGGAAGGAAAGCTATGTCAAACCTAAACAACGTATTAAAAAGCAGAGACATCACTCTGCCAACCAAGGTCTGTCTAGCCAGAGCTATGGTTTTTCCAGTAGTCACGTATGGATGCGAGAGTTGGACCATAAAGAAGACTGAGTGCCGAAGAATTGATGCTTTTGAACTGTGATGCTGGAGAAGACTCTTGAGAATCTCTTGGTCTGCGAGGAGATCAAACCAGTCAATCCTAAAGCAAATAAACCCTGAAAATTCACTGGAAGGACTGTTGCAGAAGCTCCAATACTTTGGCCACCTGATGAGAAAAGCTGACTCACTGGGAAAGACCTCGGTGCTGAGAAAGATTGAAAATAAAAGGAGAAGGGGGAGACAGATAGTGCAATAGTTAGATAGCATCACTGACTATATGAACATGAATTTGAGCAAACTCCAGAAGATAGTGGGGGACAGAGGAGCTTGGCATGTTACAGTCAGCCCACGGGTCAGAGACAACTTAGCAACTCAACAGTAATGAAAAAAAAAATTTTCAAAATATACTAAAATAAATGAAAATAATGATGGGGAAATGAAAAAAAAATCAATCTGTAAAAGAAAAACTAAGTAATGAATTTAATAGAACTCAAAAAAGAATTAGAAGAAAAAATTTCTCAAAGATAAAGACTAAACTGGAAAGAACTCAAGTCTGAATAAAAACATCAGAAAATACCATGAAATAAAAGTGAAAAGAAGCAAAATTTAAACATCAAACCAAACGAGAAGAAAGACCAAAATGATTTTTGAGAGTAATTGACAGAAATAAAAGATAGATAAAGAACAACATATATAATACAAATTCAGAAAAAACACCAAAGTAATGGGATAAAAATAACAAAAAGAACAGTTTAAAACAACTTCGCTAGATTGAAAAAGTAAGATTTGACAGCACACACTGAAAAGGAACACCATGTACCCAAGCAAAATGACCTAGAATGACCAGCACTGAAACATTCTAAAAGATACTTTGTGCACCCAGGCAAAAGGACTAAGCCACGTAAGAAGGCAAGAAAATTTGATGGTCATCTGACTTCTTGACAGCAACACTTTATAATCAGAGACAATAGAGTGACATATTTAAGATACTCAAGGAAAGAAAATATGAGTCATATATTATAAATCCAGCCACACTTACATTCAGGTATAAAGACTGCAGACAATCTCCTATCAACAAGCGAGAACTCAGAAAATATTGTTCCCGGGAGCCTTCACTGAGTAAACTACTGGTGAATGAAAAGGACTGGAGAAGCATTGACGTAAGGCCCGGTGGGGTGTGTTAAATATACCTCCACCTGTAGAACTACATGTAAGTGATGTTATAAGGGAGAAAGCACAGGCTGCAACATCTATGGCACGGACATTTTAGGAATAGAGCTGCTACATTTTAAAAGGGGGAAAGCATGTAAAGATGGATTCAGCTTATGATTACTTTAGAGTTATTAACTAGAAATAAAAGGATACTGTTCCAAATCAGTCCCTGGGATACAAGGTGGTAAAGATGGGGTTACTAGCAAATTTCAGTATTATTTACAGAAACAGGCCAATAGGTGGATACTGGGGCTTCCCAGGTGGCTCAGTGGTAAAGACTCGGCCTGCCAGTACAGGAGACACAAGAGATCTGATCTCTTGGGTTTGATCCCTGGGTCAGGGAGATCTCTGGAGTAGGAAACAGCAACCCACTCCAATATTCTTGCCTGGAGAATCCCATGGACAGAGGACCTCATGGTCCATGGGGTCACAAAGAGTTGGACATGACTGAGCACGCACACACACAGACGTGGATGAAAGTGAAAGTGAAAGTCGTTCAGTCATGTCCAACTCTTTGCAACCCTGTGGACTGTACAGTCCATGGAATCCTCCATGCCTGAATACTGGAGTGGTTAGCCTTTCCCTTCTCCAGGGGATCTTCCCAACCCAGGAAATGAACCAGGGTCTCCGGCATTGCAGGTGGATTCTTTCCCAAATGAGGCATCAGATGGATACCGGAAGTCTTATATGAAAGTGTTGATGTAAAGATAGAAATAAAGAGACCACATTATGAAGGACCATTTGTATAAAAAGTAGTTGTATATTTATAAATATAACATAAAACAATATGTCAGAGGGCAAATATAAAAAAGCATATTAATAAATGCAATGAGCTTAATTCGCCTGTTTAAAACAATCAGATTCTCTAAAAAAGAAGTTCTATATACTGCTATAAAAATAATATATCATTATATTATATATATATATATATATGTATATATAGACCCTTAAACTATAAGATAGGTTAAAAATAAAATAAAAGGGTCAGAAAATATATACCAGCAAAATAAAAATAAATCAGAGGACATTTTCCTTATCCCTAAAGGAAACCCATACCCATTAGCAACCAACTCCCATTTCTTTCAATACTCCTAGTTCAGGCAACCGCTAATCTACTTTCTATTTATAGCTTTTCCTAACCTGTTTCACATCAGTGGAATCAGACAGTGTGTCCTCTTCTGTGACTGCCTTTATTCACTTACCATAATGTTTTCAAAACTCACCAGTTATAGCATCTACCATCTTCAGTTCTTCTGATTGATAATTCTTTGCCTTGACGGTTGCACAACTCTGTGAAACACACTAGAAACCACTGAATTCTAGAACTTTAAATTGGTAAGTTATTTGGTATGCAAACTGTATCTCAATAAATAAATAACTCAATAAAATAAATTAAGGTCATAATATTTATATCAGAAAAGGCAGGATCGAGACAGTGTGACCAGGTGTGTCCAGTTTGCTTGGACTTTCTTTTTTTTGAGCATTGAATGTCTCACATCCTGGGAAACCCCCGGGCAAACTGGGATGTTGGTCACTGTTAATTTACACCAATGATATTTAAAGGAGATAGCAAATATTTATAATGTTAAATTTTATAAAGTCCAATGAAGATAAAGTGATTATTTATATTCATGCATACAAAGCCACGGCCAAGATAGGAGATATAATAAAGAATAGAATCTCAGGGCAATAGCTAACATTCTTGGCTCAACCCAAGACAATGAAGTGGACAAAATTTGATAGAATTCAGAAGGCCTTAACATCACAATGAATAAAATAGATTTTTGAATCTCAATATTTGAGAATACAGATTATTTTCAAATGTGTATACTGAATGGACAACTCATTCAATTGTCCATATTTTGGGATACACATACAAACACACACACATGCCCCTCAATAAAGTCCAAAGAATAGGAATAACAAACATTTATGAGGATATTTAATGAAAGAAGAAATTATAAAAAAATTGTAAAAAGTTTTCTTTGGTAGAGGAATATTTTTAACTGTTACTAAAAATATCTTGGGAAAAGTAAAATGCAATATAAAATTATTTTAAAATAACAATAGTGAAAATATAGCATGTAAAATCTATGGAATAAAACGAACTGTCAGAGAAAAAAGTCATAGCATGAAATACCAATATAAATAAAATGTAAAAGATGAAAACAAATGAATAAAATACCCAAATCAATAAAGCTAGGAAAAACTTGAACAAAGTAAACTGAAAGAAGTTAGGAGGAAGGTAGAAGTTAATGGAATAGAAACCTTTAATAAGTAAATCCAGAAGTTGGTACTTTGAAAAACTATCAATAAAATAAGCCCCTGGCAAGTCTTATCAAGAAACTGATGGCAGAAAACATAGATGCGTAAAGATAGCAACCCCAGAAACCCCCTCGAAGACCTCCAGCCTTGTGAGGAGCTCCATGGTCTGAAGAACTCCGAGGTCCTCCCTCAGATATCTGCTAATTCAAGGCAGGAGTGAGATGTGCCACAGAGAAGGTGCTCACCTTTGTTGTGTCTCTCTGCCTCTTAGGGACTGCATGGATTTTGCTTCTGTCTCATACTTCTTCACACTTAATGTACAATTTAACCCCTTCTACATAATCAGCAACCACCAGTACCATCATTTTGGAAACAATCTATACTTAGTATATGAATGAATACTATATTTTACAGAAAAATTCAGAGAAATCACATCAGCCAGTATCCAGTAGTCTGCTTGCTCCCATTTTCCAGGACTCCCTTTTCAAACACTCTTCTTTCTACCTTTCCTCCTGCTTTCCTTTTTGTTATCTCAAGAGCTCCAAATTTGTCTCCCTGTGTGATAAAGGTAGCATCAACCTTCCTATTGCATCTTCATGCCCACTTGATAATGCTGACTTGTCAAAATTTACACTTATTTTCTCCAAAAAGCTATTATTTCTCTCTAGTAGCTTCTATTACACTTATAAACATTGTTATGCTTTTAAGATACAAGTCACTGAGTGAGTGACAGATAAAACAGGACAAGGTCTAGGCAAGGTACAGTAGGATAAAAATTGCTGATAAGGATATGCTGTGGAAAACAGAAGTTAAACTCAGAATTACCACATAACCTAGCTATTACTTTCCTCAGTATATATCCAAGAGAAATGAAAACATATATCCACATAGAAACTTACTTGCGAGTCAATATTTATAGCAACATTATCATAATAGTTAAAAGGCAGAAACAAAGTCCCGTCAATAGGGAATAGATTAATAAAATGTGGTATATCCATATAATGAAATATTATTCAGCCCCAGTATGAACAAAATATTGCTACATACATAGACGAACCTTTAAAACAGAAGCTAGTCACAGAAAGCTCACCTATAATAGGATTCATTTTGCAGGATAACGTGCGTGCATGCTCAGCTGCTCAGTCTTGTCTGACTCTTTGCAACCCCGTGGACTGTAGCCCACCAGGCTCCTCTGTCCATGGGATTCTCCAGGCAAGAATACTGGAGTGGGTAGCCATTCCCTTCTCCAGGGGATCTTCTCGACCCAAGGATCAAACCCAGGTCTCCTGCATTGCAGACAGATTCTTTACCATCTTAGCCACTAGGCAAGCCCTTGAATGCTCTTAAAAGCAGGCCTGAGACGACAGCGTGCTTGCAGGTAATGACCCCAGTGGTCAGGAATAAGGCATTGGGAAGTCATCAGGAATGTAGAGAAAATCATGCCGGTTGTGGCATTAAGTTGGCTGCTGCTTCCAAAGCTTGATGCTCCAATTCACCAGGAACTCTTGAAAAATCTGGAAATGAACCTCAGAACTGTCAGACCAAGGACGACAAAGGAGGTGTTTATCCTTCCAGTGGTGAAGGGGCCCTTCAGTCAGTAATTCACCTGCACTTGTAGGCTGCATGTATTTGAGCATCCGTCAGGTTCCCAAGGTTGTCCATTACCTGGTGACAAAGAAGCCCAGGAAATGAGAGAGATTAATATATGGCACAGGCTAACAGATCTCATTGTACCTGCACGCAGCTGTAGTGAGATGAGACCAGGATGACACTCGTCTCTGTGGCTGACACTGAGGAGGAAGAGGTGTGGAGAAAAGGATTTGTTGCCCGAGTGATGCTCAGTTCAATTCAGTTTAGTTGCTCAGTTGTGTCCAACTCTTTGCGGCCCCATGGGCTGCAGCACGCCAGGCCTCCCTGTCCATCACCAACTCCCGGAGTCTACCCAAACTCATGTCCATTGAGTTGGTTAGTATTCAACAAATTATGCTGCCGCCCATTGCCATTCCACCTTTCAGAGTACTTTAATGAACATCATCTGTGTATGAATATCCCAAGTTTAGTCTCCTTTGAGACTCTTCACCCTTACAATTAAAGGGACTCCTTAAATGCTGTGCATTGAGACCTCTGGCTGTCAGAGCCTGGATTGACTTCACAGTTAGAAGACCAGAGGTTGTCATTTCTTTTGTAAGTGAAAGTGAAAGTTGCTCAGTCGTGTCCAACTCTTTGCGACCCCATGGACTATACAGTCCATGGAATTCTCCAGGTAAAGATCTAGTGATAATCTTTCTCATTTTGAAAAATTTCACTGAAAGCATCCATTACATTTATGCATTTACAGATGAATATCATGCTCATTCCTCTACATTTGTATTTTTGTGCTTTTATCAGTTTTAAAGGATATTCACTCTTTCAGTAAATATGTGAGTGTCATTCACTGGGCACCAGACACAGAGAAAAGCAGTGGCCGGCCCGGGAGACAGGAGGGATTTACTTACAGTCCTGAAGGGAACTCAGCCTTGAACACATGGTTCCAAGCACCAGGAAGCCATGGGGCACCTCAGTGAGACCGTACTCAAGTCTGGGAATTCAGGAAATCTGGGGAGACTCTTCTAAGAAAATGATGTATTAGACACATTTTGGAGGCCAAAGTGATGGTCCACCAGAAAGCCTTAAAGGGTATCTGGGCAGCAGAGACTCTCTCTAGCAGGTAAGCAGGACGAATGTTATCATTGCCATTTGCAGATGAGGAAACTGAGGCTCAGAGAGGTGAGGTGACTTCCTCAAGATCGCATTGGTAAAGTGACCCAGTTTAACAGAAACCTCAGAGAATTTTTGCTTTATGAGAGCCTTTCGTGCAAACAGTTCTCCTCAAGATGAAATAGGATTTAATTACGGTTGCATTAGATTAAAAAACCACCTCCTGGCTAACTCAGCCGGGGGCCTGATCATGATATCAACGGCAGGGCACCTGGGTGTGACACATCATCTGGGACTAAAACCGGTGGGGGAGTCTATCAAGTTTTTGATTGAAATCCTCTTTCCTTGCATTAGTTTCCACTATCTCTCTCCATCGGAAATTCAAGCCATTAGGAAAACCCAATTAAGTCTTCAGAAACTAAAATATCCCTGCTCTGACCTCCAGGAGGCCACAGCTTCACAAAACATTGTCTGCCGGTGATCTTGTAGGTTAGCACATTTACTCCCCTTTAGAAGGCAATGGCGCCCCACTCCAGTCCTCTTGCCTGGAAAATCCCATGGACAGAGGCGCCTGGTAGGCTGCAGTCCATGGGGTCGCTGAGTCGGACATGACTGAGCGACTTCACTTTCACTTTTCACTTTCATGCACTGGAGAAGGAAATGGCAACCCACTCCAGTATTCTTGCCTGGAGAACCCCAGGGACGGGGGAGCCTGGTGGGCTGCCGTCTGTGGGGTCGCGCAGAGTCGGACACGACTGAAGCGACTTAGCAGCAGCAGCAGTGGTCGTCAATCCGAGAAAGGCCTCCTTGTCGGAGTGCTAGTTCCTGGGTGGGAGAAACTCGTGTTGAGAGTGCCCACAGAGAATAAGACAGGCTCGTGGTTCAAATGTAATTGTACAGGAGCTGTGTTCAAATGTCTTAAAAAAAAAAAATTACAGCAGTGGGGAAGAAAGGGCTCATTCAGTGGATCTCAGAGGCAGAGTGAGACCAAGGGTCGGAGCTGCTGGGAAGTCAGTTTTGACTCTGTATCTGGGGGCCCGCTGGGCTTTGCTCCTGCCGGGGACATGGGCGCAGTGGGCTCTCTGTTTTGGAAAAGGTGTAGGAGAGAATGGGTTAACAGCTTTCAGATACCTGTGAAGGGAAGTTCTATGCTGGATAGAAAGTGAAGCTAGAAATCCTTTAAGAAAACTTCCACCCTGGTAGTCGTCTTGTCTGTGGAGTGATTGGCCAAAAGACAAAGAAGCTAATGTGCCTTTATCTGGTTTGTTCTCCCTGCAGATGCGCTTACTGCACCCTTCAGGCCTTGTGAGTATCCCTGAACCCTTTCTGGGGCATGTCAGAAATGCCTGTACTTCTGGAAATTGCCAGAATATTATACACGTTAAAATGTGTATATCCTATATCACATCATCCTGAAGTCTTTAAAAGTGCCAACATATGACACTTACATATGTGACTAAGTGTGATCTTGTGGGTTAAACAAATGCTGTTTGTGTTCCCAGGGACTGTATGCTCACAGAGACCTTTTTCTTTTTCAAGATTTCAAAGCACAAGCTTTTGTTTTTGTCCTCAGATTCTGCTTTTTTGAATTTTTGAAATTTATCTTTTAAATTAATTTTTATTGGAGTGTAGTTGGTTTACCATGTTCTGTTTCTGCTATATAGCAAAGTGAATCAGTTATATATATATATATATATATATATCTGCCCTTTTTTAGAGTCTGTCCCCATATAGATCATTACACAGTATTGAGTAGAGTTCCCTCTGCTAACGAGCAGGTGCTCATTAGTTATCTGTCTCAGCGGTGTGTAAATGTCAATCCAGTCTCCCAGTTTATCCCTCCTCCTCCTTTCCTGTTGGTAACCATAAGTTTTGTTTTTTACATCTGTGACTCTATTACTGTTTTCTAAATAAGTTCATTTGTACATATTTTTTTTTAGATTCCACATATAAATGATATCATATGGTAATTCTTTTTCACTGTGTGACTTACTTCACTCAGTATGACAATCTCTAGCTTCATCCATGTCACTGGAAGTGGCGTTATTTCAGTATTTTATTTGGCTGAGTAGTATTCCTTTGCACATATGTACCACATCTTCTCTATCCATTCCTTTGTCGGTGGACATTTAGGTCGCTTCCATGTACTGGCTACTGTAAATAGTGCTGCAGTGAACACTGGGGTATACGTTTCTTTTCAAATTACAATTTTCTTCTGATATATGTCTGGGAGTGGGATTGCTGGATCGTATAGTAGCTCTGTGTTTAGTTTTTTAAGGAACTTCCATACTGTTCTCCATAGTGGCTCCACCCATTTACATTCCCACCAACAGTGCAAGAGGGTTCCCTTTTCTCCACACCCTCTCCAGCATTTATTGTTTGAAGATGTTTGGTGATAGGTGTGAGGCGATACTTCATTGTAGTTTTAGTTTGCATTTCTCTAATGATTAGTGATGTTGAGCATCTTCTTATGTGCATCTAACAGAGATCTTTAATGCCTTCATCCCCAAAGGGAGAAGTACAGACTTAGGGATCAAAACAGCTCAATGCTCTTAGAGAACATATATGGGAAAAATATTAAGTGAATAATCACAGGGAGTAGATGTTAGGTGTCGGCATACCGGGGTTTCAGCTCTAGAACTCCACCTTAGGAAATGTGTGATAATGTGAAAAGATCAGCTGTGCCAGAGAAAGAGAAGAGGACAGGCCAAGTGGCAAGAACAGTGCTTGTTAGGAGTGAGAACTTCTTCCAGTTTGGATGGAGAAGAAGGAATGTCATGGGGACTTGGTGGAAATTAGTTTTGAGAGGTGGGTTAGAGTCAAAATATGAAATATGAACATCTACTACTGTGGGCAAGAGTCCCTTAGAAGAAATGGAATAGCCATCATATTCAACAAGAGAGTCCGAAAAGCACTACTTGGATGCAGTCTCAAAAAACAACACAATGATCTCTGTTCATTTCCAAGGAAAACCATCTGATATCACAGTAATCCAAGTCTATGCCCCAACCAGTAATGCTGAGGAAGCTGAAGTTGAACAGGTCTATGAAGACCTACAAGACCTTCTAGAACTAACACCCAAAAAAGATGTCCTTTTCATTATAGGGGACTGCAATGCAAAAGTAGGAAATCAAGAAACACCTGGAGTAACAGGCAAATTTGGCCTTTGAGTACAGAATGAAGCAGGGCAAAGGCTAATGGAGTTTTGCTAAGAGAACGCACTGGTCATAGCAAACACCCTCTTCCAACAAAACAAGAGAAGACTCTACACATGGACATCACCAGGTGGTCAATACTGAGATCAGATTGATTATATTCTTTGCAGCCAAAGATGGAGAAGCTCTATACAGTCAGCAAAAACAAGACCGGGAGCTGACTGTGACTCAGACCATGAACTCCTTATTGCCAAATTCAGGCTTAAATTAAAGAAAGTAGGGAAAACCACTAGACCATTCAGGTATGACCAAATTAAATCCCTTGCGATTATACAGTGAAAGTGAGAAGTAGATTCAAGGGATTAGATCTGATAGGCAGAGTGCCTGAAGAACTAAGGACAGAGGTTTGTGACATTGTACAGGAGGCAGGGATCAAAACCATCCCCAAGAAAAAGAAATGCAAAAAGGCAAAATGGCTGTCTGAGGAGGCCTTACAAATAGCTGTGAAAAGAAGAGAAGCAAAAAGCAAAGGAGAAAAGGAAAGATATACCCATCTGAATGCAGAGTTCCAAAGAATAGCAAGGAGAGATAAGAAAGCCTTCCTCAGTGATCAGTGCAAAGAAATAGAGGAAAACAATAGAATGGGAAAGACTAGGGATCTCTTTAAGAAAATTAGAGATACCAAGGAAACATTTCATGCAAAGATGGGCTCAATAAAGGACAGAAATGGTATGGACCTAACAGAAGCAGAAGATATTAAGAAGAGGTGGCAAGTATACACAGAAAAACTGTACAGAAAAGATCTTCACTACCCAGATAATCACAATGGTGTGATCACTCACCTAGAGCCAGACATCCTGGAATGCGAAGTCAAGTGGACCTTAGGAAGCATCACTACGAACAAAGCTAGTGGAGATGAAGGAATTCCAGTTGAGTTATTTCAAATCCTGGAAGATGATGCTATGAAAGTGCTGCACTCAGTATGCCAGCAAATATGGAAAACTCAGCATTGGCCACAGGACTGGAAAAGGTCAGTTTTCATTCCAGTCCCAAAGAAGGGCAATCCCAAAGAATGCTCAAACTATAGCACAGTTGCACTCATCTCACAAGCTAGTAAAGTAATGCTCAAAATTCTCCAAGCCAAGCTTCAACAGTTCGTGAACCATGAACTTCCAGATGTCCAAGCTGGATTTAGAAAAGGCAGAAGAACCAGAGATTAAATTGCTAACATCCATTGGATCTTTGAAAAAGCAAGAAAGTTCCAGAAAAACATCTATTTCTGCTTTATTGACTATGCCAAAGCCTTTGATTGTGTGGATCACAGCAAACTGTGGAAAATTCTGAAAGAGATGGGAATACCAGACTACCTGATCTGCCTCCTGAGAAATCTGTATGCAGGTCAGGAAGCAATAGTTAGAACTGGACATGGAACAGACTGGTTCCAAATCGGGGAAGGAGTGCATCAAGGCTGTATATTGTCACCCTGCTTACTTAACTTCTATGCAGAGTACGTCATGAGAAACGCTGGGCTGGAGGAAGCACAAGCTGGGATCCAGACTGCTGGGAGAAATATCAATAACCTCAGATATGCAGATGACACCACCCTTATGGCTGAAATCGAAGAAGAACTAAAAATCCTCTTGATGAAAGTGAAAGAGGAGTGAAAAAGTTGGCTTAAATCTCAACGTTCAGAAAACTAAGATCATGGCATCTGGTCCCATCACTTCATGGCAAATAGATGGGGAAACAGTGGAAGCAGTGTCAGACTTTATTTCTTTGGGCTTCAAAATCACTGCAGATGGTGATTGTAGCCATGAAATTAAAAGACACATACTCCTTGGAAGAAAAGTTATGACCAACCTAGACAACATATTATAAAGCAGAGACATTTCTTTGCCAATAAAGGTCCGTCTAGTCAAAGCTATGGTTTTTTTTTTTTTCCCCCCAGTGGTCATGTATGGATGTGAGAGTTGGACTGTAAAGAAGACTGAGTGCCAAAGAATTGATGCTTTTGAACTGTGGTGTTGGATAAGACTCTTGAAAGTCCCTTAGACTGCAAGGAGATCCAACCAGTCCATCCTAAAGGAAATTAATCCTGAATATTCATTGGAAGGACTGATGCTGAAGCTAAAACTCCAATACTTTGGCCACCTGATGCGAATAACTGACTCATTTGAAAAGACCCTGATGCTGGGAAAGATTGAAGGTGGAAGGAGAAGGGGACGACAGAGGATGAGATGGTTGGATGGCATCACCGATTCAATGGAGACGAGTTTGAGTAAACTCCAGGAGTTGGTGATGAACAGGGAAGCCTGGCGTGCTGCAGTCCATGGGGTCGCAAAGAGTTGGACATGACTGAGTGACTGAACTGAACTGAACTGATGAAAAATACTGATTGTCTCAGGAAGTAATTTGATTTTGGTCTGTTTCACCGAGGATTTTCTACAAGGGAGCAGCACAATTAGAGTACACTTAACGAAACGAGAACTTACCACGTGGAGGACAGATTTTCTTGGACAGAGATTGATCTGAGAGATCAATGAGGTGGCCCCACCCCAGGTGAGGGGTGGTAAAGACCCAAGCTAGGACAGGGAAAGCATTGGAGACAGTGACAATGTATTTGGGAGGGAGAGTTCACAGTACTTGGAGTAACTAACCGCTCAAGGGAGGCAAGACCCAAATGACAGTTAAATGCCACTCTGGGATGGTCAGTCTAGATTTTCAGGAGCATTTTTGGGAGGGAGTAGAGTAGACTGGCTAAGATCACAGCATTGGCATCAAACTCTCCTTAGTTGGCCTCTAACCCTGCCATTTAATAAACACAAGAAATCAGCTTTGTCCCCTTTCAGAATCTCCATTGCTTCATCTGTAAAATGGAAATGGCAATATTTGCAACTTCATAAGATTACTCTGAGGAGTCAATGAAAAAACTCCTTAAGGAATTTAGCAAAGTATCCAGTTCATGGGAAAATGATCAATAAACCTTACATGTAATTATTAATTATTCCATGATTGATGAAGGATGAAAGGTAAAATGGGTTGGAAGGTGATATTTTCTGGAAGTCAGATTTGCTTAAGTAAAATTTGGGAGTTTTTTCTTTTCTTTTTTCCTGTTTTTTGCAACTAAAGTAATGTTTTTGTTGCTCCCATGGGATGATAAAGCCAAGGATTTGAACCTCATAAGGTGTTTTTATCTTTGCTTCAGCTTTTCTCTTTGTGCAGGTTTTGTTCTCTTGGAAGGCTTTATCCTTATCAGCAAAGCAGGGTTGGACATGGTTTGTGACCAAGCAACTCTGCTTTATCAACAAAGGCAGACTGGCTCCCTGGAGCACCATGTAAGCTTTTTCAAGAAAAGTTTCTGATCGGCTTTGTTTGGCCAGGTCACTCCTGGAACCGTCAGCTGTAGCCAGGAGCTGGGTAGTGGGTTCAAACGCTCATTCCTACTACTTGGCTGGAGTTGGGGAAGCAGCATTACAACAGTGATGAGTCTGTTTGCACACCTGTTGATTTTGCTGAGCTGGCTACATAATTTTGCCTAAGGGCTTTTCTCATGCCTTAAGGACACAGTTGTCCATACTTTTTGCTTGGCACAGAAATTGGGAAATGTGGAGTACTCCCTCCCCTACCCCTTCCTTCTGCCCCCACAGTGCTCCCATTGTAGGCTCAGCGGGCCAGATAACATCCCACATACTTGAGTGCTGAGGAGCTGTGCTACTTGGGGCATACTGTCTTTGCCTGGGCTAGCCACCCTGCCACCACTTGAGATTCTGGGCAGAGCTATGAATGAACACATTTCAAATGCTATCAATATTTTATGAATTTCCATCCACTTGCTTTAATGGGGAACTGTAAAAGCATTTAGCCATATTATACCCCATCTCTCAGGCACTGCATTATTCCAACAGAGCTGTTTTATTAGCGTCAACCACCAGGGTTATTGGGATGGCTTTATCCGTCCTTCCCCAGGTTTGTTCATCTGCATTTATGTAAGTCTGTTTGCCTGTCCACCAAGCTTTCTTAGTCTATTAAATAAGATCAATCACTAGCAAAGAGAACACAGTTTTGGTCATGAAGCTTGTGTACATGTACCTACATGTGCACACAGTCATATGCACACACACTAGTACACTAAGAAATTTCATTGCCTGGCCCTGCATGTCTAGACTTGGGCTTTAAAAGGACTCTTGGTTTCATGGACTCCCCTGGGTTCTCTTCTGTAGCATGTACTCCTTTGTCTTCTGGGGAAAACATTGCTTGGGGAAGCGTCTAACCTGAAGTTTAAATATTTGAATTTAATGGTGAAGTGTCCAAGCATCAAAGTCAGAGGAACAATTGGTTTCACAGCTCAGCTCCACCACTTACCTTTATGATCTCGGGCAAATCATTTGACTTGGCAGAGCCCTGTCTGTAAAAGGGAGATTTCAGGAGTCACCTTTCAGGAAGGGGTGTAGATCAAGTGAGGGAGCTGTGAATGTGCTCCGTGACAAACCTGCGTGGCAAACACAGGAAACTGAGGGGCCTGGGGCTTTCTCTGTTTCCACTTCCTGGATATTGAGAGTTTCTGGGCTAGAATATGCATTTGTTTCCGGAGATAGCATCTGCCTGCGGGATATTCCTGAGCTCAGCCTCCCTCCCATCACAGTTTATGCCCCCATCAAAAATCCTGCTCCTCCTGGACCTCACCCCAGCGC
Organism: Cervus canadensis; assembly: GCF_019320065.1. Taxonomy (NCBI): domain Eukaryota; kingdom Metazoa; phylum Chordata; class Mammalia; order Artiodactyla; family Cervidae; genus Cervus; species Cervus canadensis. Next base: position 40,669,613 of record NC_057415.1, on the reverse strand, counting down.
CATCCACGCTGAGAACCCTTCCTTGGGCCCCTCAGACGAGGTTAGGGACCTTTCTTTGAGCTTTTCCATCACCACCCACCCTGTTTCCATATTGCAGCGTTTATTTCACTCTGTTTCAATGGTCTTTTCCCTTCCCGATGACCAGCTCTTTGTGGTCAGAGTGTAGGCATTACTTCTCATCAGAACTAACAAAGCCCCTGGAGATCTGAGCTCTGCCACCCTCGTCTCCCAGAAGGCTTCTAACCGCTCCTGTCTTCTTCTCTGTCCATGGAGTCTAGGCACCATTTTGTCCAACGCCTTCTCCATGCCAGAGAGGGTTCTAACCACGGTGTCTGCAATAACTCATTCAGTCCTTGCATCATCCTCGTGAGGCAGGGACTGCTCTGGTCCCCATTGTACACTGAGGAAGCTGAGGCTCAGAGAAGATGGGAACCTGCAGCACAGCCCCAGGGAGGAAGGAGCAGAGGCGGGCTTCACCCTCTGGTGGTCTCGTTCTGGAGCCTGCACGCACCTCTGTGCTCCGCGTTCACGCCCCGCGTTCCCGCCCCGCACTCCCGCCCCGCGTTCACGCCCCGCGTCCACGCCCCGCGTTCACGCTCCGTTCTATCCCATCGCGTCAACAAGACCGACCTCCACGTAGTCCTCCTGTCTGCCGCATTCACTGTCGGCTCTTTGCCTTTGCATGTGCCACCCGCTTCTCACTGGAGTTCCTGTCTGCCTCCCTAACATTTCTTCCACTTGCCCTTGAGGAGTCAAATATACCTTCCTTAACGCCATGGCTGTGTGTGTACCTAAGTGGCACTTGGAGCAGATCAGCTTCTGTTTGCTCACCGATTTTGCATTAGACTGGAGGCTTGTTGGAGCAGGGGCTGTCTGTGCCTCGTTCACGCTGAGTTCTGGTCCCTGATATAGTTCTTGGTCCTTAATGGAAACTTAGTCACTCTTTATTGAGTAAATTTTTTGACATTTCTGGAATCTGAAGAGACTCTCCCAGTATTGTCATCTCTTTCAGCCCCAACTTCTACATAAATTGTAAATCTCTGTCTTTGATAGTATGATTATCTGCATGCATAACTAACCAAAATGCCAAATAAAATGAAATAATTGCAAGGTGAAGGTCCACGTCCTGTGGGTCTGTCTGAATTGCTTAAGGATCAGCCAAATGACTCCTAGGGCTCCAAAGCTAGGTTGGTACATCGGCAGAGTGTTGAGGGTAGGGGTTGGAGGTCTCATCCTAAACTCTCTGGGACTCTTTGAAGAGGGAACTGTGCTCATAAGAGAAATGAAGAAACAAAATCCAGACTTTATGCCTAAACATCTGGGCCCATATGGCTCTCTCCAAATGCCAAGCATCTTCAGTGAGTGGTACTGGTATGCAAGGTTACTGTCATAAACTCAAGTATTTCCTACACTTATGAACATAGATGGTAGGGTCTACAGAACAGACTTTGAGTCTGCTTACCCAAATGGGCTCTTGGGTGAAGAGGGCTGCCCACTAATTCACTCAGAAAGGTGGGGATCCATAGTACAGAATGAGCATAAATTCAGATGTACCTCATCTTTTAAAACCGTGACCCTACCCACCAGAGAAATGAGGCCCAAAGAATGTCAGATTCTACCATCCAGATTAGCATCTTTTCTGCAGAGTGTTTGTGGGGTGTATCCCTTCTAAGCTAAGGTACTAGATGTGGGCAGAAAAGTAGTTCTTCTGCATAAAGTATCCAGCATAAAATGTGTAGGAGCAGAGGGTGCCGGAGAATGGGTCTGAGACAAAGTTCATAGATGGGCAGTGTCCAGTGTCACTGAAGGGAAGCCCAAAGTAAGACCTCAAGCCACAGAGTCAGGACACATAGACTTGGAATGAAATGGTGGCAGACCATGGTGAAAGAGGAAGGTTCGAGGTGTTTCCTGCAATCAGAGAGAGAACTTCCTTTGTCAGGCTTCTCTCCAGCAGGTCAAGGTCTTCAGCAAGCACAGGGCTCACCAGGGTGTACTAGGAAAGTCATTATCTTCTGAGTGAGTGGTCAGGGGGGATCGTGGCTGGAGCTAATCTTCTCCTCATCCATCTCAGCAGGTCTGTTGGTGCCACTGGGTGAGATGGCCATGCTTCTTTCCCTTCACCAGCTCCCTAAGTTCTTCCATCTTTCGCATAAGAATGAAGATCATTTCAAAAAAATGCGTGAAATCAGCTGTGTTCCTCTCCTCCCTACTTCTAGTGAAATCTTTCTCCCGAACAGACAGAAAACATTTCAGCCTCATGACAGCCTCCTGTCACTCGGGTGCCCCATGTCTCTCTGCTGACATGATAGCTGAACATGTGAGACAGACCGTGTTTGTGTAATGCTGGTGGATTTGTAGTGACTGGGATGAGGGGGCAAGTTGGGGCTGGGAGATCCAGGAAGCTGGGTCTTTTCTTCTTCTGTCCATCTCCTGTCCAGCAGGTTGATGAGATAGCAACAAGCCTTCTCGGTCTAGAAGCCCAGTCCACTGTCTCGAGCTACAAAACTCCACCTCCAGATCTGATGGTTTTAGTACAAACCAATTCGACTCAACATACAGTTACTGAGATCCTGCTTTGTGCCATGCAAAGGTGTTTGATGCTGAGGGACTACAAAGATGAAGAAGAAGAAAAATTAGAAGGGCAGCTCCCATTGAGAACATGCTAAGTGCCAGGTTTTGTGGTTACTGTTGTATATAAATTTACATTTTAACATCTCAGTAACACTATGATTAAGATATTAAAAGCCCCATATTCCAGATGAAGAAACTAAGAACTCAGGGTAAATAACTTGCTAAGGTTTTATCAGTGATGCGTAATGGATCTAGAACTCTGATTTAGGTCTCTGGTTCCTAAACTTATACTGTTAACTTTTATGTTCTATTTTCTTCAGTGAGTACTTTAGCAGGCTCAGAAGTTAAATGTGTGTGTATAATGGCTATCAATAAGGCAAAAATTTTATTGTAACCAAAAGAAGAAAGTGTGCTATATAGCATTCATAGGATTTTTACATCAGACATAACTAGGCTTGAACTTCTCTATTTCCTAATAGCTGTGTGATACTGTTGACATCTCTGGACCTCAGCATTTTTATCTGTAATAATAATACTTATCAATATTATGTCTGGAATTATGATGAGGGTTAAGTAAGAAAATGTATGTGAAATCTACACAGTAACAAGTGTTGTCTTACTCTGTACAAAGCCTTCTGATGTAATCCCGTTTGACCCTAATGACCTTGACCAAGATATTATTATTTTCTTTTTGCAGTTGAGAAAACCTAGGCTTAAAGAAGTTAAAAAAAACTTGCCAGTGAAGTTAATAAGTGGCAATGTGGGAGTTGAGCTCAATCTCTATCTGACCTCAAAAACTACTTCTGGGCTGACAAATTGAGCTCTGTTGGTAGACAGAGTGGTGTAAGATCTGTCTGAAGATCATTCAGAACTCCAGAACATGTTCTTTCCCCATATCAGGCTGCCTTTTGTTGATAGGATGAGCTATGGGGAACCTGTATCATTTTGTTGATTCTAAAACATGTTATTATACATAGAATGTTGTTTGGAATTTACCCCAGTATTCTCTTCTGAATGACTGATGTATGTCAATTGCATGTATGTCAAAAGAAAATAGAGCTTTCTTTTTGATATTCATGGATATTTCTGTAACTCATGCCTCAGAGTCAGGCAAGCTCAATGACCAAAGACCTTTTTTCTAAAAGAAGTAGGTTAATACCAATTAACAGGCTGAGGTAGGAGTGGAGACCTTAGCTTGTTCAAAATGAGTTGTGACTTCATGTCACCTGACACGTGCATAATTATGCACACCAGGAAGCATCCGCCAGTGCACACACCACAATAAATGTGTGCTTAATTATTAGTCACCATGCATATATGCTTAATTACACATCCTGCTACCTGCAGGATTAATAGCATGTAGTGTTACATGCACACAATCAGAAGAGGTGACATTTGATGACATTAAAAGAGCTGGGAGAACATAAAGGAGCGATTTTTAAACAGTTGCATAATGTGGGTGCTTTTTTCCTCCCCATAGAAGACATCAGACACTAATTTCTATTCAATCAATCAAGAAGCACTTATTGAACAAGTCCTGTCAATTTTGCTTGTATAATATCTTTTGCATCTCTCCTTTCCTTTCCATTTTCATAATTGCTAATGTCATCCTCTCTCATCTGACAGCCTAAGGTAACCGAGAGGACACTGCGTTCAGCTCTCTCTCTCTGACCCTTGGTCAGCGCCTTGGCCCAGAGCACCGTCATTTCCTCCCTGCATTGCTGTGTGTGCCTGTTCAGTCGCTCAGTGGTGTCTGACTCTTTACGACCCCGCGGACTATTGCCCACCAGGCTCCTCTGTCCATGGGAGTTTCCAGGCAAGAATACTGGCGTGGCTTCCCATTTCCTCCTCCAGGGGATCTTTCTAGGCCAGGGACCAAACCTGCACCTCCCGCATCTCTTGCCTTGGCAGGCAGACGCTTTACCACTGCGCCGCCTGGGAAGACTGCACGGCTATAGAGGTCCCCAACAGGGCTCTGCCTGCCAGCGCAGGAGACGCCGTTTGGATCCCTGATCCGCGAAGGTCCCAGCACTAAGCCTTTGCACCGCAACTATTGGGTTTGTGCTCTGGAGCCGCAGCTGCTGAGCCCACGCACCCTCGAGCCCGCGCTCCGCCCCGAGAAGCCCCTGAAGTGAGTGTCCCTCACACCACAACCCGAGCGTAGCCCCTGCTCACCAGAGCTAGAGGAAAGCCTTCACAGCAAGGAGGACCCAGCCCGCACGGCAAGGACCCGGCACAGTCAAAACTGATAAATAAAATTACTTAAAAAATGTATTAGTGTCAAATGTATAGCAGAGTGATTCAGCTTTATATTTATATATATGTGTGTGTATATACATACATATATATATATATATTTATATATATTCTTTTTCAGATTCTTTTCCATTTTAGGTTATTAGAAGATACTGAATATAGCTCTCTGTGCTATATAGTAGGTCCTTCTTGGCTATCTGTGTTACGTATAGTATCATGTACTATAAGTCCTAAACTTATTTACCCCTCACTCCCTGTTTCCTTTGGGAATCATAAATTTCTTTTCTCTGTCTGTGAGTCTGTTTCTGTTTTGTCAGTAAGCGCACTTATATCATGTTTTTTTAGGCTTCACATGTAAGTGATACCATGTGATAGCTGTCTTTCTCTGTCTGGCTTATTTAACTTCGTATGATAATCTCTGTTGTTGTTCAGTCGCTGAGTCATGTCTGACTCTTTGAGACCCCATGGACAGTGCACACCAGGCCTCCCTGTCCATCACTGTCTCCCCGAGTTCCCTCAAACTCAAGTCCATTGAATCTATGATGCCATCCAACCATCTCATCCTCTGTCTCCCCCTTCTCCTCTTACCCTCAATCTTTCCCAGCATCAGGGTCTTTTCCAATGAGTATGGTCTTTGCATCAGGTGGTCAAAGTACTGGAGCTTAATCATCATCATCAGTCCCTCCAATGAATATTCAGGGTTGATTTCCTTCAGGATGGACTGGTTTGATCTCCTTGTTGTCCAAGGGACCCTCAAGAGTCTTCTCCAGCACCACAGTTCGAATGCATCAATTCTGTGGCGTTCAGCCTCCTTTATGGTCCAACTCTCACATCCATACATGACTATTGGAAAAACCATAGCTTTGACTGTACAGACCTTTGTAGGAAAAGTGATGTCTCTGCTTTTTAAAACACTGTCTAGGTTTGACATGGCTATTCTTCCAAGGAGCAGATGTCTTTTAATTTCATGGCTGTAGTCACCATCTGCAGTGATTTTGGAGCCCAAGAAAATGAAATCTGACACTGTTTTCCACATTTTCTCCATCTATTTGCCATTAAGTGATAGGACCGAATGCCATGATCTTCGTATTTTGAATGTTGAGTTTTAAACTAGCTTTTTCACTCTCCTCTTTCACCTTCATCAAGAGGCTCTTTAGTTCCTCTTCACTTTCTGCCTTGAGGGTGGTATCATCTGCATATCTGAGGTTGTTGATATTTCTCCCGTCAATCTTGATTCCAGCTTGTGATTTATCTAGTCCAGTATTTCACATGATGCACTCTACATGTAAATTAAACAAGCAGGATGAGAAGATACAGCCTTGACATACTCCTTTCCCAGTTTTGAACCAGTCCACTGTTTCATGTCTGGTTCTAACTGTTGCTTCTTGACCTGCATACAGTTTTCTTAGGAGGCAGGTAAGGTGGTCTGGTGTTCCTGTCTCTTTAAGATTTTCCCACAGTTTGTTACAATCCACACAGTCAAAGGCTTTAGCATAGTCCATGAAGCAGAAGTAGATTTTTTTTTCTTTTTTTGTAATTCCCTTGGTTTTTCTGTGATCCAACACGTGTTGGCAATCTGATCTCTGGTTCCTCTGCCTTTTCTGAATCCAGCTTGTGCATCTGTTCTTATGATAATTTCTAGGTCCATCTAAGCCACTGCAAATGGGCATTATTTCATTCTTTTTATGGCTGAGTAGTATTCCACTGTATATATATATACAAAATCCTTTATCCATTCGTCTGTCAGTGAACACTCAGGTTGCTTCCATATCTTGCTGAATAGTACTGCTGTGAACACTGGGGTCCAGGTATGTTTTCGAATTATGGCTTTCTCTGGATATATGCTCTGTTCAGTTCATTTCAGTCACTCAGTCGTGTCTGACTCTTTGAGACCCCATGGACTGCAGCACAGCAGGCTTCCCTGTCCATCACCAACTCCTGGAGCTTGCTCAAACTCATGTCCATTGCGTTGGTGATGCCATCCAACCATCTCATCCTCTGTCGTCCCCTTCTCCTCCTGCCCTCAATCTTTCCCAGCATCAGGGTCTTTTCAGTGAGTCAGTTCTTTGCATCAGGTGGCCAAAGTATTGGAGTTTCAGCTTCAACATCACCATAAATGCTCAGGAAAACTCAATTCTAATCATCAGTCTTTTGCTTAAAACTCCCCAGTGATTGCATTATCCACAGAAAGCTTGGCATTCTGAGCTTGAACTCCCGGCCCCTGTTCGACCTGGCCCCTCCGCACCAACTCAGCCTCTAGCCACAGTCACCCCCTGCCTCTGAGGTCCAGCAACGCTGCTTTCCCTCCCTTTTTTTAGCAAACCTCCTTCTTCAAGATCCTTTCACACATACTGATTCTTTCCCCCCCAGAGTTCTTCTCCAGTTCTGTTTATCTAGTTAAATTCTACCTAACCCTGAGATCTCAGCTCACATATATCTTTCTTAGAAAAGCTTTGACTAGTGCCCCCGTCTAGGTTAGGTCTCATGGTCAAACACTATAATTTTCCTTCATAAAAAATTGTCACAATACACTATCTTGGGTCATCTGTGCAGTAGTTTGATTAATACTTGCCTCAGTCACTGTAAGTTCCGCAAGGATGACATTTGAGTGTATTTCATTTTCATTATGTCTTCCGCTCCTGGTATATATAGTTTCTGGAACACAGTAGCCTTTTAGTGGGGTTATCAGATTTAATGAATGAAAATGTAAGATACTCAGTTAATTTTGAATTTCAGACACATTTCTCATCGTTTTTTAGTTTAAGTTTGCCCCGTGCAATATTTAGGACATACTTAAACTAAAAATTAAGTTTTACCTGAAATTCAAATTTAACCGGACACTCAGTATTTTATCCGGCAACCCTACTTCAAAGCACTTAATATTTGATTTACTGAATGAATAAATTAATGATTAAATGAAGATTCAGAAAACCCTGGTTCTATTTCAGCCACTGTTTACAGTTTCTGTTCACCAGTTACTTGATTCTTTCTCACATATACAGTGAAGGGCAATGATATGTAACTAAGACTCCTAGAGTAATGGCATGAAATAGTGAAAAATTATGGCAAAAGCCAAATAATGATCTCTCCTTACCACAGTCATCTCAGACCAGTTCTTTATTTTGAGAATTATCTGACAGGCTAAATTATTCCATCCTCCTCCTCCAAATTCTAACTCTCTCTAATGGCCAAAAAGAATCTTAAATACATCTTTTTTGCATGCTCTTCTAGGCCTTTTGTAATTTGACACTGTCACATTTTTTTAGATCTCACAGACAGGGCTAGAACTTATATTTAATATTAATAGTTAAGAAAAATAAAAATCAATGGAAAAAATCCATAATGAAGAAAACATCAAAAATTTAAATAAAAACTGAATCGGTATTAGTGATTTTTCCTTTTGCCTCAGGCTACAATATGGCTTTGCACAGCACTTTTTATTTAAACTTTTGCTATTTGCTCATTGTGGATTTATTTAACTGTGATTTTTTTTTAAATTTTGAATTAAAGTACTTGTTATCGTGATTATTGAACATTTTGAAGTCCCCTTCTGTTTTGTGCCTCTTCCTAACCCCAGCCCTGATGAGAGGAGACAGCCTTTGGGAAGAAGATACAGGGAGGAGCTAGTCAGGAGCAGATAGAGCGGGATCTAAAGTGCCGTGCTGAATTTATCCTGTGGGCCATAGGGGTTAGAAAGGTTTAGGGCAAGAGAGGGACAGATTCTGACTTGAGTTTTTGAGACTCTTTTTTAATTTAAGTATAGGTGCTGTATGATATATAAGCTACGGGTTTCCCAGATGGTGCTAGTGGTAAAGAACCCCACCTGCCAATGCAAGAGACATAAGAGACGTGAGTTTTGATCCCTGAGTCGGGAAGATCCCCTGGAGAAGGGCATGAGAACCCACTCCAGCATTCTTGCCTGGAGAATCCCATGGACCGAGGAGCCTGGTGGGCTACAGTCCACGGGGTCGCAAAGAGTCAGACACGACTGAGCGACTTAGCACACATACAGGGTACGGGTACAGTGTAGTGATTCAGAGTTTTTAAAGCTTATGTTACATTTGTAGTTATAAAATATTGGCTATATTCCATTTTGTACAATGTACCCTTGTAGTTTACTTATACGTGATAGTTTGTACCTCTTAAGCCCCTAACGCTATACTACCCTCACCCCTTCCCTGTTCCCACTGGTGACCACTAATTTGTTCTTCATGTCTGTGAGTCTGCGTCTTTTTTGTCACATGTAATAGTTCATTGTATTTTTAAAACTCATATGTAAATGATATCGAACAGTGTTTGATTATCATTATCTTTCTAACTTATTTCACTTAGCAAAATGCCTTCCAAGTCCATTTGTGTTGCTGCAAATGGCAAAATCTTATTCTTTTTATGGGTGAGTAATATTCCATTGTGTGTGTGTATACCACGTCTTTATGCATTCATGTATTGATAAACACTTAGGTTGCTTCACTATTTTGGCAACTGTAAGTAATGCTGCTGTGGACATTGGGGTGCATGGATCTTTTTGAGTTGCTTCTTTTGTTTTTTTGTTCATGTACATATGCCAAGAATAGAATAGCTGTGTTGTATGGAAGTTGTAGGCTTCCAAGGTGGCTCAGTGGGCAAAGAGTCTGCCTGCAGTGCAAGAGATGGAGGAGAAACCAGTTCAATCCCTGGTTTGGAAAGATCCCATGGAGAAAGGCATGGCAACCCACTCCAGTATTCTTGCCTGGAGAATCTCATGGGCAGAGGAGCCTAGCAGGCTACAGTCCATAGCGTCACAGAGAGTTGGACATGCACTGACATGCAAAGACTGAATATGTGGTAGTTCTATTTTTCCTTTTTTTTTTTTTTAAAGAAACCTCCATACTGTTTTTCATGGTGTCTGCACCAGGTTCCTACCTTTTACTCCATACCCTCGCCAACATTTGTTATTTGTATTCTTTTTGAAGATAGCCACTCTGCCAGGTATGAGGTGAGATCTCTTTGTGGTTTTGTTGTGCACTTCCCTGATGATTAGCTTTATTCTGGCTGCTGGTCTGGTCAAGAGAGCTGATGGGAGGGATAGTGACTACAGCAGGAATACCAGGGAGGAGGGCAGTGCAGTGAGCGACGTGTGAGATAAGGAGGTGGAGGGTGTCATGAGGACCAGGGAAACGGCAGCCAGCGTAGTGAACAGGGACCAACTCGATGTGCCTGGAAGAAACACCCTCTCTTTTACCTCTGTTTCCTGGCTTTTCTTCTCTCCTGTCTGTCCTGCGGTCAGCTTAGCGTGTCTTGTTGGAGTAGATAAGAAAGGGAGGGAGCACAGAGGCCTGGCTCATTAGCCTCAGTGACCAGAACTCAGACTACATGGATGCTGCCTGATTTATTTGCAGATCTTCTGGGCATTTCCCCAGCCCCTACATAAATTAGTTCCCCAGAGAGCCACACAGTGAACCTCATACTCATTGTTCCCTGCCTATATGTTCCCAGAGGTGGGCCAACAAATTCCCTTTCTGAAATGATCTGGAAAGGGACCATGTTATTGATACTCTCTCCCCCTGGTGTTTGTACTTCAAAAAGCAGTGTACTCAGGGTCTCATCACTGCAATTAAAACTCATCTAGCCCTCCTGGGTAAAAAGAAATATCAATATCGCAGAGACCCCAATGCCACCATGTACTTGCTACGTGGTCCTGAGTACCCCGTGTGATTTTCCTGTGCTTTCAGCCTCGCCTTTGGGAAGCAGCTTGCAGTAGGTAAATGAGCCTGAGCTATGGGATTTCCGTCCTGATGCTCCTGCTCACCAGTTTGTGTGCCTTTGGCCAAATGTTTTGTCCCTTCCGAACACTTGCCTTCTCCTTCTGCCAAAGAGAGAGACTGGTGCCCTGACTTGTAGGGTTGTGATTGAGAGAGTTATTTCCTAGGCAGGTTGATGAGAAGTCTAGGGGTCCCCAAGGAGAGAGAGGTCTGGGATATTCAAGGAGGAAGAAAGGACAAACATTTTTACTTTTTTTCCTCTACATTCCTTAGGATTATATAACAATAATGTATCCTGCCTGAGGACAGTCTTTGGATTAAACCCTCTGGCTAATTCTGCTATCTTAAAACATAAATTATGGGAGTAGGTCTGGTCTTTACAAGGATGTATCCTGCCTGAAGACAATCTTTGGATTAAACCTTCTGGCCAACTCTGTTATCTTAAAATGTAAATTATGGGAGTAGGTTTGGTGAGGTCTTTACAACCTCCAGACATTCTTTGGATTCATTGGAGAGTATATAACTCTATTGCTAACACTAGCAAAGGGGGTACTGTTTTGCCCCCTTCTGATGCCTATGTCAGAAGCTTTCTCTATCTCCTTTATACTTTAATAAAGCTTTATTACACAAAAGCTCTGAGCGATCCAGCCTTGTCTCTGGCCCCGGATTGAATTCGTCTCCTCCGGAGGCCAAGAATCCCGCGTCTTATCGTTCAGCAACAACGTTTCATGATCAGGACCAAAGGTGTCCATGCCGGCCCAGGGCTTAGCACCGAGCACTTAGCACTGAGTAAGTGTTAGCCATCGCCTCCCTGCAGCGGTTAATGGAGACAGGTAGTAAGGCAGAATGCGCCCCAAAGGCTGGCGTGTCAGTTTTCTCAGTCTGGCAAGAAACTAAAGCACACTTACATGCCAAGATTTGCTGATACAGTGAATAATTTCAGAATAATTTTTATAGCTGTGTATACCGAATGCCAAAATGCAACATGAGAGTGGGTTTTGGTGAAGTGGAGTCATTCAAGCTATTTGTAGTGTCATATAGGGAAATGCTGCCACACTTGAGCCTTAGTAATATTTTTTAAGTATACTTAAAAATTAAGTTTTCCATCACTGATCTCTTTTGATAATCTCTGAGAAAAATGAGGCATATGTATACTTACAGCCACCATCCTAAATTAGTTCATTAAAAACAGGCACACAGTGGCTTTTTCTTTGGGTATTCAGCTTAGTTATTCCTTTATATATTTGTAAGTTGAATCTCAAATCAAAATAAATGTGGTCTCACCTCCAGAGTGCCATATAACATTTACAGTTTAAGTATTATTTTTCTCCATCTGTAAGATGGACTCCAAACCTGCTTCCAAGGTGCAGTGTAAAGACTAATAATATATAAAAAGAGCTTTGCCGAGGGTCAGATACAGAGCAAAGATTCAAAGGCTAGTTATTGGGATTACCATCACTGTTACAGTAGTTATGGATACATTAAATGTTTGCTTGATTTTTTCAAATCTTTTCTGATTTTATATTGAAATGGTTTGTCCAGCAATGTAACTGGGCCTCCTTTTTTCCTTAACATTGTGGCCTTTTCTTGTTAATTCTGTTTCACTTTTCTTTAAAAAATATGTCATAGAATAATTAAGTTTTACTTTAAAAATGAATAAAATCATCTTTTATCTTATTAGAAATGTACTTTTCTATAGTAAAGTGAGGTTCATAAGACTCCCACAACCTAGTTTCTTATAAAAAGCTTATTGATTTATTCAAAGTCACCAAGCGAGATCTGTGATCCAGAAGATTTTCCACTATCCTCCCGTATTTTGAATTTAACGTTTTCTTTGTGGTCTTTCTTCCAGAATGTTTAAATTTTAATTTGACTTTATATCCTTTGGAATATTGTTAGGATACTCCCTTGCTTTACCCTCCTTTTCATTCTGCCATTAGTTGGCATGTTCTCAGTGAATGCAAATTCACTTTTACATCAGCAAAAGCAAAATTGAATAAGGAAGGCCATCTGATATGTAGTAAATCAAACAAAACCACAATGAAGTGGTTTAGCCAAGTATAAATTTAAGACAGAGAGTGATGTAAAGGAAAGAGAAAGGAGCTCAAATCGGGCGATTTGGGTAGAGTTTAGCCTCTGCACTGACTCACTTCATGACCTTGGGAAGGTCACCTAGCTTCTCTTAGGTTTCTTATTTTTCCCTTAGTAAAATTAAGTGTAGTGCTAGATAATCATGATTTTTTATTGAAATCACTGATTTCAGTTAAACGTATTATAATTCCCATTGGTTAATCTACAAAAAATTAGGCCTGAATTCCATCAAGTATTGTAAAATAATTTGAATTTTTACCAAAATTAAGTTATATATTAAAGTAACCTAATTTTCTCTTATTATGGAGTCTCAGATTATAGAACTCCAAATATGACATGTCTTGATTTCTGCAAAGAATTTGGTCAAGATTCTCCTTACACCTTCTGGGTAAGTTAGAAAAATGTGGATGAGATCAGTGGTAAATAAAGCCGAGAGATGACGGGAATCTCCGGAGGAGTTACATCAGTATATTAACACACAATACTGAGTCCTGTCCTCAGATACTCTGCGAGGCTTTGGGTGAAATCTGGTGATCACAGTGATCTCCAATTGATTCTCGAGGTCATCATGGTTTGGAAACTGCTACACTAGACTGTAGCTATGTGTGTTAGTGACTGAAGTGCCAGTGTAACCTGCCAGGGTAAGTCACACATTTCCATCCTTGACCTGGTGCTTGTCAATTCATATGTACATGGTTTGGTTGACGACACAGAAGGGATGCTGGCCAGATGCATAAATACTGCAGACACACTTGATGACAAAATAATGACTTAAAATTATTTCAGCCAGTGGGATAATCAGTTGTTGTTCAGTCACTAAGTTGTGTCCACCTCTTTGCGACCCCATTGCCTGCAGGCAATGCCAGGCTCCCCTGTCCTTTACCATCTCCTGGAGTTTGCTCAAACTCATGTCCATTGAGTCGGTGGTGCCATCCAGCCGTTTCATCCTCTGTTGTCCCCTTCTCCTCCTGCCCTCAATCTTTCCTAGCATCAAGGTCTTTTCCAGTGAGTCAGCTCTTTGCACCCAGTGGCCAAAGTATTGGAGCTTCAGCGTCAGCATCAGTCCTTCCAGTGCATATTCAGGATTGATTTTCTTTTAGGATTGACTGGTTTGATCTCCTTGCTGTCCAAGGGACTCTCAAGAATCTTTCCAGCACCACAGTTTGAAAGCATCAGTTCTTTACTCAGCTTTCTTTATGGATCAACTCTTAACAAAGTGAGATTTAAAGGGTGCATAAATTTCTATCTTCTATTTACAAATTTTTAAGTTAAAAGTGTAGTATCAAAAGAGGTGTACCTGATTTGTGAGCATCTCATGTAGAATAGACATTGAGGTTTTAGAGGGCTAGAGGTATAACATCTTTTTGAGAATAAAATCATTTTCATGTGAAAACGTTTTGTATACGGTGTTCTGTTTAATTATTTGAGGAACCTCTGTGCTGTTTTCCACAACAGCTGCTCCGTTTTGCATTCCCCCCAACCGTGTATGAGTTCTCTTTTCTCCACAGCCTCACAAACACTTGTCTTTTATTTTTCTGTTAATAGCATTCTGACAGGTGTGAGGTAATATCTCATTTTGGTTTTGATTTGCATTTCCTTGATTGTTACTTACCACATGATCCAACAGATCCACTTCTGAGTATTTATCCAAAATGGTTGAAATCAGGATCTTGAAGATATATTAGCACTCTGTCTTTATTACAGAACTATTCACCATAGCCAAGGTGTGGAAACAATCTAAATGTCCATTGACAAACAGATGACTCAAGAAAACATGATTCATACATATGAAGGAATACTACTCAACCTTTAAAAAGAAGGACATTCTGTAATGTGTATTAATAATTGCACTTTGAGGGCACTGTGTTAAGTGAAGTAAGTCAGTCATAGAGAGAAAAATACTATGTGATTCCACTTATATGAGGTATCTACAATAGTAACATTCATAAAACCAAACAGTGGGATGCCGGTCACCAGGAATTGGAAGAAAGGGGATACGGGAGTTGTTAATCAATAGGCATAAAATTTCAGTTGAGGAAGGTAAACAAATTAAAGAGATCTACTGCACAACATTGTATGTGGGAGCAACAATATTGTATTGTTCACTTAAAAATTTATTAAAATGGTACATATCATGTTAAGTGTTCCTTCCACAAAAAATTAAGAAAAAACACTTGTATAAAGTGGAAAGCATTATAAACATCACAGAATGACAGCAGTTGACCTCAGACAAGGGCAGACTGGATTGGTAGCTAAAAAGGAGTCCTAGATTCAAATCCTACTTTAAAGACAGTGGTTTGGTCTCAGAAAAATTATTTAATTATTCCGTATCTTGGCTTCCTCACCTATAATATGAGGATAATACCTTCCTAAGCAGGGTAGCACGGATGTGAGAGCTGGACGATAAAGAAGGCTGAGCGCCGGAGAATTGATGCTTCTGAACTGTGGTGTTGGAGACGACTCTTGAGAGTCCCTTGGACTGCAAGGAGATCCAGCCAGTCCATCCTAAAGAAGATCAGTCCTGAATATTCGTTGGAAGGACTGATGCTGAAGCTGAAACTCCAATACTTTGGCCACCTGATGCGAAGAACTGACTCTGAAAAGACCCCGATGCTGGGAAAGATCGAAGGCAGGGGGAGAAGGGGACGACAGAGGATGAAATGGTTGGATGGCATCACCGACTCAATGGACATGAGTTTGAGTAAACTCTGGGAGCTGGTGATGGACAGGGAAGCCTGGCGTGCTGCAGTCCATGGGGTCGCAAAGAGTCGGACACGACTGAGCGACTGAACTGACCTGAACTGAACCAGAGTAGTCTTAAGAACTGAAACACGTCGCATATATAGTCTAGCACTCGGTGTCACTCAGGAAGTGGTATATGAGGAATAATCGTATAATGTCCAGAATGGAGGAAGAACGAGGCCAGCTGTTTTCTGTGATTTCCAGGTGACCCCTGAGTTCCCAATCAGGGGAACCATACTTTAGGAGACTTCTAAAAGGAGAGTGTTCAAAGCAGGTGGTGGCACATAGGACCAGAAGGATAGGTGGCCGTTAGGTACAATCAAATAAACTGGAACGTGTTGAGAGTGTTTTCTCTCGAGAAGCCAGAGGACCGCATCAAAGTAGCTAAAGGGAAAATACTAGAAAGCTGTTCTGGTTTTTGACTCATCACAGAGCTTCACTTGGGGATGACCCTACTGGTCTGGATAGTATGTCTCAGGAGAGACTGTCTGTGATCGGAAGAGCATGAGTCTCTTGGGGCGGGAGTGAGGGGCCTTCCTCCGCCTGCTGTGAACTCAAGCCACACGGTCAAAGTCTCTGGGAAGGGGGCCCTTTCCTATGGTTAAGAGTTTGTGTAACTGAAGACGTCTGAGGCCCTCGTGAATGTTTGGATTACGTGGTGGGAGGGGAGGCAGCAGCCCCGTGCCTTCCTGAAGGCTCTCGTGTTGGGGGGAATGTACCTAGAGATGGGGGAGGTTGTCAGTGGCTTGCTGCTCCAAAGATGGAAGGTGATCTGTGTTTCCATCTAGTTTAATGCATCTGCCTTTGCTCCCGGGGCATCAGCCAAGTGCCTACATATTGGACCCATCCGTCTTTCCTGAACTGCAGAGTTGGGGGTTGTGTTTGGCTAATGAACCTCTTCAGAAAAACATACTTCCCCAAATTAGGTTCTAATTGCATTGGGAAGCAGCAATTGCCTGGAACCTGTTAATATTTCAGGAGGTTGCATCCACCTGAGTGATCGGAGAGCCTTGTAGAGCCCTGTAGGGGGTGGGACAGATAGAATTCTGGACTGACCCCTACTTCACCAGCCTTCCCCATTTTCCCACCTTCAGCCTCCCTCTGGGTCATCAAAACTGGACACTGATGAAATCTTGATTTCAAAAGATCTTAAAATTAAGTGGGATTAGATTTATGGAACCACAGTATTTGGATTCTCAACTAGAACAGACCCATGGACCCCCATGCGTGTGTACATGCTAAGTCGCTTCAGTCATGTCTGACTTTGTGTGACCCTGTGGACTGCCGCCCGCCAGGCTTCTCTGTCCATGGGATTCTCCAGGCAAGAATACAGGAGTGGGTTGCCATGCCCTCCTCCAGGGAATCTTCCAGACCCAGGGATCGAATCCGCGTCTCATGTTCTGTGCTGGCAGGCAGGTTCTTTACCACTAGCACCACCTGGGAAGCCTCATTTAATCAATTAGTCCACTTGGCAATATCCCTGGGAAGTAGCCTTGAATCCCTCCTTAAACATCTCCCAGATTGGGCAATTCGCCACCATCAGATATCCCAGTCTATTTTTGTACAGCCTTGGGAGCTGGAAACGTCTTATTGAGGTCAACCCAGTATGAATTACTTAGTTCCTTTGGGGAATAATACTAATGAGGATGATCATAATAGTCTACATTACTGAAAAGTTACTACCAATTAAACACTCTAGTAAGTACATTTTCTGGTTTAATCCTGATGCTTTAGGATACATGTTATGTACCCTACTCTGTGGATTAAGAAACTGAGGCTGAGAAGGTTCTTATGATTAGTCCAGTGACCAGAAGTACATTTCAGACCCACATTCCTAAGACTGAGGTCGCTCATTCTCTCAACCTCTTCCCTGTATTCCAAGTACAGGTCTGTGGGTTCTGTCCAGAGTGAGGCCTCTTTAGAGGTAACCCCCCATACCCTACCCCCATCCAAAAAGAGAAGGCATGTTAGCTCTGCAGTTCCTCTCAAACCTGTTCCCACATTTGGCTCCAGTCAGTATGAGTCCTACTGCCCCAGAGCAGAGGTTTTCAAACTATGCTCAGGGAAGCTCTGCACTTTAGATAAAGGGACCGGGGGTCTAGTGTGGGCCCTGAGAGGGGCTGGGATGGGAGGGCCCTGACCCTCATCTTCAGCCAGGGTCCTTTCGCATCTTTTTATGTACTGGACTTCTGGATAAGCTCTCTACTAGAGAAAAGATTCCATGGCTCATAAACATTTGAAAACTGTGCACTGGACTAGAATGCAGACATCGTATCTAAATGTTAATGGTCTATCTTAGGCCAGCCTCATGTGTTATAACACCAGCCTCTCCTCACATCGGCTCTGAGAGCTCACATGGCCAATGCTTGTTGGGTAAAGGAAGGATTTCCATGTCGGACAGAAAATCTTCCCAAGTGTTTCTCGTCTGTTCTTTCTCAGATGCTCCACTCCTGCACGGCTACGCGTCTGCCTCTGTCTCTCTTTATCTCGCTTATTTCCTTGAATGGAGAAGGACATGGCAACCCACTCCAGTGTTCTTGCTTAGAGAATCCCGTGGACAGAGGAGCCTGGTGGGCTGCTGTCCATGGGGTCGCACAGAGTCGAACACAACTGAAGCGACTTGGCATGCATGCTTGCATTGGAGAAGGAAATGGCAACCCGCTCCAGTATTCTTGCCTGGAGAATCCCAGGGATGGAGGGGCCTGGTGGGCTGCCGCCTGTGGGGTCGCGTAGAGTCGACACGACTGAAGCGGCTTAGCAGCAGCAGCAGCTTTCCTTGACACACAGATACCCCACTCACAGGCGTATCCGTCTCCCCGGGTCTGTGTCTTCTCGGCTTACCCATGTCTGCATCTTTGCTTCTTCCCCACCCCCGCCCCAGCTAGACTCTCACCCTTAGGAACTGGATGTCTGTACTGATCACACCTTTTTAGTATTTTTGATGCTTTGACATTTTGAGGCCTTGCTGACTCTGGAAGGGCTGCCTTTAATTCCCAGAGATAGTAAAGAGCCTGCCTGTAAGTGCATCTTTCATATGCGACTGTCCAACACGGAGCCCCCCCCTCCGCCCCCCGCCCCCCGCCCCCAGCCACTGCCTTTATTTGACCCTTGCATTGTGGGCCACTGTTTTCCTGCCCTAATCACCCAAAGGACAGGTCCCAGGTAGCAAGGGACAGCTCCGCTGCCTTAGAGCCCGCTGGGATATGTAAACTGGACAGCCCTAAACGTGGTGTTCCTGCCTCACCCGTTCCTGCCCATGGAAACCACAGTAAAGGCTCTTGTCCCTGTTTGTGTCAAGTCCGTCCGCCTCCCGACTGAACCTGGGGCTTCCCGGCAGCCACCGAGGTGCACCCCTTTCCTTTTGGACTGACTTTCTTCTCAGTGGCCGTCAGCTCTTGCTCTGTTAGTTTCACTGTGTCGGAGTAATTGTCAAGCCTGTGCTTTAAAGCATCTTTTTCTCGGATTTTGGCCCTGTTGCTCTCTGCTTCTCTGATCTTCATTTTCAACAGTTGTTGCTCTCCATGAATCCAGATCTGCTTCCCAAGAGTCTTCCTTCTAGGAAAGTCTGAGGACGGGCGTCTACACCTGGTTTCTGAATAGCTAACACTTTTTCCCAACAAACACATATATGTACTATGTGCCTGGATACGTCCTAGCTCTGCCCTTACTGGCTTCCCTCATAACTCAGTCGGTAAAGAATCTGCCTGCAATGCAGGAGACCTGGTTTGATCCCTGGGTCGGGAAGATCCCCTGGAGAAGGAAATGGCAGCCCACTCCAGTATCCTTGCCTGGAAAGTTCCCTGGACAGAGAAGCCTGGAGGGCTACAGTCCATGGGGTCACAAGCGTTGGACATGACTTAGCGACTAAACCACCCACCACCCAGCCCTGGGCCCTTCATGTCCCTCCTGTGTCTACGGCCAGGAAGCCTTCTTGAATCTCACCCTCCTCTTTTCTCCTTGCGCAGAGCTTTCCACGTGCCCTTTTTGCCCTGAACTGCTTCAGCCATTCTGAGAAATAATACCAAGACCACTGCCTTTGCTGTGTGTTCTCCCCCTTCTCTGCTCTTGTGACCCCACCCACAACATCCCGGCAGCTGACCCCTCCTGGACCAGACCGGGCAGTCCCTAAGGGCGTTACTAGCATGGCACCCGGCATGCTGCGAGCTGACAGCCAGCATTTCCTGAAGGAGGGGGTGAATGCGACGTGTGCTCTCTGCCTTTTTCCCCTCTCTTTTCTCTGAGGAGCCACCAGACACACACACATGACACACACGTGCACACACACACACACAGTCACACTCGCACACTCACACACACTTTCACACACACAGTCACACACACTCGCACACTCACAAACACACACCACACATACCAGACACTCACACACACACTCACACACCCCCACACACTTACACACACACTCATACACACACAGTCACACACACTCTCACACTCACACACTCACTTTCACACACACACACACACACCTCCCCCACACAGTCACACACTCGCACACACACTCACACACACTCACACACTCACACACCCACACACACTTAGACACACACTCATACACACTCGCACACTCACACACACATTCACACACACTCACACACTCACACACCCACACACACTTAGACACACTCATACACACAGTCACACACACTTGCACACTCACACACACCACACATACCAGACACACACCCACACACACTTACACACACACTCATACACAGTCACACACACTCACACACTCACATTCACACACACACACAGTCATACACACTCGCACTCACACACCCACACACATACTCGCACACACACACACTCACATACACACACACACACACACACAGTCACACACACACTCTCACACACTCACACACACTCTTCTACCTTAAAGTGATGCCTCTGTTTACCTATGGGCAAACATACACTCAACAGCCCAAAGGAAGCCATTCAGTTTCTTTTAGAACAGTTGTAGGCAGTATGTCTGGAGCTGAGTGGTAAAGGCAGAATTCGGTTTTGTTAATGCAGGAAAAAGTTCTGAACATGTGGATTCAGATTCAGGGAAAGGCAAGAGAAAGAGGCAGAGAAAAAGAAGAGGAAACAATGAGTTGAGTGAAAAAATGGAAGGAAGGAGAAAAGAATCAGTTGACTGATAGCTCTTGTCCAGGTTGATTCCTTGGTTGGTCTACTCTGGGAGGCTGGGCTATGGGCCCTCATTTCCTCAAGCCTTATTTCCCTATCAACACTGTCTGTAGATAATTGTGTTATTCCTGGGACCCTGTCCGCATTTAAGGCTTATCCAGTGGCTGCCAGTTGCACTTGGATGCAAATGCCTGGAAAGACCCGAAAGGTGGAAGGTGATGATCTAACCCCTTTTGGAGCCACTAAGATGGGCCCCATTGTCTGTGCGGTGCCCCCACCCCCTGCCTGGTTCTGCACACTCAAGGGCAGGTGCAGGTCTGGGAGACTTACTGTCTTCCACTTCTTTCTCCTCATCCAGAGAAACACGACAGATAGGCACAAGCTCAAGATTAAAGTGATCAGTGTGACCTATCCCAGCTCCAGGAAGCAGCTAGCATTGGAAGTTTGTGATTTCTGAACGTGCCAAATTGGGGTGGGGGAGCTAGTCCATTCAGGAGAATCATAAGACGTTCCAGACCCTTCTCCCAACTGCTGCTGCTCACGCATGCAGAGATTTCTGTCCCCTGTTCCCTGATGATCCACTGGTGATTGCTACCTCGGGAAAGACGTGGCTGGCTCCAGCCTGGAGGGGATAGGAGATCTGGGTCTCTCAGCCTGTCTGCCTCCTAGAACGGCGCCATCACTCCCCGTCTCTTTCTGACCCTTGTTTATCTCGTCTTCCCTTGTTCTCTGCTCTATTTTGTTGTAATTTCAGCCACGGGGGAGGAAAAAAAAAAGCCTGATATGGAGATATCACTGGAGTAAATGACATTTACTGCTAATGTGG
Source organism: Cervus canadensis (assembly GCF_019320065.1). Taxonomy (NCBI): domain Eukaryota; kingdom Metazoa; phylum Chordata; class Mammalia; order Artiodactyla; family Cervidae; genus Cervus; species Cervus canadensis. The sequence continues at coordinate 40,648,235 of NC_057415.1, read as the reverse complement.
CGGCAAATGGGCTCCTCCCTGACTTGGGATGTTTTAGCTCTCTTAAGGAAGGAAGGGGCACTGGTCTCTGCTCCAGGCCCCAAGGCCAGGGGGGAGTTTTCATCTGTCTCATTAACTCTGAGGCATGATTTTAGCCATCACACCGTTCTTTGGAGAGGGTGCCCCGAGGGAAAATCATGGCAGCCCAGCACTTGGCCGGCAGAGCCCAGGGCTGAGCTTCAGGGCCTTGGTTCCTCTCCACACCCACGGCTCGTGAGCCGCTCAGGGTCCCCGAGTCAACTTGCCTGAGCATCAGTGTTCTCATCTGTCAAATGGAAACAGCAGCCTGGTCCTCGGCCTTTTCAAATGACGATGACACTATCATGAGATGAATGTCTTTGAAAGCTAACACACTATTAAATGTTAGTTATAATGAGGGCTATTTTTATTTGTTTCAGTGACTGCAGAGTGCAGATTTTTTTTTCCCTTCCCAATATCAACTGCATAACACATTTCCATGTCTAGCTCTCCTCGGATCAAATCTTCCTTTTTCAGAAAAGTTTCTAATATAGGTCATTTTAATGTCGCCTCATTTGGTCTCCTTACCCCAGGTTCTCTGGTCCAAACCATTCTCCACCATGCCAGGAGAGCTGTCTTTCTGAAACACATGCCTGATGCTACACACACACACACACACACCCCTTATCCTACACACACACCCCTTATCCTACACACACACACACACACCTGATCCTACACACACACCTGATCACACACACACCCCCCCTTATCCTACACACACACACACACCTGATCCTACACACACACACACGTCTGATCCTACACACACACACACACACACGCACCCTGATCCCTATCACACACCACACACACACACACATGGTCTGATCCTACACACACACACACATGTCTGATCCTACACACACACACACCTGATCCTACACACACACACACACACACACGCCTGATCCTACACACACACACACAGACACACACACACCCCTGATCCTACACACACACACACGTCTGATCCTACACACACACACACACACACACACACACACCCCTGATCCTACACACACACACACACACACATGTCTGATCCTACACACACACACACCTGATCCCACACACACACAGACACACACACACACCTGATCCTACACACACACACAGACACACACAGACACACACACACCCCTGATCCTACACACACACACACACACACACACACACACACACACACACACACCCTCCCAGGAGCCCCAGCTGCCCGTGAGTTGACCTAATACCACAATCAGCCAAAATTTACCCACCACTGCTGCACATTGCAGGCACTGTTATTGGGGGGACGATAGCAGGAAAGGAGACAGGAAAGGTTGTTTTTCCCTCCTGAGTTTTTATGTTCAAGAAGGGGAGACAGAAAATGAACAGGAAGATAGCAAAGAAGACCGTTTAGATAGTGATTAAATTACGTGAAGACAGTAAAACCAGGGGATGAGCTGAGATAAGATGAGGGATAGGAGCGTGAGCGACATTGGATATCTGCACTCCGACCCCAGTAACCGAAGGAAGCAGCTGTGTGGAACGCTGAGGGCAGAGGGTCCACAGGACCAGAAACAGCAGTCACGGAGGCCTGGCGATGGGACAGGCTTGGCAGCGCTGAAGAAAGGAGTGGGGGATGGTATGGTGAGCAAGGGAAGGATGGCGGATGGTACCCTGAGTGGGAAAGGCAGGACCCTGCAGGGTATTACAGGATTCTCAGCTGTCCTCTGAAGGCCAGGGGAAGCCTTTGCAGAGGGCGAGGCAGAGGAGTGGCATGATCAGATGTGCCTCTTGTGAAGATCACTCTGGCTGCACCGTGGAAGATGGAGCTTCCGTGGGTGAAACTCCAGAATTGGCTTTCAAAGCCCTTTACCAGTTGGGTCCAACTTCCACTTGCAGCCACAGGTTCTGTTGAGGTTTCACACGCCCGTGCTGTTGGTAAACTCAGCGAGCTGCTGTTTCCTCCGTGCCGTGTTCTTCCGCTCTTTGGTTCGGTGGGGGCTCTCCTTTGTCTGGGAACGCTCCCCCTGCTGTCCTCAGCGGCCTCACACCTGTCATCACCCATCCGGCGTGCTCGGATGTGGGGCCAGAACCGGAGCGTATTCTCAGGGAGACGGCTGGGCACTGCAGTGCTCACCCGCGATGCGCTGGCACCATGCTGGCCTCCCAGGATTCAGGGGGAGTGAGACAGACACGGCCCTGCCCTCACGGAGCTTACAACCTGGAGGGTGAGGGCGGATAAGGGCGAAGCGAAACCCTATGGAGCCTGGGCCTCGGGAGGTAACCCGGCTTGTACATGGTCATTGTGGAGGCGCGGAATCATAGCTTCATGGCGGCATCTCAGGCTTATAGAATCACGTCATACTAGGAGAAAAAAACATCAGGAATTAGAAATGAATATTTATCAAGTCTCTGGGGGACAGGGTGGCTGTCTAAGCTTAGAAGTGACAGAGGAAACGACAAAGGAAAAGACATAAAGCAAACTGGGGAAAAATACCCACAGCAAATATGACAAAGGATTACTATCTTTATTAAGTAAAGAGCGCAGGCAAATCAATTAAATTCGCTAAGACCCCAGCAGATAAGTGAGCACAGGGCACAGAGACAATTCTCAAAAGAGGAAACACAACAGTGGGTGAACACACACAAGCAAAACGTGCTCCTTCTCTCTAATAATCAAAGATACGCTTGTTAAAACCAAGAGATAACACTTTTTGCCTACTGAATTAACAACGTTTCAACAAAGAAAGAGGAGGCGGGCCAGTGCTTTGGAGAGTGGGCTGACAGAGGCCCGCTCATGCGTTGCTGGTAGCTGTGTAAACTAGGGCAGCCGTTTTGGAAAACAGTTTGGCAACGTACACGATGAGTCTCAAAATATGATTTCATTTTAGTAATTTAATTTTGGCATTTTTTTTTTCTAAAGGAAGATTCCCCAAAATAGAGAAAAGTTCTATGCACGAAGGTTCCCCCCACCCCCCGAGCATTATTTATAGTAGCCCAAAGGAGGGGTGGGGGGGGTGGGGAGGACCAAATAGCAACAGAAGGGTACAGATATCCATGTAAGGAAACATTCTGTGGCCCTTTAAAGAGATGTTTATGAGATGCTTATTCTCTGTGCTAAAGTTAAGTGGCAAAGGAGGACGGAACAAGGAATTACTTATGTAGCAAGATTGTACTCATAGGGAGAAAAGATTGACTTAAAAGTTTCCCACACTGCTGGATAGATGAGACCATCCCTGGGGTGTTGGTCCGGGGGCACGGATGTGGACTGGGTCACCTCGTTTGCCTCCTCTAAGGTTGGAGACTTGGTAAAAGACGTGGGGGTGGGTGGGGACAGTTCCAGTCTTCCTTGGGGAACTTGATCTAGTCCCCCCAACTTCTGAGTGAGCTTCCAAACTGTATGGTTTCCATAACCCGGCTAGGGTCCATTTCACAAAGGAGGCAACAGGGTTCAGAATGGCTTATCCCTTGCTCAAGGTTGCATGGATTTGTGGTAAGGCTGGTACTGGAATTCAGGCCATCTGAATTCACACCAGCGCAGCCGCCTACCTCACTCCGCATCTGCATCAGTGGAGACGCATTCTTATTTACTTGGTGTGTGTATGTGCCTCACCCATGCACATTTTGAGCGTACACACCTCGTATGTATATTCAGTGCACAAATAACCTAACCCACCACAGCTACCTGAATTGTTCCAGCTTTATATCTTACAGTCGGGAGCAGCTGTTGGTCTCCCTAAACGTTTGTGTGTTTGCCCCTGTTTTGTAAACACACACTTGATGCATCCCTGTGTATCTCTTGGCACGTCTGGGTTGGCTTTTCTGCCGCAAACTGTCTGCTCCTTTGGCTCCAGCCACCCAGTCAGCTTCACAACATCTCTAGCCCTGGGCCAGATTCTTCTTGTCCTGTCCGAGAGAGGAGGGGCTTGAGGGAAGCCCCCAAGTCTGGTTCCCAGGAGCCAGTGTTCCGTCGCAGGCAGCCAGCATGGCACCATCTAGCTGGCTTCTTGGAAGCCGGCAAACGTCCCTCCCGCAGATATCCCTGCTCTGCTCAGCCCGGGAGTAGATCTGTTTGCTTTCATCAGGCAGAAATGCACTTGCCTCTTGCCTCTCGCGGCTTAATTAGCTCTAATGCGGGCGGAGGCTGTCCTTGGACGCCTTCCCGCAGCTGCCCTCTGCTGGCCGGCAGCCGCATTGGCGGCTGGACCCAGGGAACCAGACGCTGCGGTTTCCGCCTGAGTCTGCAGCCAAGAGGTTTGTTTCCCAGAGAGACCCTGAGATGGAGAGGCAGTTACAACAAAAAACATTATGGCCAGTCTTGGCACACAGAACAGCCCAGATCTCTCCCTCCTAAAATAAATATGTGCGAAAATGCTTCCCCGTGTCCATGAGGAAGGCTGGGTCATTAAAATCAACCTGTGTTTGAAAGCACAGTTCTAAAATTGATGCTTTTGAACTGTGGTGTTGGAGAAGACTCTTGAGAGTCCCTTGGACTGCAAGGAGATCCAACCAGTCCATCATCCTAAAGGAGATCAGTCCTGGGTGTTCATTGGAAGGACTGATGATGAAGCTGAAACTCTAATACTTTGGCCACCTGATGCGAGGAGCTAACTCACTGGAAAAGACCCTGATGCTGGGATGGATTGGGGGCAGGAGGAGAAGGGGATGACAGAGGATGAGATGGTTGGATGGCATCACCGACTCGATGGACATGGGTTTGAGTAAACTCCAGGAGTTGGTGATGGACAGGGAGGCCTGGCATGCTGCGATTCATGGGGTCGCAAAGAGTAGGACACGACTGAGCGACTGAACTGAACTGAACTGAGCCTTGATGAATTTGCACAGGCAGCTGCCTTCTTCTGAACCTTGATTTTCTTGTCTTATCTGTAAAATGGGCACCACCATAAGATTTATCACTAGGTTCTTGAGAGCCTTAATTGAGAATGTCTGCAGAGTCCTGACCAGTGTCTGCCACAGGGAATACTGATAAATGGTGAGTATTATTATTAATGATGCTGCTATTGCAATTGCAGCTAGCAGGGGGACTGTTGTGTCTTCTCTGCAGTGATAGGAGAAGGCTGTGCCGATCAAATGCTTTTTGAATTGGCTCTTGACACATTGTTAAGATTTGACAAACATCTTTTGATTATTACTATGTCCCAAGTGTTGTCCAAGAGTTGAAGCGGGTATAGAAATAAATAACTCACTGGACCAAAGGCATAGTAACTGCACTAAATCTGAAATAAAGTAGAGAATTCTTTTATTCAGTTGAAGTGTGTTTGTAACATAATAATGATAATAATACAATCTTATGTTTGTCTAGCATTTTTCAGTTTTCATAGTCCTTTCCCAGGCCCCTCAGAGAGATAATGGATGTGAGCGCTGTAGAAAATAGACAGCTTTCTGCAAAATTAAGGTGATTTGTATTGAAGAGTGAAGTTTGTCTATATCCTTCATTGACTAAACAAATTGTTCTCTCCTGTTAGATTGATAAAGACGATCTCAGAAGCATAGAGTCATGGACTCTTAGGGCGAGGAGAGACTTTATCTGCTGCTGTCTCCATCATTGCTGTTTACAGAACAGCTGTCAGGCAGGAATCTATCCTCTGTTTGAATGCTTCTGGGGATGGGGTACTCGCTTCCTCTCTAAGTAGAGGTTGATCTGTCATTGAATGCACAGACACATTGAGTATTCTGCCTCTCTTTTCCTCTTACCACCAAAACTAGACAACCAGTTATGTTCATGTTGCCTCTAAATAGCTCAGCATCTTTATCACCACGGCCCCTGCACAAATTTCACTTCCATTGCAATCACGGTAATTTTCTAATTGGACTGTCAACTTAAACTTCCCTCTTCGCCCTAATCCATTCTCTTCACTGTGTTGCCACATGCAAATATGATCTCGAAGTCCCTTGTTTAAACCCTTTGCCTCTCCCCTGCCTGGAGAAACCCAGGCTCCTTAGCCAGGCCCATGAGAGCCTTGCAAGCCTGGCCTCTGGCCTTCTCCTGAAGCAGAGGTTGGCAAACCACGGCCCGTAGGCCAGAGGCAGCCCGCAGCCTGTGTCTACCATGAGCAAAGAATGGCTTTTACCTTTTCGGAAGTAAAATGTGGCACTGTTAGCCTTTTTCCTTGCAAAGGTTGCTTGAAGAGTTGAGGACACTGTCTCTTGTGCTACAAACCTTGAAATACTTGCTCTCTGACCCTTCATTGAAAAAGTTAGGTCAACTCCTTATAACCCCACACACTGACTTTCCCACCGGGGATAACTTGCCAGGCTCCAAGCATAGCATGTGTCCTTCCCTCTGACTGTAACATCCTCCCCTGCTTGTCTCGCCACACTCACATTAACCCTTCAATGTTGATGCTCTTGGTAACAGCTAATGGGCTTGGCTGCTTTGTGTCAAGAACCAATTACAAGCACTTTACATGGATTAACTCACTTAAGCCACGCAACAAACCTGTGGGGGAGATAGTACTGTCCCGGTTTACAGAGGAGGAAACGGACATACCAGAGACCACCTGCCCAGGTTCCAGACCTGTGAAGGGGTCCAGCTGACTGAAGACTCAGATCCCGTGTCCTCTGGGAAGCAAGCCCTCTCAGAACTCCTGGGGGCAATTTGTTGTTCCCTTTCCTCAGATAACTTTGTGCCGACCTGGATTACAGCGTATTCTCTAGAAGCTTGCCACTGCTTGTTTCTGAGGCTTTCTTTTGCCCATGTGGGGACCTGCTAGGTGCCATGGCGCATGTATTTTACATTTCTGATCTTATCTCCCATGATGTCTCCAGACTGACCCACCACTGGTGCTGGAAACACTGTTCAAGTGAATGAGACGGCAGGATTTCCCACAGGCAAGCCCAGTGGGCTGTTTCAGGAGTGCATTGACAGTGTGGGTCCCACTGACCTGCTTCAGGAAGAGGGCTCGTTGACTTAAGGGTCAAGGGATGCATCAGCTCCTCAGAACTTGAAAGTCTTACGTGAAGGCTTGAGATCGACCTGGGGGTGGGGATAGGACAGATTCTTCTAGGGTCAGTCTCCCTAAAGAAGATGGAGATTTAAACCAGGAAGGACCAGCACATGTTTAAACATCTATAAAATGGCAAAAAGAATAATGCCTCCAAATGGGGGTCTGATAAGTCTCCTCTATGGTAAAGAGGTGTATTATTTATGCTCTTAAGTTTAAGATCAGAAGCTCAGTCAAAGGGAGGTGGCTATAAAAGGTTGATTAGAAATTCCTCATCTCGGGGTTATCATCTCTGTTTTTATTATTATTATTATTATTTATTGGAGTACAGTTTCCCAGGTGGCTCACTAGTAAAAAATCTGCCTCCCAATGCAAGAGATAGGAGATGCTGGTTGGATCCCTGGGTCAGGAAGATCCCCTGGAAGAGGACATGGCAACCCACTCCAGTGTTCTTGCTGGAGAATCCCATGGACAGACAAGCCTAGTGAGCTGCAGCTCATAGGGTCACAAAGATCTGGACATGACTGAGTGACTGGGCGTGCACGCACAGGCATAGTTGAATATCTGGGAATCTTGAGAGGCTCCTTTGTCCTTAGTTCTTGGAGTTGTAGGTATTCAGTCCATATTCAAGAATCACAACTGGTTAAGGACTGAGGAAGCCTTAATCATCACCCAGTTCAATCCCGTGGGCAGAAATACTTGGGCAAGTGATTGATTCACCTGGAAGGACACAGGGGCATCTGGCAAGCCTCGGGTGAGGGGTGTGTTTGGGTCACAAGCATGCCTGGAAGGTGGCTGCACATCGCCTCTCTCCTCATGACTCTCCTATCGGCCCCTTCTGTTCTCCCCGGCCTCCCCTCTGAGGCACGGAACACAGCGGCTTCCTGTGGTTCTCACCACTCGTGTTCCATGACCCCCGCCAGAGACGAGAGGCTGGTGTGAAAGTCCTGGGGAAACCTCCGACTGCCCTGACGCATCTGCGGCGCTCAGCTCTGAGCCGGTTAGCTACGACATGGGGCCCAGACGAAACAGCAAGGAATGGTCGCCAGGGCCCCTCTCTGGGACATTCCCGGAGTTGGGGAGGAGCAGGTTGTGAGCTCTGTCGCTACTTCAGTTGGCAGCCACTACTATAGATGTGAGTAGAGATCTAGCACGACTATTACATATTCTCTCTCTTTTTTTTTAACAAAACTTGGGACTAAAGAATACTGTTTGGAGCCTTGAGTCCTTCCTTTAGCAAGAAAAGTTGTGGAAGATCTCCTACGTGCTAGGCTGTTTTATATTCAGTCCTCAGAGCAGCCATATGAGGAGGTTGTTTTTACTCCCATCACACACAGGAGGAAATAGAGGTGCTGCGGTTTCAATGCTCTGCCTGAGGATGCTCGGCTGGTACAGGTCCAGCCCGGGAGGGGAATCTGGACCTTTGGGAACCCTAAGGCCTTGCCCTTGACTTTGCACAACTTTATACCTTCCACCAGCTGGAACCTCATTGTACTCTTCTGTGCTTTGGTTTCTTCTTCTACAAAAGGTGATCCTTTCTAATTTAAAGCTTCATCTTTTCTATTTAATTTTCACACCTTTTGTGTGTGTGTGCTTTTTTTTTTCTTCCCATTCTCAACAGACATCTGTGTCTCTAACTCTCTGATAACTGACACATCCCCTCTAATTACAGAAGAAAGACTCTCTCGCCCTGTGAATTTCTGGGCAGTAAAGTAGTGGGCTCGTTAATATCTCACTCCGGTTTTATGGGGGAGGGAAGGTGTATGGGGTTAAAGTAGATGAAATCCATGATCGAAAGACTAGGCTCTAAGTTTAGCTTCCAAGCTAACTTGTGTGAACACCAGTGTGACGCGTTTTCTCCAGAACTTCAGTTTTCTCATCTGTAAAAAAGAGATTCCACCTGTATCCCCTAGACCCAGGGAGGATTTGTGTGTGTGCATGCTAAAGTCACTTTACTTGTGTCCAGCTCTTTGTGACCCAATGGACTGTAGCCCGCCAGGCTCTTCTGTCCATGGGATTCTTCAGGCAAGAACACCGGGGTGGGTTGCCATGTCCTCCTCCAGGGGATCTTCCCGACGTGCGATGGAACCCACGTCACTTACGTCTTCTGCACTGGCAGGCAGGTTCTTTACCACTAGCGCCCCCTGGGAATCCCCCAGGGAGAACATGGTTGGGTGACTAAGGAATCTTTTTTAAAACCAGTTCATGTGGGTGGACTTTCAGTGCTATAAACTTCCTCTGTCCCTGTTCCTACAAGTTTTCTCATCTGTAAAATGCTGGAAGTTGGACAAAATGCTTTGCCTTCTTCCAACTCTCAAATTCAAAACCTCTGGCTTCTGAAAGGCGCAGCCCACCCGTGTGTCTGCCCGCCTCACCCCACACCTCACCCCTGCAGGGGTTCCGGTCCGCGCACAGACACCTGAGCTGGTTCCCGGCCCCCCCCCCTGCCTCCCCTCCCCGTCATCCCCGTGACTCACTCACCCCCAGAGCTCCCAGAGAGAACTCGCAGCGGCAGGCCCTCTCCACTCAGCTCTGAAGGTGGGCACACACTGGGTTAGATAAGCTTCTTACCAGCATGTGAAGGGATGGCGTTCGAGTGCCACATCTCTTTTTAGCTCTGCTTTAGAGGGAGGCTGATTTGAGAATAGTTTGGAAGACGTCCCTCTAATTTCATGCTTGGGGCTTTGTGAAGTTGGGGACCCAGGGAGAGAAGTTCTTCCATGTCTCTTCTGGTGCCTCCTGATGGTTCAAAGACCAGTGGTGGTTTTCTCACCGCCCAAGGCCCTCAGAAATCATTTGGCTCCACCTGAAGCTGGCTGTGTCTGTGGTGGCAAGGCTTTAAAGCTCTGGACATGGAATTAGAAAGTCTGATCGGTTTTGTGACCTTTGGGAAGTCATTTCACTTCTCAGTTTTGATTTCCTCACCCATAAAGTATTAACATCATTAACTGCAGTTAATAAGACATACAGTAAAAACAATCAGAGCCAATATTTACAGAGTTCTTGCTACCTACTGGGCAGTGAGATATTTCATACACCGTCATGTGTAATCCTCAGAGTAGTCCTTGAATTGAAATATTATCACTATTACTATTTTTCAGGTAAGAAAAGTAAAACTCAAGGGAGTGCAGTAACTTACCTAGTCTAGAAAATGGCACAACCTAGAATTCAAACCCAGTTCTATGTGGTTTTGGAGCCAGCACACTTAACTATCATACCACACTCCTGGGCTCGGCCCTGAGATGGTGTTCCAGTCATCCACTGCTGTGTGACATGCCAGCCCGAAACCTAGCAACATAAAGCAACAGCCCTTGTATATGTGTGTGGATTCTTTGGATAAGGAAGTTGGCAGGGCACAGTGAAGACGCCTTTTCTTTGCTTCACGGTGTCCAGTTTCTCACCTGAGAAGATTTTTGCAGTCTGAAGGTTTTTGTTTAGCACCTGGGCTGGGATGACTTGAAGGCTGGGCTCCTTCTGAAACTGTTGGCCAGAGTGCCTGCATTTAACCGTCTGTGTAGGTTGGGCACAACCTGATGGCCTCTAGGTATTTGAACTTACGTGTTCCCTCGGGGCTCCATGAATGAATGAAGCTGTGTGCCTTTTTATGATCTAACCTCAGAAATCACATGGCAAAACTTCTTCCTACTGTCTTTGTCAAAGTAGTCATAAGCCTACTCAGATTCAAGGGGTCAGAACATAGATCTGCCTCTCAGTGGTTGGAGTTTTAAAGATTTTTGTTACAAAACCACCATCAGTCGGGTCAGAGGTGAGCTGTGCTGGGGCATTAGACCAGGTTGATGAGGAGACTGAGGAAGCTGATGGGATCGGGGCCAAGGGGCACTCATTAGTTGTATGGGCGGCCTGAAAATGAACTTTCTGAGAGCCTGAAGGATAAAGAGAGGCCAGCATGGTGGAGAAAGCCCAGTCTTGCTCTGAGTCAGCGCTGTTATTAAAGACAACTCATCTAGCGTATCTAGTGCTGCAGAGTTCTCCAGGCAGTGGTGATGGGCGAAACCGATCAGGGAGCAGATTATGATCATATAATCTTGTTTCCTGATAATAGTTCATGGTCAAGAACTTGAGTTTTGGAATGAGACAGACATGGGTTCAAATGCAAACTTGACTATTTCCTAGCTTTGTGAACCTGAGCAAATAACTTGACCTTTCCAAGTTTCAGTTCACTCTTATGTGAAATAGCGTAATAAAAAATAGTACCTCTCTCATAGGACTGTTGTGAGAATTAAATTTAAAAAGTGCCTAACGTGACATCGGGAACATAGTAAGCACTTATCACACATTAGTTATAATTATTCGCTCATTCACCCCCTTATGAAACAAATGTTTATTGGGTGCTTGTGCATGCATGCCTGCTAGGTTGCTTTAGTCATGTTCAACTGCATGCGATCCTATGCAGCCTGCAAGGCTCCTCTGTTCATGGGATTCTCCAGGCAAGCATACTGGAATGGGTTGCCATGCGCTCCTCCAGGGGATCTTACCAACCCAGGGGTTGAGTCCTTGTGTCTCCTGCATTGGCAGGCAGGTTCTTTACCCCTAGCAGCACCTGGGAAGCCCTTTCTGAGTGCTTGCTCTGTGGCGACCACCGTCCTATTTATTATTAGTGTTTTTATTGTTGCTGTTGGCAGACATCGTCTGTCTGCTGTTTGTTCAGGGGAAGGGTTGAGCCAGTGGGGAGGCAGATGAAGCCACCTGGGCTTCAGGGAACCGGTACCAACAGCCGGGTGTACGGGTTGGGTAAGCCAGGGGAGTAAAGAAAGCCCAAAGGTCCACTTGGGCACGTAGGTACTCAAGGGTCTCCCCGGGTTTGTCAGTGAGACTGTCTCCCAATTCTAGGGCAGATGTACACCTGAGGGACTTGGGGAAGGAGTTGGAAGTTCCCGAGACTGTACGTCTGCTTGGCTGGGGTACAGAGGAAGAAGGAGGCACCACACTGCCCTTCTTGGAGTTTTGAACCTCAGAAGAGACAGAGGATGAGACTGTGCTTTTGCAAGCATGGAAGGTTTGACAACACTGGGAATAATGAAGATGATGCCCCTCTGTAGCAGGCATCTGTTTGCAGTTTTCACTAATTTTCAATGTGCTACATTGGAACAGAGCAGGTTCTGAAGGCAGCCTCTACTTCTTATCAGCGGTGATGACTTCAGCAAATTTCTCTTTTTTTTGAACCTCAGTCTTCCCATCTATTAAGTGTGGGTAATAATAACAATAACCATCTTAACTGGTGTGAGTATTAAATGAAATCCCCATCTAAATATTTTGATATAGAGTAAGCCTATGTTTTTCAGTGTCCACTAGATTCCCAGATTAGAACTCCCCAAAGTACCTGTTTAAAGTACAGACCCTAGATCTCCTCCTATTAGAGTCTCTTCACCCCTTGTTTTGCTCCATATTTCCCTAAAACTTTTACCACTTGATGTATAGTATACTTACAAATTTTATTATTGTCTGTTTTCTCCATTTCTTTTCTGCTAAACTGCATAAGGGTAGGGGCTTTTTGCGGTTTTACCTCCAGCTGCTAGAACAGTGCTTGATGAGTAGAATGAAAGAACACAGGAATAAATGGGAATCTCTGGAAGAGTCTTCAGGTTAGCCTTTTCCAAAGTCACCCCAGGGGCTTCTTATACACACAGGTTTGAGAACCACTACAGAAGGTTGTTCTGTGTACCGATGTAATCAGCATGGGTTGTTTTTTCCCCTTCTTTCATCTCTAAGTGACTTAAATTTGTTTAACTTGCTTAAAGAATCAAATTACCAAGAAGAGATAACAAAGTGAGTGGCTCTGGGATGGATGGGGTGATCTGATTAACCCAGGAGCCCCCCATCCTCTGTTGCAGAGATATAAAAAACTTTAAGGGGAGAGTCTCTGACTTGGTATATTGTGGTGGGAGAAAGGTAGAATCCCTTAGGCATTTCCTCTTGCAAATGGATGCCTGGGGATGTAAAGATTCTGGGAGTTATGGAGAAAACAGTCTGCCTACTGACCCCACCTTCTGTTCAGTTTGACTCAGGGCCTTGCTCGCTCGGCTCTCACCACAGTAGACTTGGGAGTTAGCCTAACTACTGACCAAATGGTGCATGGCCTCAACCCCAGCAAGATGGACCAGGGCTCAAAACTGGACCCTGCCTCCTGGGATGAGCTGGCTCGAGCTCAGAATGACAGATCAGCTTGCAGTCCTGGGAGAGAACCCAGGTGGCAGGCTGACCGGAATCCAAAGGCCCTGGGAGTAGATGGGAGTTTGAGGTCTCACAGGGCACACGAGGGACTGAGGATGGTGGGGAAGAGAGCTGGCATCCCTGGCCTCCCTGCTGCCCAGTCGTTCATAGTGGCATCTCCTCTGACTTTCAGGTTTGGCAGTTACTGGCTGTGTGATGCTGGGCTAGTGGCTCCCCTCTCTTCGCCTTGGTTGTTCATCCATAAACTGGGAGTGGGAGTAACACCATCCCCTGGGGGCGGTCACGAAGATGAAATGAAGATCAGAGAACTCCATCAGGAGTAGGCCCCAGACATTTGTCCTCTTTCTTTTCTAACTTCTGAAATTCCAAGTCATTTAAGGGAAAACAAAGGAGAACCTCAGGTTAAGGAGGGTGGCTGCTGCATGGAGCAGAATGCGCCGTTCTGGGGGCAGGAGCTGAGGGCAGGGAGGTGCACACTGGGGGATTTTGGAGCCACTTGATTTAAGAAGCTGGAGCTAATCAGCCCTTCTTAGCTCATCACAGGCCTTGCAATCAGGTCTCCACCTGCTCACCTGCTGCTCTTCCCCTGGGGAAGCAGCCAGAGCCAATTACCCTCATTGTTCTCCCAGCCCTCCTCCTTGAAGGAGCACTCTGAGCTGAGCCAGGAGAGGGTGGGTGGGCTTCAGATCCAGGCTGCCTAGTGTGGGGCCTTCACCTCTCTCATGAGGCTTAGGAGGTGATGTGACTTGGCCAGGGTCACAGAGAAAGCCAGGTCTGGAGAGAAGAAGGGCTTTCATGTTCATGTCCATGGACACTCATTCACTCATCCATTTCCCATTATGGGTGCTGGACCTCCCAGGCCACACAAGGCCACATTGCATTCCTAATGGTACATTCTTTCCAGTGCTTCATGCTTTCTTCTCTAAGGGCCAAAAGCATTCATTTCAGTCGTAAATTGACTCAGACTTGGATGGGGGCCGTGGACAAACTTCTGCCTACCCTTCCATGCCCCTCGTCTCAGTCCTAGGTTTTCAAGCCTTAGAAATTGCTAAGGACACCAGGAAATCATGGATCCAGTTGGAGTCAGTAGAATTTAGTTTACTTGAATTGACTGTAACTGAATGAAATAGAATTACTAAACTAAATGGAAATAATTGAATTGAAATATAACAAATTGGATTGAGTTGAGATTGATTGAAATGAAATCAATGGACAACGTATTGAATCACGGTACTGGAGGAGGTCTGGACATCACCTCCTTGACCCTGCTCATTGTGTAGTGAGGGGATTGAAGCTCAGGAGAGGGGACGACAGAGTGTGATGGTAGGTCAATGACTTTGACAAGGTCGAGAAAGTGGCAGAACCAGGCTTCCAAACTAGGTTATAAGACTCCCAGGCCAGCGTCCATCCCACTAGGACATGTTTCCAGGATTGGTAGGGTCCAAGACTAGATTTTGGAAAGCAGACAAGGAGTAAGGGGCAGTCAGGAAGTGAAGATGACTTTGGGAAATAATTAGGCATCCTAATTTTAATAGCCTTCTTGACCTAATGAATAACCAAGCTTGTCCTCTCTCCTCTGAGGCTGACTTTTCAGATCTTCCTATCTGAACTAGGGTGGGTAATGAAAAAAGAAAAACCTGAGATTCTGAGCCTAGTGGCAGAAAGTATGGCAGGAAAGTTTTTTGGAGGGTTGTTGTCAAGGAAATTGTGTTTACTTTGAGGAATAAAGATATTATACTTGCAGATTCCCAATCATAGATCATTGTGCTTGAAAATCAAAGTTTAATACCATTCTTTGGGTAATGTTAAAAAATTCTATGAAAATACACATGTGCTAAGTGAAGACAGCATATTTAATATCCATGCATTCGTGTAATAACCTTATCCTATCAGCTATCTAACATAAGAATGAAGGCTTGTGTAAAGGGTAAAAAGAAATATGGTTTGAAAGAGGGAAGCTGGATCAGTGGTCAATGCTTTTATTAACAACTGGTATAAATTGCTTTGAATTTAAATCTGAAAGTGTCCGTAATGAGGAGGCATTATTCTTAAGAGGAAAGTGTTATGTAATAAGTTTGGATTCCTAAGGAAAGACAAATAGCAGCCCATTGACCTCCCTTGCCCCTATCCTTCTGCAAATAACCACAAATGATAATCAACAGAATAAACGAAGTTTCACGAGTAGTCTTCATAACAACTTGGGGAGGTAAGGCAGGCACCCTTGGCCTCACTTAATGGAGGAGAAAGCAAGCCCAGAAATCTTCAATAACTCACCTTAGGTCACACAGGCCATCCCAGGCAGAGGAAGGGCCAGATCTCAAATCTTGGCCCCCTAAATCCAGAGCTGTTTCAGACACAGTGCTTGTTGGTGATTTTACAGCCGAAATCCATTTTCATATAGTTGTCCCTCTGTTGTGTGGGATCAGGGTGGTGGAAGTCCTGGAGTGGAGACCTCAGACAGCCAAGGGTGGCTCCAGTCTATCTCCCAGACTCGAGCCACCACGGGGCCACCTCTGGAGTGTGTAATCGTCCTAATGAGCCGTGGCGCTTGTCGAGGTATGTGGTCCGGACGCTCGTCCCTGTGATATGGAGATAATTGGGCCTGCCACAGGAACAGCAAACTGGCCGACAGGCTCTTAGCAGACCGCAGGCTGCGGGCGGGATGACGCACGGAGGGATGCTGCCAGCCACCCTGGCTTCTGTGCCTCTGATGTTTGTGATCACAGTCATCTCACATCACCAAGCTCTGAAACCAGAAGGAAGAGCTCTGCAGGAGATGATCTGGACACTGGAGGTAGATTTTGGCACCAGCCCCTAACGGTTTCAGATGAAAGTGAATTGAGCTCAAGAAGGTCTACACAGGGAAAATCCTGGTCATCTACCTTAGACCCACACGTCTCCATTTCAGGGCACTCTCGGTCCCCTCTCAGGGCTTGGCCCGACCCCGAGCTTCATGTAAAATCCGCAGAAGGCGCCTCAGCCAGACACAAAGTGACGTTCTATCCCTTTGACTTAATTTCAGTTTCTGTTTTTACCCCCATGTCAGTACTTGGGTTGTCTTTATGTTCCCTTATGATCAAGCCCCTGCACTTATCCGTTTCTGCTAATTGATTCTAACCATCATTCATTGTGCAAATACGTAATGAACACTGTTTATGTGATAGATACTGTTCTAAATCTTTGTGATATAATAGTTAAAAATCGAGGCAGTGGCTTCCCTGGTAGCTCAGCTGGTAAAGAATCCTCCTGCCATGCAGGGGACCCTGGTTCAATTCCTGGGCCAGGAAGTTCCTCTGGAGAAGGGATAGGCTACCCACTCCCGTATTCTTGGGCTTCCCTGGTGGCTCAGTCAGTAAAGAATCTGCTTGCAATGTGGGAGACCTGGGTTCAGTCCTTGGGTTGGGAAGATCCCCCAGAGGAGGGCATGGCAAACCAATCCAGTATTCTTGCCTGGAGAATCCCCATGGACAAAAGAGCCTGGTGGGCTACAGTCCACTGGGTCACAAAGAGTCAGACACAGCTGAGCAAGTAAGCACAGCAGGTGTCTTCATCAAGCTTGTATCGCATCAGGAGGCAAACAGGAAAATAAAGACTCACGCTAATATCAAGCAGCGGTAAGTATTATGAAGATAGTAAACTAAGGAGCAGCATCAGAGGTGCTAATTTAGGTGGAAGAGGAAGCCAAGGACAAAGGCACAGAGAAGGGATGCCTGGGAAATGTCGAGGAGTCATAAGAAGGCCAGCAAGGGTGCAGTGCAGTAAAGGCTGGGGAGTGCGGTGAGAAATATTGTCAGATTATGAGCTGGATGCAATTTCCTACAGAGTCTTGGAGACCAGAGTAAGCTTGTTCAGTTCAGTTCAGTTCAGTCGCTCAGTCATGTCCGACTCTATGCAACCCAATGAATCGAAGCACGCCAGGCCTCCCTGCCCATAACCAACTCCCGGAGTTTACTCAAACTCATGCCCATTGAGTCGGTGATGCCATCCAACCATCTCATCCTCTCTCGTCCCCTTCTCCTCCCGCCTTCAATCTTTCCCAGTATCAGGGTCTTTTCCAATGAGTCAGCTCTTCACATCAGGTGGCCAAAGTACTGGAGTTTCAGCTTCAGCATCAGTCCTTCCAATGAACACCCAGGACTGATCTCCTTTAGGATGGACTGGTTGGATCTTGCAGTCCAAGGGACTCTCAAGAGTCTTCTCCACACCACAGTTCAAAAGCATCAATAATTCGGCGCTCAGCTTTCTTCACAGTCCAACTCTCATATCCATATGTGACCACTGGAAAAACCATAGCCTTGACCAGATGGACCTTTGTTGGCAAAGTAATGTCTCTGCTTTTTAATATGCTATCTACGTTGGTCATAACTTTCCTTCCATGGAGTAAGCGTCTTTTAATTTCATGGCTGCAATCACCATCTGCAGTGATTTTGGAGCCCAGAAAAATAAAGTCTGACACTGTTTCCACTGTTTCCCCATCTATTTCCCATTCTGGGGTCAAACTGGGGACCTTTAGATTTTCGGTCTAACGCTGTCCTAACCGAGCTGTTCCGGCTCCTTGTAAGCTTGTTAGGGTCCCTGTATTGTGCTGGATTCCTCTGATGCTGGTGGCGTCTGCTGGTGGTCCAAGATGGTCCCCCTTTGCTCTTGTCCAGGGATCCCCCAAGCCGGATGATTACACTATGTGTTTCTTTCACAGCCTCAGTGTATAAGCCAGAAGCGATAGCTAATAAGGCTGAAGGACACGGAGTGGGCTCACACGGTCTTGTGTGTTACTTCTGGGTTGTTTGCTTTCCCCTCAAGACGAAGTCAAGTTCTCTTCCAGCCTCTGCTTCCTTCTCGTTGCCCCAGTGGATCTGTGTTACTGTTTACACTGCAAGTCTCCAGAAATACTCTGGAAGCTGGCTTTGCTGCAGTAAAACTTTTTGCTATAGTAAAAAGGAGCACTCTGTGATAGAGATTGTAATCAGAAAGAAGTCTGAATAATTGATGAGTTTCTTCATTATTGTTGGTGAATAAAACGGACCCCAGATCCAATCCTTGCCACACCCTGTCTGTATCACTTTCTCACCAGCTGCCCGTTTCAAGGCTGTGATCACTTGCACATGCTGTTCGCTCCAGTAAGAAAGTGTATCCCCTACTCCCTCTCCACCTGACCGCCACGCACTCACAGTCAACCTGCTCTTTTGAGACATCTCTCGACAGCCCCACGTTGCTATGCAGTCCTCATGGGCTCCTTTGTCACCTGCCCGTGTACCCACCTCCCCAGTTTAGGTCATACTCTAGTTAGCTGGTCCCAAACCTACTGTCCTGCAATAGAGAAGGTCAACCTCAAGGACTGGGACAGTCAGTATAACTTATCAGTTACAAGCTTCCCTTCTGAGTCACACTGTGTGAGATTAAGTTCTGGTGCTTACTAGCTATGTGCTTTACGGTAAATTATTTAAATCCTCTGTGTCCCTAATCATCGCTTAAACTGGGATGGTAATAATTTTTTACCTGTTAAGTTTGCTTTGAGGCGAGGCATGATTGCGCGCCAAGTCACTTCAGTCGTGTCCGACTCTTCATGATGCTCTGGACTGTAGCCCGCCAGGCTCCTTTGTCCATAGGCTTCTCCAGGCAAGAATACTGATCTGGTAGCCATGCCCTCCTCCAGGGGATCTTCCTGGCCCAGGGAGCAAACCTGAGTCTCTTATGTCTCCTGCATTGGCAGGTGAATTCTTTACCACTAGCACCACCTGGGAAGCCCATCTGAGGTGATAAACACTGTCAACTGATCTTCTTTTTTCACCCCTCTGCATAGCAACCATGGTGAGTTAAAAAAAAAATTATACTCTTGTTACAGAATTTTCAAATGTTTATGACCTGTTAACATTCAAGCCTCAGTGCCAGTAACTGCTCAGAAAGGGTTTCGGGGCCATTTACAGTAAACCCCCTATTCAAGTTACTGTGTTCCATTACCCTATCAGGTAGTGAGCAGTGCTATTTACCGCATATTTTAGTTCTTTCTCCTTCTGTGGACTGGATAGGATGACGCTCTTGGTTCCTTATTGTTAGGTAGGACCAGGCCCCTAGTTCTGGCCAAGGCAGTGTGGGCAAAAAATGGTCTTAGTTATTCTGAGCAGTTAATTGCCAATGAAAGACCTTCCAGAGATCTGTTTTTCTCTGGCCTGGTAACTGGCATACGCAAGATGAGTTTCTTCACGATGGTGATGAGAAGAGACCCATTTGTCCTCTGGATCTGCAGTGCAGCCTGAGTATATGTGTGCTCAGTCGTGTCTGACTGTTTGTGACCCCACGGACTGTAGCCCGCCAGGCTCCTTTGTCCATGAGATTTTCCAGGCAAGAGTACTGGAATGGGTTGCCATTTCCTACTCCAGGGGATCTTCCTGACCCAGGGATCGAACCCGGGTCTCTTGCATCTTCTGCCTTGGTAGGCGGATTCTTCACCATTGCACCAGGTAAGCAACAATAAACCTTAAGCCGCTAAGATTTGGGGGTTGTTTGTTACTGTTGCATCATTTAGCCTAATCTGACTGATACACCCTTTGTATTACTTATTTTACCTATGAAAAGTATTGCTAGTTATTCCTCAGTATCTACTGTTTCTTTCTTCTGTGGTAATAGAACTTTAAGTTTTTTACTAAGGAATGGCTGCACCTACATTTCCCAAGCATCCTGACAGGTGATATCACCACGTGATAACTTTTGACCAATGAGAAGTGAACAGAAGCCATTTTTGCCGCTCTGACCCTTACTCGTAAAGAGAAAGATATTCTCATTCTTTCAAACTATCTAGAAGATTGAAGTGATTCTTCCATCGTTAACTAAGCAGATGAATGGAATGCCCTAAAGATGACAGAGCAACAGGGAGGAAGGAACCAGTGTTGCTGACTCTGTGGAACCGTCACCCCTGCTGTCTGGATTCCTCATGTCTGAGCTGTTCTATGACTAGAGATAAACTTTTTATCTTGTATAAACTAATGTGATTTGGGGTTGCTATCATAGCAGTCAGATCTATTTGCTCACCACTATCCTGTTTCAAGTCATCTTGCTCAGTTATTCAATTGATTACTATCTATTCCCACTGCTGCACTCCCCCTCACTACCCACCACCCCACACAAACGTAGGTTCTACAAAAACAGGAATAGTTTCTGTCTTATTCATTGCTTCAACCACAGAACTTAGCACCGTGCCTGCTGTAGAGTAAGTGCTTAAAACATATACTTTGAATAATAGAGTGTAAATAACCTAGGTAACCAGCTGAATAAATTATTAATGTTACTAGGTATTACTCCTTTCTTATATCTTAGGACAGATTTTTCTACTGCCCATGATAAGGGTTTGATCATGTGACAATTCTTGTGTCTCTTCTGGTTAGAAGAACATTTCTTCTCTTCCTTATTCAGCAGATTCCTTCAAAGACAAATTTTGGACTCATCAGAGGCAGATAGACTATTGTAGCTAGAAGGGGCATTGGCCATCACGTGACATGACTCTCTGTTTACAAGGGTGTGAACGAGCTCAGACTGGGGGCTAACTTGTATCTTTGTCAGTTTGGGCTGTTTTAACAGATTGGGTGGGTTGTCAACAACAGAAATTTATTTCTCATCATTACAGAGTGGGAGGTGAACAAGATCAAGCTGCCAGCAGATTTGCTCTCTGGCAAGGGCCCACCCCCTGGTGGCAGAATGATGACTTCTTGTGTCCCTCATGATGGAGAGAGGGCAGGAGAGCTCTCAGGGTCTCTTTCCTAAGGGCACTAATCTCACTTATGAGGGTTCCACCCTCATGACATAATTATCTCCCGATGGTCCCACCTCCTAAGACAGTCACATTAGGGGTTAGGAGTTCAACATACGAATTTTGAGGGGACACGTACATCTGGTCCATAACTATCTGCTACAAGCTACACAGCTAATTGGTGAGAGGAGGGCCTAGAACTCAGAATTCTTGTCCTTGTCGCATACTTATTATCACAAGAAATTCCAGTTCCTCTTGGGTTAGATATTCTTGGATCAACCTTAATGGGTATATGAGGAAATATTTCTTAATATTTCCTACACTGGGACTTCATAGTTACTGTGCCACAGTGTCCCCAAATTTTACACCTTATCACCTGTCCACATTTGGAACCCAGGAGTGCTAAGGCCATAAAGTGACTCAGAGGTGAGTTCTGCAGCTCCCTAGGTTTCCATATGAGGACATGGAGGCCTGACAAGGTGAAGGAACTTCGCTGATCATGCTTGGTCCCTTTAGAAACATGAGTGGGAGGAACTTGTATTTTTTTTTGAAAAACTGTTACCCAAAGTAGGAGTGGGTTGTTTTGGAAGATAAAGAGTTCACACTCCTGGAAATATTCCAGCAGAGCCTGGATACTAGATAACAGGGATGTGGGTAATGGGCTCAGGGATCACATGAGTTTCAATAAGCTCTGCTGAGAATACTGAGAACAAATACAATTTAATACAATAAATGCAATATGTAATAAAATCTAATATAATAAAATCAATTAGGTAGCTTGACTCTCCTTTCTCTTCCAATTTTACCTTCTTTGAGTCCAGCAGATGTGAAAGAGAAATTATTAATAGAAAAGAATAATGCCTGGCATAGGGTTCCCAATAAGTGTCCTTGAAATCAATTAATATGACCCTTTTCAACTTTTTGCAGCTTTCTTTCTCTAATTCCCACTGATTCTTTATAGTTACAGGCAGGCAAGGATTTAGAAGAATCTCCAACATCATCTGGCTTAGCAGTTCCAGAAGATTTGATCAACAAAATCCTCCATTTAAAAAAAAAAAACGCCTGTTTGATCAATACTCATAATGCAAGTTAATGTATTAATGATTCTGAGATGTCTCATGGGGGGCTGAGAATGAAAACCAAAAAGAAAAAAAAGCTTACTGAACTTCTCAACCTCTAATTTATCTGTAATATTTTATTGTAGAATCTTTAAAAAAAATTGTTTTGCAAGCTGTGAATATACCAGCACACCCTTTGGAAATGCCAGCCTAGCTTAAGCCCCTCATTTCATGCAGGAAAAAAATAGAGGCTCAGAAGAGGGAAAATGGTCAGAGTCAGGACATGAACCCAAGTCATTCATTCAGTCCTGAGTCCACTGCACGCAGGGTGTCTCATTATGAGTGAGACAGCACATTCCAAAAGCAGTTCTGAATGGTCAGTGTTTGCATCTAACAGCTCATCTGCCAACTGATTGTCACAGAAATATGTGACCAGGACAATGTTTTGTGAAATGAATGGATTTACAAACCAGGGGACCAGCCCCGTGCCCTGCTCATTAGGAGCGATTTGCATGCGGAACATCAGTGTGACAGGCCCAGCACGGGATTTGTTTAGCTCATTTAGAGTAATGGAGACAAGAGATTAATCACTTGAACACTGACGCGCCTTGCTTCTGTAGCCCCACTGTGCACGCCCACCCGGCTGACCCTGATCTGATGCTGTCTTGCCTCTGATCTCGATTGTCTGTCTGTACTCTCACTTGTATGGCTCAAGCCTCCAGGGCTCCCATCCACAAAACGTGGTCCAAGCGCCTGGACTGGAGGAATAACTCCTAAGGCAGCCATGTTTGTCCTCGGGTCTCCCACAGTCCCCTTCATACACACTAGATTTAGAATCACAAGTGGCCCCTAGGCCAGGTTTCCATGAACTCACATAGGAACTGTCCCTTGACATCCTGTCCCCATCCTTGACATCTTTCCTCCAAAGCAAGAACAGTCTCCTTGACATCTTTCCTCCAAAGCAAGAACAGTCCCTCCCTCGGCCAAGGACCACTCCGCCTTCCTGCCTGCCCACTATATCCATTTGTCATCCAACCTCCATTCTCCATCGTCTGTATCACCTGTAGTTCATCTCCACAGTTTACCAGTATCTTCTATTATTTTCATTTTGCATGTGTGTAAAAACACAGAGTTAGTTACCTTGCCCAAGGTCCCACAGCAAATGTAACAATCCCAATAAACTCATGTCAAAGTTCCCTCCAGCTACTGATCAGTTTCTCTATCCTCTTTCACATCTAAACCTCTCAAAAACATTGTCAAGTGTGCAATTTCTTTTCCTCCCCTCATTGTTCTGCCTTCAACTGGCTCCAGGTGGATTTCTGCCTTATCACTCCATGCTAAATTCACTAGCCATTCTCATGTAGCCAGTCTAACTCTTCATTTCACTTGACTTCTCTACCACTTGAAAAACATTAATCGTTCATCATGGAGTCTTCTTTTGATTCTCCTCCCCCTTAACCTGCTTCCTCATTCTCAGTTTCAACTTCCAGTCCCTACTTTTCTGCCTAAAATGTTGAAGTCCCCAGAGTTTGATCCCGTATCTCCTCTTTTCCTGGATTCTCAGCTTTGCTCTGCTCTGCCCTTCCCACAATTGACTTCCTCTGTAGGAAATCCAGACCATCCCCTGACTTTAAGAACCATCTGTAGCCGATGGTTCCCAAATTTATCTCCCCAGCCCAGACTCCCTTCTGAGATCTAAATTCATGACTG
Source organism: Cervus canadensis (assembly GCF_019320065.1). NCBI lineage: Eukaryota > Metazoa > Chordata > Mammalia > Artiodactyla > Cervidae > Cervus > Cervus canadensis. Next base: position 40,624,524 of record NC_057415.1, on the reverse strand, counting down.
GCCATTGAGCTAACCTTGCCACACATCCCAAACTGAATCCTTCACTTTCTGTCCAGCCTCAGACACTTGTCCTTTTGCTTCTTTGTCTCTGGTCCAGTTTCTCAACTCTTCATCACTTAATTTCCCAGGCCAGAAAGCTGGGAGTCCTTGTTAACATCTTCTATTTGCTCTTCCCTCTGCTCTCCCAAGTCATCAATCACCAAATCCTATTGCATCTCCATCCAAAATGTAGTGCAAATCTGCACACCTTTCACCCCTCTCCCTGCCTCTTCCCTGGTCAAGACGGCCACCCGTTCGCTTGATGCCCTTCTGATCTTTTCTCAACATTAGAGGAAGAATATGTTTAACTTTTAAATCACAGGTCTGATAGTTCTGCTCAACTGCTTATAATCTTCAGTGGCTTCTTTGACTCCTGGAATGAGAGTCACAATTCTCCGACCCAACAAAGAACTGCATGGTCCGACTCTACCTGACCCCCATCTCACTGACTCCCCTCACCTTATCTGTGGTACCCCACTCACTCTGGTATCCTGTCTGTTACTCCTGTGAAACCTGCTCCTTCTGTGGCAGGACACCCACATCTGCTGGACATCATCTTCCTTTTAGGGATGCTCACTTCTTTCCAGAGCTCCCAAGAGAACCATTTTCTCACCCGTTATAAGAAGTCAGTCCTCCCCATCAACAGCATGCTGTTATGACTGCCTATATTTTTCACTGTATACTTATTTATATAATTATAGACTTTATTTATATAATTATAGACTTCATGTCTGCTTCCTTGATTAGAATGCAACACCCATGATGGCAGGCACCAAGTCATGTGTATTTTGTTATTCTAGCACCAACCTGGTAATTGGCACATAGTCCCATGCAATAAATGCTGTAAGTAAATAAATAGATAAATAAATGCAATAAATAGATGCATGTAAATGAATCTCACTAAGCTTCCTTTGAAAATGAAGGGGTTGGCTTCTTCAGGATCTCTAGCAACTGGCTCTGATCTAGAGTATTTCAGTCCTAGGTTCTTTGCCTTTACCTTGTCTGGGAAATGGAGAAACAAAATCCCATCTAGTCTGTTTCCCAGGGGGAGACATAATGGGAGGATCAAAGAGGGCTGGGTGATACTCTGTAATGCAAACGTTTTTAGTACTTTTTGCTTCAGACTGGTGCTGTGAGGAGGGTGGTGGGCTACTGTCATGATATGAATATCCAAGTTTTGGTTTCTGTTACGGACTTCCCTGCCTGGCCTTGGGTCTCAGTTACTCCAGGTATAAAATGAAGCAGTTGGGACAGTTACACCTCTAAGGTCCACTCCTCCTGTGTCATTGCATGATCAAGTCATGTAGGACAAGGTACAGCAATGGCTCAGTCAAGGGTTCTGGCAGACAGTTTGTGTTTTCACCAAGGTTCGCTAGGAAAGGGCAAAGCTTATCCCCAGAGGATGGTCACGCGGATGGTCACGCGGCAGGGGCAGTGCAGTCGTTGTGGACACGTCCCTGGCTTGATTTCAGGAGCCAGGATTTTAAATTCAGATCTTCTGGTTGTCAGTGGTAGAGCCAGAAGCCACTCTCCTTTGCTCTCAGAGCTTCAGTTTTCTGCTTGGAAACACAAGGGTGATAAAACTGACCTTCCTGAGCAGAAGGGAAGAGAAAAATGAGATGATGGTTGCAAGAGTTGGTGGTCAAGAATTCCCAAATGCTGGGCAGGGAAGTGCTGCTGTTTCCTGAGCATTTTGAGCCAGCAGGCATATGTGGTCTCCTGAAGAGGGGGAGTGGGCCCATTATCCTTCTAGGCAAAGGCCTGCCATTGAACTTGGGAAACAAAGGGTGATAGAGGAAGCCTGAGCACTTGAAAGCAACAGATTGTTGCCAGCTCTCAGCCTGGTGCAGAGCACAGTTTTTTTTTTTTTTTTTCCAGAGATGGCAAAACTGGGCCTGGAGTAACTTGATACCGCAGGCTATTGTCTCAGAAATGATTTATTAGCTGAGGCTACTCTGAACTCAGAAGTTTGCTCCTGCCCAAGGCCCCTCTCTCCAGGAGGGAATCTCGCCTGCCCTGGCGAATGACTCTCTAGAGATGAACATGAAAACTCTGTCTTGTGACACTCTTGTGGCAGCTCCATTTTTGGCGGTGTTCTAAGCTCATCTTAATGTCTACCCAAGGGTGTCGGTTAGAAAGGGACAGGACCTCCCTGTAATAGGTTTGTATTAGACTGTGTCTATTAAAGAAACAGCTTTTTATTTTTTGGTGTGTGAGAAAGAGGACATCCCATATAAATTGTTTAAAATTGGAACTCTGCCATTTACCATCTTTATAAACTTGAGAAGATTGTTTACTTGTTTGAATCTCTATTTCCTGTTTTATAAAAGGGTGCCTCTGTGATAGGATTGTGTGATGATCGAAAGATAAAATGCAGGTCACATTACAGGGATTTACTAGCTATCAGTGATTTTTCTTCCTTTGAGAGGGCAAGAGGTCACCTAGTCCATACAATCGGGAAGGTGATGCCTGCATCAGATATTTTTCATTTTTGTTGCTGTGTCAGTCACCAAGTGCTACGTAACAAGCAATTACACATTGTAGAGACCATGTGATGAGCATTTATTTATCAGATAGTTCTGCTCATCTTAGCTGGCCCAGTAGGAAGCTCTGAACTGCAACTGGACAAGTTCTGCTCGATATGCTTCTCATCCTCCTTGGACCAACAGATGAGTCAGGGATTTTTCCCATGGAGATGATAGAGATTCACGAAAGCAATTAGGAACAGAAGATGACTTTTGAAGCCTAGACTCAGAAGTGACACCCTGTCATTGCCAACCCTGTTCCATAATCCATGTGGTTCAGCCCAAATTTAAGGGGTGGCAAAATGGACTCTGCCTTTAACCGAAGGAAGTGAAAATCACTTGACAAAAGTTAGGAATACAGAAAGGGGTAAAAAATGGAGCCATTAATGAAACTGACCACAGATACAGTGCATTCAGATATTCTTCATATATGCAGAGAAGAGCTTACCATAAAAGGTTGAAGGAGAATCCCCCCTTCCACTCTCTCTAACCAATAGAAAGAAAAATATTTTCTTTTCTTTTCTTTTTTTTTATAAAAATATTTTCTACCCCTGTTTCTAGAAGCTAAAACTTAAGAGAGAAAAAAAATAGACCTGTCATATAGTTTAGCCCAGGGTAGTATTCTTTTTTAAATTACTTTTATTTTTAGAAACTCACTTTAAATTTATCTTTTTATTAGGTAATATGTACACATGGTACAAAATTCAAAGGATCTAAATAGTCACACGCAGTAAAAGGGATGTGTCCTTCCCCCCCATTTCCTAGTCACAGCCCCTTGGTAGAAACCGTATGACCATGATAGTTTGCAGCTTCCAGGGAAATCCGTATAGATTCATACAGCATAGGCACACTTTATTTTTTTTGCTTTGCATAAACGATACACATACTATTCTATACGTTGGTTTCTTTCACTTAATAATCTATCATGTAGGTTTTGCCAAGATACAAGCTTTTACTTTCTTTTAAGCAGATGGCATTTTTTCCTTTACAAAGGAAGATTTTTGAATCTTAAAGGAGTAGCCCAAGGTTCAGGGCTGTAGAAATTATGTGAGGCTTAGATCCCCTGGAGAAGGAAATGGCAACCCAGTACTCTTGCCTGGAAAATCCCATGAACAGAGGAGCCTGGTAGGCTACAGTCCATGGGGTTGAAAAGAGCCGGAGACGACTGAGTGACTTCACTCTCACTTTTTTCAGTGTGGTTAGGGGTCTAACAGTGGCACGTGAGTAAGAGGGCATGTAGGGGGGAAACAGGACATCTGCAATGGATCATTCCAGTCCCAAGAGTTTAGCTGTGTGCACTCCCCTTTGCCCTCCGTCGGCACCTACAGCCTTCCCATCAGTGCCATGGGCCCCCATAGCTCCCCACTACATGTCATATCTCCTGAAGTTTAAGTTGGTTTCTTTCATCTGCCATCAAGAATCCCAACTAATACAAAAGAGGGCAGGGAGTAAAACAGGTGACACGCTGGCACTGGGAGGTCAGGGAAGAGTAAGACCAATGTAGGGCTGAAGACAGCAAAGATCTGCTGCTGTTGAACCGTGGGAGTCTCGGAAGTGTGTGTCAGGACCGGAAGAGACAAAGGATGGAAAAACCCTCACGTGCTGTCTATGCAGTTGGGCACCAAACCTTTCCCAAGCCCTTCCACGAGTCCAGCATTCCTCTAGATGCTGAGGACCCAGTGAAGGGAAAGCAGACAAAGTCTCTGGCCTCGTGAGACTCATATTCTAGTTAGGCAGAGAGACTATAAAGAAAACAAATTTATTGCATAATGTCAGTTCAGTTCAGTCACTCAGTCATGTCTGACTCTTTGTGACCCCATGAACCACAGCACGCCAGGCCTCCCTGGTCCATCACCAACTCCCGGAGTCCACCCAAACCCATGTCCATTGAGTCGGTGATGCCATCCAACCATCTCATCCTCTGTCATCCGCTTCTCCTTCCGCCCTCAATCTTTCCCCGGATCAGGGTCTTTTCAAATGAGTCAGCTCTTCGCATGAGGTGGCCAAAGTATTGGAGTTTCAAATTCAACATCAGTCCTTCCAATGAAAACCCAGGAGTGATCTTCTTTAGGATGGACTGGTTGGATCTCCTTGCAGTCCAAGGGACTCTCTCAAGAGTCTTCTCCAACACCACAGTTCAAAAGCATCAGTACTTCAGCACTTGGCTTTCATTATAGTCCAACTCTCACATCCATACATGACCACTGGAAAAACCATAGCCTTGACTAGACGGACCTTTGTTGACATAATGCATAAAGTCTGACATAATGCATACCTGACATCGCATAATGTCAGGTAGTGATAGATTCTATGAAAAGATTATAGAGAATGAAAGGGGTACTATTCTAACTGGTAAGAAGGAAGAAAATCCTTTGGAAGAGAGGCCATTAGGCTTGGCTAGGAAAAGATTCTGCTCAGTTTTTATTTTTTACATTCAGTCCTATGGCACAGACAAGGCAGACATGGCAGTCTTCCTGGGCCATGGAATTTGAGAGTCATCTCCCTTGTTACCTATTCCCTAAAATTCTGTTATAATGAACTGACTTCACCATTGTTGCCAATTTCCAGTAAACAGTGATTTTATCACAAAGGAGACTGAGCCTTAGAGCCGTTAATTTACATTTTGTGCAGTTATTAAATGGCAAGATGAGGGTGCCTGCCTGGCTGCTGGATCCAGAATCTGTATCTTTGTCCCTGTATTATGTTGCTTGAACGCTCAGTGAGAGTTCTTTCATTTTTTTCCTGCTCTCTGGTTCCTTGGTCAGAAATGTTAGTGTCAGGGGCCTCAATAACAAGGGATGTCTCATTCTAGCCCAGCATCCAAAGTGTGAGACGAGCGCTATCGACGGTCCAGGAGGTGATTTAGACGGAACAGGACGCTGAAGACCCTGAGTCATATTGTGGGAAAGTCATTTCCTTTTCAATTATCTTTAAATGTCAAGGCAGAATCATCTTAGTTGGGTGCTAACATCTTTAACACTTCTAACACTTGCTAATCTCCCAATTTCCATCCTTGTATTTATATATATATATGTGACAGAGTAAGAGCATGCTCCAGGCACAGGACCTCTGCTAGGTAACAGTGGTGGTGGGGGGTTTAGTCACTAAGTTGTGTCCGACTCTTGTGACCCCATGGACTGTGGCCCACCAGGCTTCTCTGTTCATGGGATTCTCTAGGCAAGAATACTGGAGAGGGTTCCCATGCTCTTCTCTCGGGGATCTTCCCCACCCAGGCTTTGAACCCACGTCTCCTCCTTTGTAGGTGGATTCTTTACCACTGAACCACCAGGGAAGTTGGATGAATGAAAGGATCCTGTTAGAAATACATTGACAGCTGTGTGTTTTCCTTATTGTTGTTGTTTGGAACAGCAACGGAAAACCACTATCTTCTATTTCAAACTTGTTCTCTGGCTTTCCATTTACTATGGTAATTTAAAGCCCTTCTACAAGCATTTATTTAAATGCTTTAAATGCATTTATTTCAAAAGTTGATTTAAGACTTAAATGTCTTAAATAAGTAAATCATATAAATGGACTATAAATAATAAAAATCATGAAGCTGGTGGTTGAATGACATAGTTTAGGAAATATTGTTTCATGAGACAGCTTTGTGTTTTACTTTTGTCTACAGGTCTGGCAGCCTTACCCTTGTCCCCCAACTCTACCTTGTATGTTAGTCCCCATGCAAGTCCAAATAACTGACAAGAATTAGCTGATTACAAAACTGGATACAGTTCTGAACACTTGCCTGCTTGAGACACTCAGCCTGTTTGAGAAAGCGTGGCTTGGTAAAAATCCACTCACCTGGAGAGGAGGAAGCCTGGTTGTCTTCTGGTCTCCCTCACTGGTTTGCCGTGTGACCATGAACACATTGTTCCAGCTCTCTGAATCAATGCTTTCGAACTGTGGTGCTGGAGAAGACTGCTGAGAATCCCTTAGACAGCAAGGAGATCCAACCAGTCTGTCCTAAAGGAAATCAATCCTGAATATTCATTGGAAGGGCTGACGCTGGAGCTGAAGCTCCAATACTTTGGCCACCTGATGTGAAGAGCCAGTTCACTGGAGAAGACCCTGATGTTGGGAAAGATTGAGGGCAGGAGGAGAAGGGGACGACAGAGGATGAGGTGGTTGGATGGCATCACCGACTTAATGGGCATGAGTTTGGGCAAACTCAGGGAGATAGTGAAGGACAGGGAAGCCTGGCCTGCTGCAGTCCATGGGGTCACAGAGTCGGACATGACTTAGCGCCTAAACAATAACAACAACAGATTCCCCCACTGGTTTGCTATGTGACCATGAGCAAATTGTTCCAGCTCTCTGAGCCCCAGTAGCCCCATTTATATGATCAAGGGGTTTAACTAGACGATCTCTAAGATCCTTTTCAACTCCAAAGTGTGTGAATATTTTCAATATTATTTTTATTAAAAGAATCACTTTACCATTGAGAATTTCAAATGTTTTTATAATAAACCCTCAGAATCAAGGGCAACAATATATTTGCAATAGAAATTTCATTAGCATATTTTGATAATTCTTGATCATTTTTGCATGTATTAAAATGAAACATTTGGTAAAAATTAAACATTATATGCAAATGAGTACAACAAGCCTACTTTTTGAATAATAATTCATTATCTCCCTTATAATATATGTGAGTGGCTTCTTTTTTTTCCAGTACACTGTAGCTATTAAGTCAGCATGTTGGAAGTTTACCAAGAAGTATAACAGAGGACCCCATCTTTCATTTGCATAAGTCCCAGAATTCCACCTGTCGAAAATTATACGCTATTAATAGATGACGAGACTGTCACTTGATGTTCATTTATAATGTTGTCACTGAAACCTAACGAACATTTAGGACGTATTTCAAGAATTGTTGTACATTCTTTTTTTCCTTTTTGCCGCAGACAGCAAAGTGTGTTTGTGCTACAGCAGAAACGTATTACACTGGAAAGGTAAAACTGGCAGAGCTATTGAATCTCTCTCTTCTGCATTTCCCTTCTTTGCTTTTTAAAATACAGACTCATATAATTACAAAGGATAGACTGGGAAGAAATGTGAGGATCTTCTGCTAAGTGTCATTCACATTATAGGTGAAGAAATTTTAGCCTGGAGCAGTCTAGCAACTTGCTCACAGTTACGCAGCTAGTGGCTGTGCGGGGAGACTGGAATCCAATTCTCCTGATTTCTTTTTCAATGTATTGATGCATTTCTACATATGTTGGCATGTAAGATATAAATACAGAGACTAGAAATATATATGAAAATATAGCAACCATTATGCTTGCATATTTATCTCCAGGGTCAATTTTAGAGAATCACGAAGTTGGTCAAGTTTCTCATCAGTACCATAATTCTACTTTTTCTCTGATTTCTTTCTGGACCAGTTACCCCAGCCAAATGATCATCTTTTGTCCACACTGCCAGGACTGCCTGCTCAAGCCACTTTTTTTGGACATTAACATTTGCTGCCATGTGACACTGTTTTCTTGAAATTTTAACCCAGATAGTTTTGTATCTACTGCAATACATTTCTTGAGGAGTAAAACTATTTTCTCCCCATTGCCATGCTCTCTGACACTTACCCAAAGACTAACAGGTAGAATAACTCAAATATATTAATGGTCTAACCTCCTGCTTTTTGCTGAAATTAGTGGTCTCTGCACAGCTAAGATGAGGTTCTCAGAAAATATATACAGCCTCCCAGTGTTACTATTGAATTGGTACCAGCGGGGGAAGTGTCACACATTTGTGACTTTAAGGTAGCTAAAAAGTATGAAAACTCTGGGCTTCCCAGGTGGCACAGTGGTAAAGAATCTGCCAGCCAGTGCAAGAGATGCAAGAGATGTGGGTTCGAACCCTGGATAGGGCAGATCCCCCGGAGGAGGAAATGGCAACCCGCTCCAGTATTCTTGCCTGGGCAATCCCATGGACAGAGGAATTATGGGAGACTCCAGTCCATGGGGTCGCAAAAGAGTTGGACACGACCGAGTGACTGAGCGGGCATGCACATGCCAACTCTGCTTCATTAGGATGAACCTTAATATCTGACAGATAAAATGTGCACGTACTTTACTCTGACCATGTAAGTAGTGGTGTATTTACAGTTTGTCTGGGAGAGTTACAGGGAGACACAAAAAGGTTGAGTCTCAAGATGGTCTGAAGTACAGGCTCTGAGAGTAGTGAAGACATGTGACCAATACACCCGACCTTTCCTAACTCACCCAGCCTATGCCGAGAAATACCATAATTTTCAAGGATGTACAATAGGATTGCCATAGGTTCTAAGGAGATTTTAAACTTTGGAATCAGAACCGCCTGGGCTCCTCTCTACTGGCTGTGCAACTTTGGGCAAAGTAACTAGTCTTTGTGAGCTTTATCTAGTTTGGAAAATGGATTTGGTATCTACCTCACGGGATTGTTGTTAACATTAACTTGAAGGTGAAAGCATAGTAAAGTATCTTAGACAAGTAGCTTTCATGTGGTAAAGTGACCAGTGAAGAGTGATAATAGCAGCTTGTCCTCAGCTGTCGTGTTTAACCCCTGTACCAGGAAAGCAAGACCTTTACTGCATCTGAGAACACTGGTTATGAACTGCCTTCCTCTCTAACCGTGTGAATACTTAGCCTCTCTGGACTATAAATTCCTTAAGGGGAAAATGCATCTTAATCACATTATAGATATGAAAATGGAGGCTCAGAGAAAGTACTGATCAGATTCTAACAGTCATCCCCAAGAAATACTGAAATTTGAATAATATCAACTGATATGGATAATTTTTGCATATTTTTAAGACAAAAAGGCTCATGACTCCTTTGCTTATCAAATCATTGTGAGCAGTTTCTGTTTAGGGTGATATTCAAGGCCCTCCACATAAAGCCCAGTCTACCCTTTTCAGTTTCATCTCAGTCCACGCCCCAGCATGATGTCTGTGTTTTAGAGCCTCTTAGCTTCTCACTGTTCCCTGAAAGGCTCTATTATTCCGTTCTTCCATTCTTTCATTCTTTCATGTTAGTTCTTGTGTTCTTTCGCCATCCTACTCACCTCCTTTTATGCCTGGAGAAATACAACTTAATATCCAAGAGTCAGTTGTGAAGCTTTCTCCAGCCACATCAGGAAGATGGGGATGATAATGAAGGTCACCGTTTACTGAGCCTTCCTCCACGCCAGACACCTACCTTGTTCCCGTGAGTTATGCGGTGCTCTGCGGTTCCAGGACCACAGTTGTCTTGTTGACTGGGTACCATGTAACTTTCTGACCTGGTGTCCTCCTAACTTGAAGTAACCACCTGGGGGCAGAGACCAGGGCCCCCTCATCTGTGCAGTCCCAGCCCAAGATCCCAGTGTAGTTTCTCAGTTACTATCCATCGACTCAGTGGATGGTAAGGTTAGGGTTCTAATTGATAAGTATTTGTGAAAATACTGCAGAGAAGATTCAAATACCAGACTGGAGATCAGGCCACTGGCTCTCCGTTTCCTTCTAACTGTAAGATTGGTGATCTCACCACCGCCATGTTCAGATAAATCCCCTCATGTTGGGAGTTAGGAATAAAAGTAAGAAACAGAGACACTGAGATCTCATGCATATTTGAGTTCCTAGGCCTCCTTATCCACGAAAGGTTCAGACGTGGCCTCACAAGCAGCCCCACATCTGGAGCTACTCTCCCCGCTTCTCCCCCCACCCCTCCTTGGCAGAATCCCTGTGGCTTTTTAGCAGACCGTGCATGAGGGTATCTATAAATAATCACCCAAATGTAATGCCACCCAGCCCGCCGGGTTAAATATAGACATTGGATTAGCTCCAGGGAGGAGGGGACAAGTGATTCCCAACTCAAATTGTTATGAATTCCATTTGCTGTGTGAATACGTAGTCGATGTTCCCTTCCACGAGGACACCAAAATAGCAATTAACTCAAGGCTGCTGTTAGAGCTGCTACCGTCTCCCCTGCTTAATCTGTCTGTCCCCATCTGGGTCCCAACATAGATGCTGATGTGTCTAAACGTGTGTGTCAAACGACAGATCTCTCCACACCTGTTCTAAGCATGCCTGCCCTGCCCCTGCTTGCCGCCTCTGCTTCCCTTTGAAGGGAGAAGGTGTGGCTGGAGCTACAGCGCACACTCTTACTTGTCTACCTTGGATCTCAGCAGGGTACTGGAGAAAACAGACCTTTGGCTTCGGTTAGAACTAGGTGAGGTTCTTGCTTCACATCGTACTAGCTGTGAGTTACCAGCTGTAAGCTGTGGCCTGAGGAAAGTTAACTTAACCTGTCTGAGTCTCATCAGTTTTTGTATTTATACAATGGAGATAATCTTGTTTACTTGACAGCATGCTGGGAAGGTTTCACAAGACACGTAAATTTTCTGGCCCACCAGTAGGCTGTGGGTAAAATAACTCATCTCTTTCTCACCTCATAATCTCATTTTATAGACCTCTGGAGATGAAGTGGTCATTAGTGATTATTTGGTCCACTGCTTGCATCTAATAGATGAGGAAATTGAGGGTTAGAATGACAAATAATGTGTTTCAGAGGGATTGCGTGGAGTTAGAGATTGACTAGGACCAAGATTCGAGTGTGCTGCATATTCATTCATTCATGCTATGCACATGTATTTTAATATTTGTTGAGACATATCAAGCAGCAGTGAGGGACATAGTGAAGGACAGGGAAGCCTGACATGCTGCATTCCATGGGGTTGCGAAGAGTTGGACATGACTTAGCGACTGAAGAGCAAATCAGGCAGCAAGTACTGAGGAATGTACCGGCAAAAGGTGCTCCCCAGCTGGCACAGAAGAGAGCTAATGATATTAGGTAACATTTTTGAGCTCTCTTCAGACTCCACTGACTGTGGAAATTGTTTAGAGAACTTTAATCCTTCCCAAGACAGGTGAGATACAGATACTATTATCTTTTCAGTTTTGCCTATGAGAAAAAAAAGATGAGGCACAGGAAGGTTAAATGATTTCCCCAAGTTTACACAGATAGTAAGTGGTTGCTATGGAATTCTACCCCAGGTAGTGTGATTCCCAAGTTCACACTTTTAACCACTGTATTATACCAGCTGTTGATGAAGATATAAGACCAGTGATTTTAACCCACTAATCCAGGGAAGCACAGGCACTGTAGGAGTTCAACACTCTACCATTCCAGCCATCCAGGGGGAGACTGGGGAGGCTGCCTAGAGGCCCTGATTTGGGAAGTGATGTTGTTCATCTAATATTGTTAATGATACATGATGCCTTAACTCCAGAGGTGAAAATCCGACAGAATTACATGGGACCAGGCAAAAGATCCCAAGTGAATCACAGAAACACATGATATGGGCGACCAACCTGGTTTGGTAGCACTTTGCACATATTGGTTGCTTGAGCTTCACGGTTAACACCTTTGGAATGAAGGCAGGGAATGGATTATAATTCCAGTTTTATGAATAACAATACCTAGACTCAGAGATGGTAGCTTATTTTGATCAAAGACGCTAAACAAGATGGTAGAAGAACTGGGAATAAAATGGTTCTCCTCTCCTAGTTATTCAGGACATTTTCTGTCCTTTACCCTGCTTCTACCTTTTTTTTTTCCTTCTTGGTTATCTGACTTAAAAATGAAGAATGACTCACTAATTTAGAAAAAGGAATAATTAGTCTGACCATCCGACTGCCTTCCCAAACATCAGGTGTTGTAATCAGTGTTTTATGATCCTTAATCTCAGACAGACCTCAGTGAAAACCTCAAACAAGAACCTGCAGGGTAGATATTCTGCATTGTTGACCTTTGTTGCCAGAAGAGTGAAGCTATAGGAAATGATAGACTTGTATTCTTGCCCTGGGAGAAAGATTTACCAAACCTATAGTGGGTGTGAGCAAAATCAGGGCACAGATAAGCCCATCGTTTTTTAAAGAAAATGTGCTTTGAATCATACGGAGGTTCCGCTCCACATGACAAGAAAGTGATAACGTTATCTATTGGAAGCTTTTTTAAAGACAGCCATAACACTCTGATTGTCCAACACGTAAACCTCAGTGGCCTCTGGCAGCATATCATTTTGAGGACAGCTTTCTGATTGGATGAGTCGGCAGTGAAAATAGGCTGGACTGCTTACCATGTGAGTGTTGGGCATTGTGTACAGGCTTAGATTTGATGATCAGCCAGTGATTGTCGACATCTTCTTGGTCACTTATCTCTTTGAGAACATGATGTGAAAGGGCCTTCACTTAAAAAAAAATGCACATGGACAGATACATGCAAAATTTTAATACATTTTCAAGGAGTCCACAAACTACCCTGAAGTCTCAACATAGACACCTAGTGATCTACAGACAAGAGATCAAAATCTCAGAGTTTTTAGTTGCTTAGTAAAATTTAAGAAGTGTTGGATTATAAATTTCTATGAACAGGGACCTTGTCTTATTCATTATTATGGCCCTGTTGACGAGGAACACAGTAGTCCTTTGGTTGCATTGAACTGATCTGTAGTACAATTAACTGCTATATTAGTTAGCTATTACTGCATAACAAACAACCCCAAAAGATAATGGATTAAGACAGTAACAGTTTACTTAGCTCATGACTCTGTTAGCAATCTGGACTAGGATCAGCTGGATCCTTTGGGCTCAGCTAGGTGCCCTCATGTGTCCTTGGTCAGTTGTGAGTCATCTACAGATTGTTTTTGTTGATATTGGCTGGGCTTTATGACATATCTGGGACCTTGACTGGGACAGTTGTATTGACTTATCTGTGGTCCACATGATTTGTATCAAGCATACCTTGCTGTCGTGGATAAAATCACCTATGGGTGGCGTGGAGGTGAGGACGCCAGAGAGATTGGCAGTGACATGATCATTGGGACAGAAAAGGAAGCTATGAATAGCAGAGGAACACAAGTAAAGGATGGAACATCAGCGAACAGTAAGCTGACCAGTTGCAGATTTTTAGGCTGTAGCTCCAATTATACGTGAGGGCAGTGTTCTCAGTTTTCCACTATCACTATCAGGATCATGCAGCCTGGAATTCCTGAAAGCTAGGAGGATGAAGGATTGAGATGTAGGATAATACTGGTAATGTGATGTGTGTGTACCCAAGAGGGTGAACACACTGGAAATGTTCTCACCACCCCTCCTTGTGACCAGAATAGAAGATTCCTTCTTTGCACACACCATCATCTGTAACATGATTGCCTATTTAGTTGGCCCTATTTCCCATAGAATATAAGTTCTGTGAGGACAGAGACCTCATCTGTATCATTATCATGCTTATATACCTGGCATATGGTAAGGGTCCAGTACATAGTTGTTGATCCAATCTACTTAATACTCTCTTTCATGGATAATTTAAGAATTTGAAGACAGAACTAAAGCGACAGATCTTACAGAGTAAGATGCAATATTTAGACCTGTTTCCCCATCACCTCACAACCATCCATAAGATTTGTCCCATCTCTAAAGGTCTCAGAATCTCTTGATTCAACTTCACGGCCACATGTTTTCAGGGCATGTCAACTTGCTTCTGATGAATGTCCCCAAATGCAAACAATTTTGATGTAGGTGGAAGGACAGTGATAATCATCGTAATAATCATGTTGTTCTTTTCAATTCTTATTAACCTGGATTTTGTTTAAGAGGTTTCCAATTAGCTTCTTGAATATGCACAGTTAACCTTTTCTGAGCTTTTCTCTCCAGATTCTCTCTCTCTCCCAGCCCTCAACCCTCATTTCTGCCCGTGGAGCCTCACAGGAATAGCTGGAATCCAGCCTCCTGAACAGCTCCTGAGCATGGGATAATTGCGATATAATTAATGAATTAAAAAGAATGAAATGTTTTAAGTGCTTTCAATATTCCCTTTCCTATAATTATCTACAGGAACCATGTTCGTTAACAGTCTTGTGCTGACAGCCCCCAGGCTCTGGATGAGCTAGCTCAGCTTCCAATAAGAAACTGAACTGACCTCTCCGTCACAGACCATCACAACTTCCGTGGGGAGCGGGGAGGCCGTAGCAGAACCACCGTTTGGACAGTGGCTGTTCAGATCAGACTCTCTCCTCACCTGAGGCTCAGGGCCCCCTGGCTGGTCTCAGATGCTGAGGACATCCTCTCTGCCTGTCTCCCCAGGTTTGTTTTGCAGAAACACCGTGCTCCTTGGTCCCTGGTAAGTATCGTATATCTCCTATTGTCTTCCCTTTGCCTTCAGCTAGAAAAGCGCTGAATCCTTAATTCACAGAAATGTATTAATGACTCAGATCCTTTAATCCTGCGCCTTGCCATCAGGAGTAACATCATCTATGATGAGGAGCCAGCAAGTATTCAGATCCGCAGGGCATACCTGACATACATGCCTTGGGCCTTTTGACCATTTCTATTAAGAGGGAATATTTTATTAAATAAAAATTGGTATCTCACAGAATAGAATTTAAAACACTCATGAATTTTAAAAGATAAAGCATTATACTTTGAAAAATCATGCTGATGGGGGGCTGCTTCAGACTGGATCCCCAAATTCTCCAGGGATTGGAGACATTTGTTGTTAAGTGTGGGCTAATGAGACACCCCTACAATAGGTATTCAGTGGCAGCCCAGGGCAACTAATCTTATATTGTGGAATTTCCACCAATGTGACAGTTTATAAGAGGGGCATTGGGGGATAGGGTCACATCCCAGAACCCCATCAGTTTATTTATTTATTCCATATGTGAGTTTCCCAAATGTGCAAGGTACTAAGCCAGGTCTAGTATAGAATATGTTGATGAACGACACAAGGGCTATGTATTCCAAGATTTTATAGAGTAGTGGGGGAGATAAGATTCCTATCTATAAATAACTATAATAGAGACAGCGCTAGGAACTGTGAGAGAGGAGCAATAAAGGTGCTGTGGAAGCCCAGAGGAGGCAGATATTATCTACAGTTCAGGGGATCTGAGACTGTGTCGTGGAGGAGGAAGATTTTCAGCTGGAACATGAAGGACAAGTAGTGTCTGGATGGGCAAAGACGGTGCAGGAGGATGGTTTCTCCAACAGCAAGAAACAATCCACAGCGAAGGGTTCAGAGTCTGAACTGGGGAAGCAGTGGTCCGGCCAGGATTGACCAGGGATGGGGCAGTTGAGGCTAAGTGTGCGGCTGGGGTGTGGCTGCACGGACACAATGCTGAAATTAAACTCTGGGCGGAGTATGTAAAGGAGTTGACGTGGCACAGGTGCTAGGTGGAACTGATCGCAGATTTTTGGCTTTTACGAGTCAGAGAATCTTGGTGCTTTAGAAAGATAGCCCCGCAGTCCAAAGAAGCATCATTTAGGTGTGTGGAGTGAGACTGGGGGTAGGGATTCAGGGTAGTAAGTTGGTGAGAGAATCCAAGCAGGCAGTAAAGGAGGACTGATCAGTCAACACCACATACAATTCTCCCATCTCCATGGTAATACACAAGAGGACTCGGGCTGCCATTGTTACCTGGGAACAAGTACAGGTTGAAGAGTAGAAAAGTTGTGCAATGGAGTCACAGGGCATTCTGAAAAGGGCTGAAAGTTATTTAAGAAACTGGTCTGTTTATATAAGCGGAACATCTGAGTATATATTTTTGAGGTGGTGGAAATTGGTCACCAGTAAAACATTGATTGAGGATCTTTGGAATGCCTATGAAATTCTGTTTGGGTCCAGGCACTTAGAGGCAGGCTGGTGGGGGTGCTGACTGGAGAAATTAGGCAGGCCACAGATTCGTGCGGCTGTCAGCATAACAAAATGAGTTGAGACAAGGGGCCCTTTAAGAGTCTGTAGAGGCCAGGACAGGAAAGGATCTGGGGCGCTACGTTCAGGTGCCTTTGTCACAGCCCCGGAAGTGGGTATATCGCACAGAGTTCACGGCACGCAAAGACGATCAGCTGGCCACAGAGACAGAAGCAGTGACTTCCGGACCCTCAGGCAACTCCAGAAGCTTTGCACCCCCTTGCCAGTCTGAAGTCAACTGGAAGCTTCTCAGTCCTCTTAAGCCCAGGCCAGACTGTGTTGTGAGCTTTCTTGTTTTTCCAAGGGGCCCATGTTTATTCCTTTATTTGAACCAAGCACTATCCTTATATCCTCAAGATGGTGTGGTCTCTGAATTAAAATGGAAAGTCAAGACTTCTCATCTCACAAAGATAACGGAATATGACTTCTGGAGTCAGGCCAACTGAATTGACCTCCCCCCCCCCCACCTTTTTTTTTTTTTTTTTTTCTTGCTGTCTTTTACTGATTGGTAAATTTGGTAAGTTTCCTAAAATCTCTGAGGTTCTGTATCCTTATCTTTGAACTGATACCATGATAGTATTTGCCTTCAAGGCTTATTGTGTGGCTTATGTTAGATAATGCATGAAGTCATTAAACAGAGAGCCAGATATTCATTGACTGGTCAGCAAAGGTTCCTTACTATTCTTCTAATTATCATAGTGGTTTTTGGTGTGCTGTTCTCAGATTGCCTGGCAAGTTAGTCCTTAAGGAACTGTATCACCATCTCATAATTTTCCTATCTAGTCATGGTCTCAGTTATGACTTCTTGGAGCTTTCTAATTTGTATCTTAAGGGACTAAACCTACACTGTGTTCTTGGGAAGTTGAGTGTATATTCTACTCAGGATTATATGAGTGTAAGTGACAGAAATTCCAAGTGGCTGAAGCAAAAAAGAGAATGTATGATCTTATATAGCATACTTCAAGGATGACGGGAGAAGCTTAAGCTGAGTTTGAGGAATATTGAGTTTTGCATGCTCTCTGTTGTTGCTGATGAGGTCAAGATAACCGCCAGCAGATTCAGACTCACATTCTACCGCTTGAGCAAAACCTTTGAAGAAAGATGTCCATTGGCTTGACATGGCTCTCCTGCCCACCCCAAGTCATCCTCTGTGGCTAGGTGATGTGAATAAACTCATTAGCCAGGCCTGGTTTCTGTTCCCATCTTCGGAGCCAGAGGCTGAAATGAACGTCTTAAACCCCATGGACTTGAGCATGGCAGGGGGTTGATTTCTAGTACTATGGTTGTTAAAGTGTGGTCACTGGACCAATAACATCAACATTCCCCAGAAGATACCTAGAAATATAAATTCTCAAACACTCTCCCAGCTTTTTAAGATCAGAAACTCTAAAGGTAGGTTCAGGAACTGTGTTTTAATAAGCCTTCCATGTGATTCTGATATATGATCAAATTTAAGAATCATCATTCTAGAAGAAAGGGTATAAACAGTTTCCAGAAAGAAGCAAGAAGGAGCAAGCAGAAACAGCTGGTGCCTTTCACAGTTTGCACCCCAGTAAATGACCAGGCTCATTTTATAGAAGAGGCATCTGAGAGTCCAGGAAATCATGGGACTAGAGCAAGGCCTCATGTCTAAGAAGCCCAGAGCCAGCCTCAGATATTCTGTTTCCTAATCTAGCAGTCCTTTCACCAAAGCACTGTAAAAAAGGAGAGAAGAAATTCCTTACCATGAGGCATTCATTGCACCTGATTGTGTAGACTGTTCATTTTTAAGACACTTTCTTCACCTAAGTAACCACTACCTAATAGTGGATTGCACAATGCATCTTTAAGACATAAGCTTCCCTCCTGCCCTAGAGGGAATAAGGCCCTGAGAAGTGACAGGTACCTCCGGTAGCAGTCCCATTCTGTCACCTTCTCATATCCCAGGATGTTTCCCCATGCCCAGAGGTTCTGCACAGCCCAGTGACATGATTATCTGCAGATGTTACTGACTCCAGGGCTGAGTTATGTGTATTTTGCATTTGAAAATCATCTCCCAGTTGAGATCAAATGAAATGACCTTTGCGGAATGAACCAGACTGAAGTCGCCAAGAATTTATCGAGCAGGGAGTTAGTGGCCAGTGTCGTCAGTCGTGGCTGAGCTTACGCGGGAAGGAGGAAGCACAAGCCCTCCCCCAGGGAGATCCCGATTCAGTCTGGCAGGTGCGATGAACACGCCTGAGACGATTAGAAAATTTTACGGGCACTCTTATCCTTCTGCGGTGTTATTGTGTGCCCAGCACCCGAACCTTCTTTCTGTGTTTGAGGAGTTTTCCGTCTGAGAAATCTTGATGAGAAACAATCTGTGTCCTGCTTTAGAAGTAGAAAAAAACTAGATAAAAACTTTATTAAGCTAGAAACGGAGAGCATGGTTGGCCGATCAGAGGTCCCCAGCTGGAGGTAGTGGCGTAGGAGTGAAAAAAAGACTGAGGTCAAAGTTCATCATGGCGACAGAAGTGACCTCTGCCCGTCTCCAGGGCGCTGGTGACGGAGATGCCAGAGATGGCGCCGGAAGCCCTGTGCTGAGGGTGTGTGTGAGTTCTGAAGCCTCCCGTTAAAACGGTGGAGCTGTCATCCCCACCAGACTGTGTCGCCTAAGAATTTTTGAGCTGTGGACTCCCTTGGTTTTCTAAGCCTTCCCAGCAATGCTGTGAATTGCTCCGTATCCTTCCAATAATTACCTGCTGGGCTTACGTTTCACCAGAGCCAGTTTCGGGTGCTTGCCCCTCCGTCCTGGCTGAGGAGCGCTGCCTCCTTTCCATCCCCCAGCACGCTCTGCTGTCTCCCACCGTGGGCCTTGTGCGGCTCCTCCTTCATCCCGGGCCACGTTTCTCCCCTTACCGCCCATTCTCTTTGCCGAGTTAACCGCGCCTCCCCCTCTGATCCTTCAGACCCCAGCTGGAGCACCTTGCTTCACGGCAGCCTTCGCGGAGTTCCTGGGGTGCTTCTCTTATCCGTTCTCAGCCCCCCGCACTCTGTCTTTGAGACACTATCCAAGTTTTTTTTCCTAAATGTGTGGCTGTTCATTTCCATCTGTGTCCTTAAACTTGATCTAGGCCACGTGAGGACAAAGACTGTCTTACGCTCACTGTTATATCACTATCGTCTCACATAGTTTTAGGCACATAGAAGCCGTGTGCTGTCTGGGACTGTTGAATGGGATGGGTAAGTGAAAGCTGTTAGGATAGGATAGGTGGAATACACTGTAAATAAAAGTACTTCTGAAAGCACTGTGAAAGCGGCCAGGGAGAGTTTCCCAAAATAGAAGGAGCTTGAGTTGAATCTTTATGTAGTTGTGGAATTTGGACTGGGGAGGCCAGGGTGAGCACATCCCAGATTGAATAGCATGTGGCAAGAATAGGAAAGGGCTTCCCTGGAGGCTCAGATGTAAAGAATCTGCCTGCAATGCAGGAGACCCTGGTTTGATCCCTGGGTCAGGAAGATCCCCTGGAGAAGGGAATGGCAACCCACACCTGGTGCTACTACCCACCTGCCTGGAGAATCCCATGGTCAGAGGAGCCTGGCGGGCTGCAGTCCCTGGGGGCCACAAAGAGTCGGACACAACTGAGCAACTAACACACGCTCAGAGGACAAGCGAGCGATTTCCCTGCTGGAACACGGGGTCTGTGCAGGAGAGGGGTAGTAGGTTCTGTTACATCGGTAAAAGAGGGTAGATTTTGATAGATTTTTTGTTAAAGGAAACGAATCCTGTCTCTTCTATGTTTAAACTGTTTGGTTCTGGTCAGGTGCCTTATCCTTTGAATCTCAACTTCTCCATTTGTGAAATGGGAATAGCATTTGGCCCATGATTTCTTTGGAGTGGCGTATATGCTGAAGTCCTTTCTGATGTTCCTTCTGAAAATTACACATGATGATCTCCCGCTGGGAACCCTTCAGCGGCACAGCTTCCTACAGGACGAAGCCTGAGCTCCACACCCAGGCCTCAAGGTTCTCAGTCATGGGACTCCACCTGCTTCTCCAGGCTGGCTTCCTCCTGGTCCGTCGTCAACACTTCCCCAAGCTCCTTCACACCTCTTGTGTTTGTACCTGCTTTTCCCTCCGACCATAATACCTTTCTCTTCCAACCATTTCCCTTCCTAGTCCACCTGATGAACTTGCATTAATCATCCATTTAAAACTAGCTTATGGTCATACCAGCCTCTATTCAGTCAAACTTAACCATTTTGACTCCCTTTAGAGTTTACATACATGTTGATGATTAGCTTTTTCACAAGTACTCCAGCACTCTCTTTGTGCCTGGAACACAGCAGATACACACCAAATGTGTGTGTGTGTGTGTGTGTGTGTTAGTCACTTAGTCGTATCCTACTCTTTGCAACCCCAGGAACTGTAGCCCTCCAGGCTCCTCTGTCCATGGGATCTCCCAGGCAAGAATGCTGGAGTGGATCGCCGTTCCCTTCTCCAGGGGATTTTCTTGACCCAGGGCTCAAACCCAGGTCTCCCGTGTTGCAAGCAGATTCTTTACTGTCTGAGCCACCAGGTTTGTGTATTAAATCAAATCTAGCATGGGAACTACTGAAAACTAGACACATTCATGTACTAAACACTTGGTGCGTATCTATTATATTGTAATTAAACATTAAGACGTTAGTGGTCCTAGAACCACGAAGACTTGTGACATCTTGATGATGGAAGGGAATTGGGGAGTGCCTCATTCAATCACTCCGATGTCAGATAAGGCACCAGAGGTCCCAGGGTTTAAGAGTTTGTTTAAGGCCACCAAGTAATTCATAGCAGAGAAATAGAAGAATCGACTTCATATGATCCTTAGCTTCGGAATAAGTCCATCTCCCAATGTGTTTTCATGCTTATTATAATTATAACCTTTTAGCCTTATAGGTTAGCTCCTATTTTTATAGCTCTAGCTAACGTTATGAGGGATTAAAATTATTTTCTTCCTATCTTTATTATTACATTATGTGGCTGCAACGAAGTCGCAGCCTCTGCTTTCCCCTGTTTTTAAGATAAGTATACAAAAATTGACTTCCGAATATTTGAAGAGTTTGTAAATTATAAATTCAGCAAATTTCCATTTCCACCCACCCCCCTTTCCTGCTGCAGCAATCCAGGAGCCATTTGGTGGTGATTTGTAAATCTTCAAACCTATAAGGGGAGAATGGATAATTCCAAGTGTGCATCTAAAAGAAATAGTTTGCCTCACATGGAACAATGAACCACCCTGTAATTGAATCGAAGACCTGAGACAGCATGAATGAGATCATGTCTGTAAAATGGTCTGAACTCCTCAGAGGCAGCCACTCCATAAATACAAGGTAGCGTTGTTCTAGCATTTGTAACCCCACATAATATGGGCACTGCTCACTGTGAGAGGAAAACAGCCTGCACCGGGTTTCATAAATAAAAGCGTGGGTGCTTGCTTAGCTCCGAGCTTTGCTCTGGCCTCTGGGCCAGTCCTTTAGCCTGTTTTCCATCTTCCCACTAAAAATAGCATGAAAATGTTGGAAAGAATTCAGCAAAACGTGCCATCCATTCAGTAATTCATCCGATGTTTATGGTGCGCCTAGTACATGACAGCTGTATGCTGGGTCCTCAGTAGCTTGATGGCGTCTCTGTCCTCAGAGTCTTATCCCTGGTCCTCCCTCCGGCCCCGAGAAGCTCTGGCCCCGAGAAGCTCTGGTCCTGAGAAGCTCTGGCCCCGAGAAGCTCTGGTCCCAGGCCCCAGGGAATTGTTTCCTCCACACGGAGCCTCTTCCTGGTGCTCTCAGAGCCCACATTGGTGCAGATATTTTGCAGGCGATTTCAGAAGATGCTCAAAATAGGAACTATTTCCATTTTTTGTCCTACCCCCACCCCCACCCACCCCGGGAAGGCAATGGCACCCCACTCCAGTACTCTTGCTTAGAAAATCCCATGGACAGAGGAGCCTGGTGGGCTGCAGTCCATGGGGTTGCTAAGAGTTGGACACGACTGAGCGACTTCACTTTCACTTTCATGTATTGGAGAAGGAAATGGCAACCCACTCCAGTGTTCTTGCCTGGAGGATCCCAGGGATGGGAAAGCCTGGTGAGCTGCTGTCTATGGGGTCGCACAGAGTCGGACATGGCTGAAGCAACTTAGCAGCAGCAGTAGCAACCCGCCCCCCCACAAAAAAAAGTCTTGGTGAGAAAGAAAGTGCTGTGATACAGGGGTAAAGGTAGACTGCTCATCCCGTCATTGACTCTGCCGATATTTACAGAGCTCAGGACTGTGTTCAGAAGTCCTTGACTTCAGTCCTGGTTCTGAGAATGACCTACCTAGGAAACTTACAGCTTCCTCCTCTTTGACATGGTGGCAGTACATGTCTCTAATTATGAAGTTTCAGAGGGTTGTCATTGGTAGTCATCCTCCTTCCATCCTTCTAATAACATATATTAAGTAGCCCTTTACCCCCAGAAAACCTCACATTCACTAATCTACCATGCATGCACAGATGACCTGTATCCCTGTCATTATCAAGAAGCGTTTATTATAGCTAAGAAGACAAGACCTATGCCCAAAGGTATATATCCAGAAAACCATAATATTCATCTGTTTATGATAAATACCAATATAGGACCTTGTACGTAAAAATGCTAAGTGTTTATGGATGATTGACCCACTGAGTTAATCAAATAATTCAAGAAACATTTGTCAAGCATTATTGAGTTCTGGGCCTTGCATGCTGTAAAAATTGTAAGAAGTTAGACCTGTTCTTAATGGGGTGACCTGAAAAGGCTTCACTGAGGAGGTGACGTTTAAGAGTTTGTAAAGGCCAGGTTCCATGCAAGCAGGGACTTCGTTTCATTTGCTGCTGTGTCCCGGCACCCGAGCCAGTGCTCGGCATGTGTGGATACACTCTATATTTGTTCAGTGAATGAATGAATGCAGTCACAATGGCCAGGCAGCAAGTGCACGTGACAAGTAAGAGTGGAGCCGGCTCCCTCCTAATTCAGCCACCCGCGTGCAAGTCCAGGGAGCTCCGCTCAGCTCCAGGACCACACGTGCAGCCCTTCACCTCGATGACCTTCAGCAGCATCGTTTGCAACCCTGCATGTGCACTGGAAATTCTCCTGGGACGCCTCCCAGGTTTAATTGCCTTAGATTCAGAGTCTGATGGATGGGAAAGGAACTGGAAACTCACGATTGGATCATGTCCCCACCGCCCAGAATTTGCCAGCGTTTGCCCAGGACACTGATGGAACCGATCTTCAAATCATGTCCGTACCTCTTCAGTGGCTTTTGGCCACCTCCACCCTTCAGGGTTCCTGAGGCCTTGACCAGCATGAGTGAATGCTGCACCTCCTCTTCACCATGGCTCGCTGGGCGGCCCTGGGTGGGTTACTGCGCCCCACTGGGCCTCGCCGTCTTCATCAGGAGACACTTGAGGCCGTTCTGCGCGATCCCGAGGGGCTCCTGCGTCTACTGTTGTGTCACGTCTTGCACTGCTTGGAGTCAGCAGGAGTCATCGCCATGACTCTGTGTTCCCAGGATGGAGCCTTTTGGCTTAGCAAGCGCCTGAAAGATGGAGAGGGTCTCTGTGTGCCCCTACCAGAGTGGGATGCGCCCTTGAGCCCTCAGTGACGGGCTTCAGTGTGGACCCCTGCCCATACCAGGCATTGCAAGCCCCGCCCCAGGAAATGTAGGCTCACGAACTTCATGGCAGTGCCTGAAACCTGAAGCCGGGACCCCATCCACGATGTAGGTGGGAGGGTGTTATCACTCAGAAGTCAGTTTCACTCAGTAGATGGAAACCTCCACTCCACCAGAGAGATGATGCTACAGGGATCCAGGAAAAGGCTTTGGATCTTGAAACAGGGCTCACTGGGGGACAGTCTCCACCGTCTTAGAGAGGCAGGGCTGAGAAATATTTTACTGTAGGGCATGAGAGAAATTACTTACCCGCCCTGCTCCTTACCCTGCCTCTCTCAGAAAAGGTGCTAGGGAGTTACAGAGGAGTTGAGATCCTCACATACACACTGGAGTGAGCTTGACCATCATCAGACTCTGTGCCTTTTAGACTCGTAGCTGTGTCCTCGAAATTGTATGTGACATTGGATAACCTTGCTGTCCCTCTAAAATGTTTGTTTCTCCCTCTAAAATGGATATAGTGTCCCCTGCCTCCAAGGCTGTTTTAATAATGAATATCTGAGAAATAAAATAAGAAAAAGGCAATAGAATAGGGTAGAAGAAATAGTGAAGCCTTCAGATTCTCATAAGCCAGGGTTCTAATGCTTGCTCTGATCTTTCTAAGATGTGTGACCTTGGACATGTTACTTGACTCACTGAGCATCAGTTTCTCAGCTTACCCAATCCTACCCAGGACAAGCCTCTGTCTGGGAGTAGCACACGGGCAACACTAAAGCCCTTGGAGCCGGTGCCCAGCTGAGATTGACTTCATTCCATTTGGATGAGCCCATCCTGAGCTCGCTTGTCACTGAAGAGCCGACCTTTGGACCCAGTTAGTTCCTTCCTTGATGAGGGCTTTGGATGGAAATGCAATGGAGGAAGGGCGTGGGGTCTGCAGCATGCAAGGCACCCGAGCCCGCCGCCCTGGCAAGGGAGAGCCAGTTGTCACTGATGTTGTCTGGGTTTGTTTAGTAAATACCTGGTCATATTCCAACTGGTCCTACTGTTTCGCGTTTATTGTTTGTAAACTGTGCTATTGTTTGAAATTCTCTAGAGACACTATTGCCCTTTATTGCCTATACCCAGAGTGGATCACCCCCACTACTCCACCCTGGGGTCAGGAGAGGAAAGAGGTTTGAGCAAAGCTTTGACTGGGATAAAGGTTCTCCTCCTGAAAGAGTAGGAACTGCTGGCTAAGAATTTTTTTTCCTGGAGGTCTGTCCAGTCTTAGCATTGTATGGTTCTAAAACTGCCCTCCCCTGGGAGGTAGAATGCAAAGCACTGATTTTACCTGAACACACAAATCCCCCTGAAGGCCTCTGGAAGGATCCGTGGATATTTTACTTTTTATGACAATTATTCCTGATGCAGATCTCCATAACCCTACCTTCCTCTTTGAAAATACAAAGACAAGGGTTTTTTTCTGGGTGTTCATTATTTGCCAGTCACTGTGCTGAGAGCTGGCATTTCAGGGAGGGAAAGGATTAATATGATTCTACGTCTTATGGAGTTTGGAGATAATAGGGGGACAAGAACAACAAGGGCTTCCCCAGTGGCTCCGTGGGTAAAGAATCCGCCTGCAATGCAGGAGACACGGGAGATGTAGGTTCAATCCCTGGGTTGGGAAGATCCCCTGGAAAATGAAAATGGCAACCCACTCCAGTATTCTTGTCTGAAAAATCCCACGACAGAGGGCTGTAGTCCAAAGGGTCACAAAGACTGAGAGACTAAACATGGCGTGGAGAATAACAAATAATCCCAAACAAGTACCCAGTTACTAACCGACTAAGTGCTAAGAGCACAAAGATAATGCTGTGATGATCAAGAATATCAGAAGAGATCATAATTTAGACTGGGGAGGAGTAAGAAGAGCCTTTCTGTTAGAGTAATATTTAACCAGAGACCTGAAGAAAGCTTAATGGCAGATGGTATAGGAGTGCAGAGAACAACGTTCCTGGAGGCAGGAATAGCAGTTGCAAAGCAGTTGAGAAAGGGCGTGAGCAAAGGTCCTCTGGAAAAGGAGATGGGCCGGTACAAGGGGAGAGGGGAGGGGGCTGGAGGGGCCAGCAAAGGTCACGTTTAACCGGACTCTGGAGGCCACGGCAAGAGCTGTTGCAGTCCCTAAAATTTTTCTTTTAAGCAAGAAAATGCCGTGACCTGATTTTTATTTTAGAAAGATCCCTCTGTCTGTACCATGGAAAACTGAGTCACTCGAACTTGCTGAATAATCCTGAAGTAGCTTCTTGCCCAAAGTGGGTGGGTCCTCCTGCCAGCTCCCACCCCCCCCATCCACAGCAGAGGAGAAGGCACTGCCAAGTTCCGCTCCGGAGTCAGGGACACCGCCTGTCATGTGTGGCCTCCTCCTACTCTGACAGCTGACAGCCTCCGTGACTCGTGAGCTGGGGAAGCACAGATCACCAACGCTACAGGAGCCTTAGGGACTGTCCAGATCAGTCACCCAAATCCCAAGCACGGGGGAAGGAAGGGCGCCCCAAAGGACGAATTTTGCTGGAGGCAGAGTCAGGACCAAGGAGAGCTGCGAGGGAGCTCTGTGATAAATGCCTCCAGCGTGGGCAGGTGCGGGGATTTGAGTGGAGACTTTGTAGGCATTGAGATGAGCTCTGGAATGGGAGTCTGTAACCCGTATTCCAGTCCCAACTCCAGAGCCTGACCTTGGGCAAGTTCCCTTCCTCTGAGCCACACTGCTCTTCTCTACAGCACCTAAGGGCATGGTGTCGAAGTCTGAGCTCTCTCACTGCGAGACTGTAGGACGCTGGCAGGGACCTAGAAAGGGGCAGACCTGGGAACAGCGGATGTCTGACTGCTCTCTGCAGTGGCTCTCGTCCCGTCAGACGGAAGAAGCTGATGGAAACGCTGCTGTCAGAGGCTGTCCATCCCCACACCCACACACACACACTCACGTGAGGGTACGCCCCCACGTCACCCTCAACTCAGGGACCAAAGTCGGCTCTGCTTTTCTTGACAAAACCCCCCTTACCCCTGGAAGTTCTTACCACTCCCTAGCCTACATCAAAATGTCTCTACCCATTGCTCATCTTCTGTGAGATTTGGTCCCAAAGCTGGTCCATCTGCAACCACATCTTACATAGAATATGAATGATTGCTGGTGATGGTGGTGATGGTGGTGATGCTGCCAGCATTGACTGAGTCACCCAGTTCACTTGCATCTCCTCATTTAATCCTCCCCGCCTTACTATAGTTACAAGCAATAATGCATGCACCCCAGTGTTCACACAGTGCTACTTGCAAGAGCTGAGACATGGAAGCAAATTAATGTCCATCAGCAGATAAGTGGATAAAGATACGGATTCCATATGGCTGGAATACTACTCAGCCATAAAAAGAATGAAATAATGCCTTTTGGAGCAACGTGGTTGGACCTAGAGATCACACTAAGGCTGACGTAAGTCAGACAAAGACACATATCATACATCACTTATATGTGGAATCTAAGATATGACATAAATGAACTTATTTATGAAGCAGAAACAGACTTACAGACATAGAAAACAAATTCATGGTCACCAAAGTGGAAAGGGGAGCAGGGATAAATTGGGAATTTGGGATGGTGCTGGAGAAGATAGATAACTGTGGTTCTAGAGAAGACTCTTGAGAGTCCCTTGGACAATGAGGAGATCAAAGGAAATCCTAAAGGAAATAAGCCCTGAATATTTATTGGAAGGACTGATGCTAAAGCTAAAACCCCAATACCATGGCTTCCTGGTGCGAAGAGCTGACTCGTTGCAACAGATCTGATGTTGGGGAAGATTGAGGCAGGAGGAGAAGGGGGCGACAGGGAATGAGATGGTTGGATGGCATCACCAACTTAATGGGCATGAGTTTGAGCAAACTCTGGGAGATGGTGAAGGACTGGGAAGCCTGGCGTGCCGCAGTCCATGGGGTCACAAAGATCGACTGAACAACAACTATATATATGTATATATATGTGTGTGTATATATATATAAAGTTATATATATATATAATTGTATCACATTGTAAATCAACTATACTTCAATAAAACAACATCAAAAAACAACCCAAAGCCAAGGAAAACATTTTATACACGACAAGATGGAAGGAAAGAGGAAGAACAAGACGTTGCTAAGATCACTCGGTTAGTGACGTCAGTAGAATTCAGCCTCCTCTTTTGGCCAAGGTGGTAAGTAACTCACTATCCTTGCTGATAAGGAGTTAATGAATAAACATCTCCCCTCCCGCTGCCCAAACATGAGATCTTTATCATAAACCCAAGGAGTGACGTGTGAGAGATCAGGTGCTAAAGGAGACTTCGTGGTGGAGACGAGGTCTCAGCCACGCCAGGCAGGCAGCTGCCCAGGCTGTCTGTGCTCTGAGCCTGGCCTCGAGGTGGCATGTGCTGGAAGGCCTGTTGGCCCCGACTCACAGAGCCTTTGCTTCCTGGCTGGTCTCCCTCTTTTTTTCCTCTGTCACTCAGTAATGTTAATCTGAATCTTTAAGAAAGTCCATTACTTTCTTTTTTAAAAGCAAAACTTTTTATTTTATATTGGATTATATCCAAGTAGGGCTTCCCTTGTGGCTCAGACAGTAAAGAATTTGCCTGCAATGCAGGAGACCCAGGTTCAACCTCTGGGTCAGGAAGATGCCCTGGAGAAGATAAATGCAACCCCCTCCAGTGTTCTTGCCTGGGAAATTCCATGGACAGAGGAGCCTGGCGAGCTACAGTCCGTGGGGTCGCATAGAGTTGGACATGACCGAGCGACTAAGCGCCCCCCACACACACAGCCAAGTAACAGTCTGTGACAGTTTCAGGTGGACACACATACCTGGGTCAGTTTCCTGACCCCCAAACTCCCCTCCCATCCAGGCCTCCGCAGAGCGTCGAGCAGAGTTCCCTGTGCTACACAGAAGGCCCTTGTTGGTTACATGCGTGCATAGGGGCGAAAGTGGATAACCAACAGGTAATCCCTGGGTCGGGAAGATCCCCTGGAAGAGGTCCTTGTTGGTTATCAATTTTAAATATAGCAGTGTGTGTATGTTGATCCCAAGCTCCAAGAAAACCCATTATTTTCATGTACCTGTCTGAGAGAACCCTTCAGATGGCCTCTTCGGGGTCCCTGCCTCTGCAAAAATGCATACACATAGGTATACACACACACACAGACAGACACAGACACACACACACACACACACACACACACGGGCATGGAGGCACTGAAACAATCGGCTAATGCCAAAAAGAGCGGATGGCAGAAGCGCTGTGTATAATGCTGAGTCCATACGATTTTGCACTTGCCGACCTATTTTTGTAGGTGTTTGAGCAGTGTCTGTGAAGGGGCTTGCAGAATATGCAAGCTTCTCTCCTTCCAGTGTGGCCTCTCTGTGCCCTGAGTGTGGAGTAAGTTTTAGGCACAGGGCGGGGAACACTGTTCAGCTTGTGGCTCAGCTGTAACGCCAGGGCCCCTGTGGAGTAGGTCCTTTGGCTCCAGGTGTTGATTCTGGCCTCTCCTATTCCCCGGGGCTCCCGGGGGCCTAGAAGGGTCTCCCAGACTGATTACAGAGGCGGCGGCTCTCCGCTTTCCCCACTCAGGGTGTCCTCCAGGCCGGGGGGTGCCGCTGAGCACACACACCTTCACGCCTGTGAAGCTCTCTCCGCCTCCTCCCTCCAAGAAATGGATCATTCCCCCTCTTCTCACGGTCTTCTAAAATGTTGTAACATAATCCTTCTCAAAGGCCAAGGTCATAAATATCAGTGCCCTTCCTGGGTTATTATGGGGAAAAAGATATCCATGTAAAATAACATATTTTCTAAGTAATTTTTCCTTTTCTGTAAATTTGTTTAAAAGTCAGAAAAGATTCTGGAAGAATAAAATACAGCCTGATGGTGGAGGGCCCTATACTTTTGGCCTATTGTTAGGGAATATACAGATAATCATTAAGAAATCGTCCTAAGGGGCTAGTGGGAGGGATGAAATGAGAGAAGATACTGCAGAAAAAAACATGAAGTTCTATGCTTGGCACACAGTTGGTACTCGGTGAAATGTGTGTGCACATGCTGTGTGTTCCCACACTCCTGCAAAGCTCCAGAGGGCCCACGGGATGGGGCAGGATGAGTGAGCATGCTTTCCTTTTCTCTGAGACAAGTGGTTTTCAGCAGAAGCCCTCCTCACGACTCTCAGGCCCGAGCTGAGATTATAATTAATAGCTCTTCCCCACTCAACCCAGATTTCTTTCTCTTATGCTCCAGAAGAACGCTGGCCGCCTGTGCACTTCATTTTTTTTGTTTGGCCTGAGGGGCCGTTTCCATCAGCGGAGGTGCCAAGCGCCCCTGTGCCGTGGCAGAGCTCATTAAATGCACGGCCTGTCCTGGACAGGTGCTCACGGAGGCCCGGGTGCTCAGAGCTTCCAGAATGGCCTGGCTCCCGCCCAGCGCAGGCAGCGTCTGCCAGCCTCCCCCTTGCTTGTTCACCAGAGCCTCACAGCCCAGCCTCCGGTGGGATTTAGTTAAGATGTGTCACATGTTTTCAGAGAGTTTACCAAAAATCCAAAGTAGCTGCTTACCTAACATGGCAAGAGGAGAGGCGTGTGAGTGTCACACCTACATGGATTTGCGCTTTGGCTTGAACACACACTGGCTGTGAGATCTTGGGTGAGAGTCAGACCTGCTGTAACAAGGATGGGTATTTTGCCTTTGCTCTTCCAAGCACTCCGGGCTGACCCACATCAGAGATCTTTCTCCCCTGAACTTAATCATCCATTTACTCCTCTGTCTCTTCCCTAGCCGAATATGTTATTTGAGAGGTGGGATTGTATCATGTTCACTAACGTAATCCCAGTGGCTAGCTAGGTAACTTCATTGTAGGTACTCCATAAAATATTTGGTGAATGAATGAATAAACTAATAGAGTGAATGGATATATGGGTGGATATCTCTTAAGTAGATATTCCCTCATCTGTCAAATGGCAGAAATACCATCTACTTTATAAAGATTTTATGGAGATTAAATAAAATGAAAATCCCTAAATCCTTATCACAATCCCTGGTATAAAAACGATAACTAAGCAAAAGCTGGCTCCTTTCCTGGATTCATCCACACTTGCCCTCACGGTGACACGTTAACTTCAGCAGATCTTACCAGATATCAATTACCCATTTCTGAGCTTTCAGCACCCTAGTTCTTTCCTCATGGCCGAGATCATCTTTAAAAACTGCAAACCTAGTCATTTCACTTTGCTACTAAAATCTAATCAATGATGCCCCCAAATCAGCGAGTAAAACAGGTTGTTTATCCGTCAATCATCAGAATTCTCAGTGTAGCCTGTGGTGTTCTATTGAAGTTGAACCAGCCCCTGGATTAGGCCCCTCTGCCCCCTACCACACTGGGGTTATTTTACCCCTGGGGCTTAGAATCTGCGGGACTGTTAACACTTTCTGGTCCTTCGCATATCTTGTCTCTCCTGACTGCAGTGACTCTCGCCCTATAGGCTGCGCTAGCTTAGGACACCTTTTTATAAATGCTCATAACTCTCTGGGTTTGTTTTCTTCATGAAACACAGTTTACAATATATACATTTGTGTGATCGTATGATTAATGCCCGTCTCTGACATGGATTCTGTCTGCTTTGCCACATCCCTGCCAGCTAGCACATTATCTGACATATAAAAAGGAGTCAATGAATATTTACTGAAGAATGAAAGCCCTAAGCTTCCCCAAATCCGGCTTTCTTGCTCCTCTCCCGCTGCATACACTCACTAACAAAGGTGTGTCTGTCATCCTTTCCACTCTGCATTTAGGGATTTCCTCCTGCTATATTTTTGCCGCTCAGTCTGGTATGCTTGCTGGCAAGCTGAAACAGACGCGCATATTCTGATGGATGCTCAGCGTTCATAAGTCCTGGGAAACTTTGACATGCTTTCTTCTTCAGATCCAGTCTCCTGCCAGTGTGCTCGTCATCTCCTCCAGCCTACCTCTCCGAGCTCATTTGCCTGCTTCCTCTCTCCAGCTCATAGCAATTACATCCCAGGAGTCTGAAGTGGAACTAGGTGGCTGACATGGGAATTATGGAGACACCAAAGATGACCTTACTGCATCTCAATAGGTCACCAAGTCTGTGGCTTTTCGGGTGCTGCAAGTCAACAGAGATGCTGCCCTAAGAAAGGAGAAAAGCAAAGTTCCCTGAAGCCAGTTATGAGCTGAGTCTTCGCATAAAATCCCCTGGGGTCCATTGAGGCAAGGGTCTGGACCTGCCTGTACTGAGAGGAGAAACTCATAAAGGTGACTGAGCCTCTGGGCCTGCGAAGTCTGGAGAATGTGCACGTCCTTAACAACAGCGCTTGGAACGAAAGCTCTTTTTCAGACTTTATTGTGGATCAAGTCACACTGCAGAGAGGAATTCTGTCCCTGCAGGAAACTTCCTGATCATATGATTTTTTTTTTCACTTTTTTTTTTTTTTAAACTTATAAAGGCTGTTTGGAGCCTGGGCACATGAAAAGAGAGAGTTATTTACAGCATGTCACTTTGAATCAAAGAATAGAAATGCCTTGGGTCTGGGAGCACAGACCCTGCACAGGGTAGAAGGAAAAGTGTGTTTAGAGATAGGCAGATTAAAACCCCAGTGCCTCCACCATCTGGCTGGGGGCCCTGCCTAATTAGGTCTTGCCCTCTTCCTTCCTTCCGTCCTTCCTTCTGTCCTTGCTTTCTCAGTCTCCCTTTCTTCCTGTGGCTATTTATTTGTCGTAAAGTGGGAAGACTGTGCATATATACACAGGGTTGGTATGAGATTAGAATGTGGCAATACATGTGAAATACTTGGAGAGACCCTCAGGAAAAGTCAGCCCTTTTCTCACACAATCAGATTTGGTGAATTTCTTGAGGAATTTTGCGAAGGACAGGCCTGCCAAATTGGATGAGAACCACTGCCCTAAACCCAACTTCTTCTTGGGTTTTGTTGGAGTTCCTGCCATTGCCTGGAGCAAAAAAGCTTGCATTAGAAAGAACTCAGTCTTTTAATCCTCATTTCTTAAATTAGCCCTGGAGTGAGATATAATTCCAAAGTGAAATTATATTCCCTGAGAAACTTACATCAGGAGTCGTTAAAGGAACACAGGCGCAACTAGAGAGATCTCTCTTGAAAATTTTCATCCGTGTGTCCAATTCGTGATTGAGAGCTGACATCTATTCATTTGAGTTGTTTCTCTGAGTCGATATTTTATCCATTTATCTCCATTCCTGCAGCCATCGCCTCAATTCTAGGCTTCATCCATTCAGTTGGAGGTTATTTTTGAGCATCTATCCATATGTTTAGGTCTTCCTACCCCTGGCTGGATTTCTGCAACAGTCTCCAAGCCAGCCCCCTATGCCAGTTCTTCTTTCTTAAGCCATAAGAATTATCTTCTTAAAATTCTGCATTTGCGTTGCCCCCACCCCATTCTCTGTTGCTTATCAGTGTACCTTAATGTTGACTCTGACTTAAGTCCAAGATTCACAGATTTGAAGGTCCTCCAAGATCTGGCTCCCCTTGACCCATTGAAATATCTCCTAATCTTCTCTGCTCACCAAGTCGAATCGAAATTACCTTTTTCATCCCCAAACAAGTCATGCTGAGTCCAGTTCTGAGCCTCTGCATAATGTTCTTACCTTTCCTGAAATGGATTCTCTCATTGTTTGCCTGTTGTTGAAATGTGTATGTGTAGTCACATCTTACCCCCTACTTTCATAGAGCCTATTACTATCTTTTTAATATTCCTTCCCATTTTTCAAGGTCAGTTTGAAAGCCAGCCTCATCCAGGAGGCCTTTGCTTATCTCTCTGTTTCATACTGACCTTTCTTCTCTGAACTCCAAATACATTTATAATTAGTCAAAAGGAGATTACCATTTAGTTATTCTCAAATGCTTCATGTAGTGCTTGGGTGGGGGTTGTTTTTCTGACGACTGCTGAGTTTAGCCCCGATATGCCAAGTTCTTAGGAAGTTCCTGGCTGGATTGCGTGTTTGGGGAAATATTTTAGAACTAGCTGGTGAATAGGGAGTGACCTCTTCTTCTTTTGCTCTGTCCATCCCCTCATTCCTCTCGTAGTCCTGCCTGGAGAAGGCATTGCGGCACTTTGCGCGTCGGCAAGGTCACTCTGTCACAGCTTCTGTGCTGTGTATGGCTCTGCCCTTGGTCATTCTTGGTCCTGTGGTCAGCCGCCTGCTCAGCATCACAGACAGCTGACTCTGAGCTCGGCTCCCGAGTCGATCCAGCCACATCTCTGTTTATATTCCATATCCCCCCTGCTGGCAACTGAGTGAGCCATCCGAATTCTTGCCTGGTACTCAGAAAGTGACTTGAGGCAGCTCTCCGGTGTCTGATTCCAACCTTGGGCCTCACCGCTCACTATCCATTGAGTTATCCTTTTCATAGACATCACAGAAACTAAGGTCCGAGTGGCCCATAGGAATCATCTTCTCCACCCGTCTCACTGGACACAGGATAAGATGATGCCTCAGAGGGAATGTGGTTTTTCTGAAGGTCTCAGAGAAACGATCTCAGTGCAGATCTCCTTCCTTTTTTTTCTTTTTTCTCGCCTAGCTCACTTTCAAGGACGCCGTGCTCCATTGCTCTCAGTGGGGAATCTACCTTATTTTGAGCCCCCTCAACCTGAATCATAACAACCTTGGATGCAAATAACGACAGATTACATTTATTAATATCACTTTATTTCCAAGTCATTGTTAAAGGGAAAATGTCACGTTTCAAGGAAGAAAACTCACACTCAATGATGTGGCAGTGGGTACATTGTGAGATGTTGGAGATCCTCCCCATCTGTTGAGCCTGGCCTGGGATCACAACCCCCTGAAGTTCTCGGGGATGGGCTGGGTGTGAGGTCATGCAGAGCATGAACCAGAGGACCATGAAATGTTGCCTTAGAGGAATTAGGGAAGGAACCTGGAGATCAAGCTTGACAGTACCTTTCTCAGCTCTAATAACACCAGGCATGAAACTCACAGAGTTCAAAATGAAATGCTGGATTTGAAAAAGAAAAAAAAATAAGTGACACGAAATTAAATGGTCAAGACCTGCTGGCAGAATTTTAACTTTGACTTGGATTCCCAAATGATTTAATTCCATTTAAAACCCAACTCAAACTTTGCCACTCCGTAAGACCTTTCTCAATCTTCATTGTCAAGATAAATTGTTTCCCAAATGTTGTCATAGAATTTGTTAATATTTCACTGTTGGCTTGTTTCTGTCTTGTGTTTTAGCTATTTATATATTTGTCTGTCTTTCTAATAGGTTGAGAGGCTCTTTGGGACAAGGGCTCCCTTAATACATATTTATATCCCTTATAGCCTGGATGGCAGCTATGTAGTAATCTACTTCTCCCTCAGTCTCTGTTCCAGGCAGACATTAATAATCTGTCATAGAGTTCCTTACCATAGAGCTTGGAAAAGGCCTCAGGATCCTGCACAACATCCTTAAGCTGTCTTTATTAACCAAAGTTTTCATGCAAAAGAAATCTATTCAGTGTATCTGTTTATGACAAGTAACATAGTGGCTTGCATAGTCCTTTTGTTCAGTTAATATTTGTTGACTTAAACCAACTCCTGACAGGCATACCTAAAAACAAAAGGGGGAGAGGCTTAGGAGATTGGTAGGTGGGATAAGGGTGGAATGAGCTGGGGCAGAGAAGGGCCTCCATCCTTAGAGTGTAGAGTATGGGTTATGGGAAGAGAGTCACCCAGAACGCAATTTTCTGATGATATGGCAACCTCAGAATTTAGGATCATTGCGTTGGCTATGCATGAAAGACTCAGGCCCAGGCAAAGATCTTTAGATCATCACAGACAGACAGGACTGCTCCGGCAGGACTACAGCTTTTCTCATGGTGGTGAAGACAAGAGACACTCTAGAAGCATTTGTTGTAGGCCTGCAAATGAAATTGGAAAGGTGTACATCTGGCACAGATTAAATGAATGAGTAATCCAAGATGGCTCCAGGGACCTGCTCGCCAAGCCTCACATGTCTTTATCATGTTGTATTTTCCTCTATAAACCTAATGCTTCACTCATCTCCTATTTTGGATTAACCAATCCCTTCAATTTTCTTTCCTGGTGGTTTGTTTAGCTAATTAGGAGTATTCCTACTGGAAAGAGACTTTATAATAAAATAGGTGTCATTGGCCATTGATGAAAAGACTGCCTTTCAATCAGGTGTTCACTCTACAAGGAACATTTTTATGCAAAGAATGGTTAGTTACCACTTCTCTTGGTAGCTTGATGTGAGCAGATTCAACTGAGTGAGACAGATATGGAGGTATTGGGAGTTTCCATGCTGAACTTCTTCAGTATAGTGAGGGCAACATTAAAAAGTCCAAGAGCCACTAGATTAGGGGGTAAATTCAAGAGGTCAGTCCATGGGAGTCAGAAGAGAGAAAACAGATCCTGTTACAAGGGAACTTAGTTTAGCCTGTGCTTGTATCTGGTACCTCGAGATTGGTTAGGATTATCATCAGCCATGTTGAGTTTCAGAGATGTTCTTGAATCTATGATTGGGTCTGTTTCATCAGTTTTGGAAAATCTTTGGCCATCATCTCTTCTAAGATTTCTTCTATTTGCACCTTCTGGTACTCCAATTATATCATTTGTTATAGCCTTGCATGTACCTTTTTCAGTATTTTTCCTCTGTGTGCTTTAGTTAATTTCAATTAATTTGTTTTTCAATTCATGGTTCCTTTATTGAGCTGTGTCAAGTCTGCTGTTAAGTTTAGACATTAATTCTTTCAGATATTATACTTTTCAATTTTACAGTGTTTATTTGGAACAGTTTTAGAGACTTTATTAAATTTCTCATTTTTAATCTATCTTTTCATCCTTTTATGTTACTTTACTGTATAATTACAATTTTTAGAAGTCATCATCTATTAATTCCAATATCTGGGACACCTGTGGATCCACTCCTGTTGACTATTTTATCCTCTTGCTTATAGGTAGCAATTGCCTTTTAAAATTTCTTCTGCAGACTTGAATTTTATTATATGCCAGATATTGTGTTTGTGTCTTAGTCAACCATAGACACTGGAAAAAATACCATTTTATCCCAGGGAGACAAACATTTTGCTTAGTGAGTAAGTTAGAATAAGGGACTGACGATTTAAATTAAATTCAGTCATGAGTTAGGTTAGATCACATCTGAGTTTCAGCTTTATTTAGTTTCAGTTCACCTCTGACTTCAGATGTCTAAGGTCAAGATGTATCCTGTGTATTTTGTTGGTCCTTCTCTCTATCTGAATTTTGAGCTCCAAGGACCATCAAGTGAAGGTAGATTTTCCCTTTTCATCCCAGCCATCAGTTCAGTTCAGTTCAGTCACTCAGTCATGTCCAACTCTTTGCAACACGCCAGGACTTCCCTGGACTGCAGCACGCAAGGCTTCTCTGTCCATCACCAACTCTCAGAGCTTGCTCAAACACATGTCCATCGAATCAGTGATGCCATCCAACCATTTCATCCTCTGTCGTCCCCTTCTCCTCCTGCCTTCTGTCTTTTCCAACATCAGGGTCTTTTCAAATGAGTCAATTCTTTGCATTAGCTGGCCAAAGTATTGGTGTTTCAGCTTCAGCATTAGTCCTTCCAATGAATATTCAGGACTGATTTCCTTTAGGATTGACTGGTTTGATCTCCTTGCTGTCCAAGGGACTCTCAAGAGTCTTCTCCAACACCACAGTTCAAAAGCATCAGTTCTTTGGCACTCAGCTTTCTTTATAAGTCCAACTGTCACATCCATATGTGACTACTGGAAAAACCATAGCTTTGACTAGATGGACCTTTGTTGGTAAAGTAACATCTCTGCTTTTTAATATGCTGTCTAGGTTGGTCATAACTTTTCTCCCAAGGAACAAGCATGTTTTAATTTCATGGCTGCTGTCACCATCTGCAGTGATTTTGAAGGCCCCCCCCCCCGCCCCAGATAAAGTCTCTCACTGTTTCCATTTTTTCCCCACCTATTTGCCATGAAGTGATGGGACTGGATGCCATCAGAACAAGACCCAGTTTCCCCCCAGTCAGACTCTCCCATCAGGAAGCTTCCATAAGCCTCTTATCCTTATCAATCAGAGGGCATACAGAATGAAAACCACGATCACAGAAAACTAATCAAACTAATCACATAGACCACAGCCTTGTCTAACTCAGTGAAACTATGAGCCATGCAGTGTAGGGCCACCAAAGACAGACGGGTCATGGTGGAGAGTTCTGACTAAACGTGGTCCACTGGAGAAGGGAATGGCAACCCACTTCAGTATTCTTGCCTTGAGAACCCCATGAACAGTATGAAAAGGCAAAAATATATGACACTGAAAGATGAACTCCCCAGGTTGGTAGATGCCCAGTATGCTACTGGAGAAGAGTAGAAAAATCACTCCAGAAAGAATGAAGAGACGGAGCCAAAGCAAAAACAACACATCTGACTGTTGATGGAAGCAACGTCTGATGCTGTAAAGAACAATATTGCATTGGAACCTGGGATGTTAGGTCCATGAATCAAGGCAAATTGGAAGTGGTCAAACAGGAGATGGCAAGAGTGAACATTGACATTTTAGGCATCAGTGAACTAAAATGGACTGGAATGGGTGAATTTAACTCAGATGACCAATATTTCTACCACTATGGGAAAGAATCCCTTAGAAGAACTGGAGTAGCCCTCATAGGCAACAAGGGTCCGAAATGCAGTACTTGTATACAACCTCAAAAAGAACAGAATGATCTCTGTTCATTTCCAAGGCAAACCATTCAGTATCACAGTAGTCCAAGTCTATGCCCAACCAGTAATGCTCAAGAAGCTGAAGTTGAATGGTTGGTTCTATGAATACCTACAAGACCTTCTGAAACTAACACCCAAAGGAGATATCTTTTTCATTATAGGGGACTGGAGTGCAAAGTAGGAAGTCAAGAGAGACCTGGAGTAACAGGCAAATTTGCCTTGGAGTACAGAATGAAGCAGGGCAAAGGCTAATAGAGTTCTGCCAAAAGAACGCACTGGTCATAGAAAACACCCTCTTTCAACAACACAAGAAACAACTCTGCACATGGACATCCCAGCCATTAGCCTCCTGCAAGTCCACCATGTACTCAGCAAACATCCTATATAGAAGAATCAGTGGGCTGGGAGGAGTGTGCATTTTGACGGTGGGTCCTGTAGATTTAAATTCATCATATTAGATCATATGACAATGAAAAGCTTTGCTGGCCTGTCATTACACTATACAAGACCCTTTGCCTACGGCGGGTATAACATTTTACCTTCTCTTTCCTACACATGGAAGATGCTGTCAGAGAGGAAAGCAGTCACTGTTTTCTGCTTATATAGGAAAGGCTCAACTCTCTCTCTCTCATGATGCAGAGTACATCATGAGAAATGCTGGGCTGGAGGAAGCACAAGCTGGAATCAAGATTGCCGGGAGAAATATCAATAACCTCAGATATGCAGATGATACCACTCTTATGGCAGAAAGTGAAGAAGAACTAAAGAGCCTCTTGATGAAAGTGAAAGAGGAGAGTGAAAAAGTTGGCTTCAAGCTCAACATTCAGAAAACTAAGATCATGGCATCCGGTCCCATCACTTCATGGCAAATAGATGGGGAAACAGTGGAAACAGTGGCTGACTATTTTTCTGGGCTCCAAAATCACTGCAGATGGTGATTGTAGCCATGAAATTAAAAGACGCTTACTCCTTGGAAGGAAAGTTATGACCAACCTAGACAGTATATTGAAAAGCAGAGACATTACTTTGCCGACAAAGGTCCATCTAGTCAAGGCTATGGTTTTTCCAGTGGTCATGTATGGATGTGAAAGTTGGAATATAAAGAAGCCTGAGTGCCGAAGAATTGATGCTTTTGAACTGTGGTGTTGGAGAAGACTCTTGAGAGTCCCTTGGACTGCAAGGAGATCCAACCAGTCCATCCTAAAGGAGATCAGTCCTGGGTGTTCATTGGAAGGACTGATGTTGAAGCTGAAACTCCAATACTTTGGCCACCTGATGCGAAGAGCTGACTCATTGCAAAAGACCCTGATGCTGGGAAAGACTGGGGGCATGAGGAGAAGGGACAATGGAGGATGAGATGGCTGGATGGCATCATCGACTTGATGGGCATGGGTTTGAGTGGACTCCGGGAGTTGGTGATGGACAGGGAGGCCTGACGTGCTGCAGTTTATGGGGTCGCAAAGAGTCAGATGGACACGACTGAGCAACTGAACTGAATTGAACAACTCCCTCTGGAATTTAGCTTTCTTAGAATTCTTTGAGACTATGATCCTCTAATTTCTTTTAAAGATATATGATATTTTTTGATAGTTTTAATTGTTGAAGCAATCATCTGTCTTGACCACCCCCATCTGAATCAGAAGTAGAAATCTCCATGGCTATCATTATGGTTTTACTGTAAGACCTCTTCATGGAAGGGCTTGGATATTTATTGTCTTGTGCGGTTTGGCTGCAGTAGATATTTTTAGTAGGTTCTCATGGTCTCAGTATATTAGTTATTACTGGTAGGACACATCATGCATACTCTAGTGTCTTTACAAGAAGTATTCATTTTCTTACTCATGAACCTTTGTGTTGGCTGTGGTTAGACTGGTGTCATCTGAACTTGGCTTTAAGCAAAGGATTGGATTCAAGATCCACAGACTCTTAACATTCTGTTTGGCCAACTGTGGTATGCTTTTCTTATGGTCTATGATGATCACCAGAACCATGATATATTAGCAAATTTAATTTACTTGCTACTGGCACGTCTGCTTACCTTCCATTGGTCAAGCCAGGTCGCTGTGCCAAGGTCAACATTAATGGGACTTTAGGGAACCAGGAAATGGCAACCCACTCCAGTATTCTTGCCTGGAAAATCCCATGGATGGAGGAACTTCGTAGGCTACAGTCCATGGGGTCACAAATAATTGGACACGACTGAGTGACTTCACTTTTGGGGAAGCAGATTCCACCAACAGAGGGAGGCACTGCAAAGGGAAAGCATATGGGTGCTGTCTTTTTACAGGGGAATAAAGAATTTGAAGACATTTCAGTCTATCCTGTTAGGGTAGGAAAACCAAGGCAACAGCCACATTAACAAAAGCCTGTTAAAAAAAACAACTCTAAGCCCCTCATCCATAAAAGGAACCCCTGACATTTTTCGCACTAACCTTTTTATACTGAGATCGTGTATGACAATCCTCACCAGAGGGAGAGAAAGAGAAGAATAGATTTGAGATGGATAAAACCAAAATGTTGACCTTGCTCCAGTTGGAAATGTTCCTCTCACCTGTTCCTCCCTATTCAGATGCTAATGGACAAGTGAGTCTATTAGGAAAAAGGAAAACCAGGTGCCTCATGAAACCAACAACCCAACCAGAGTAGCCCAGAAGACTCACAGAATTGCTGCAGTTGGTTGCATACATCTCTATCTGTGACTTAGTTTTTGCCTGCATATAGTAGTTCTCAAACTTTAGCAAGCAGCATAATTACTTGGAAGGCTCATTAATCAGAGTCCTGGACCATAACCACAGAGTTCCTAATTTAGTTGGTCTTGGGTGGAACCCAATTTTCATTTCAAACAAGATTTCAGGTGATGTTGATGTTGCTTGTCTGGGAACTACAGATTGAGGACAGTTTCCATAGGTCATAAATCCTCCAAAGCAGAGACATTTCATGAATTCTCTTGAGAACTATGGAAAGGCTCCTTCATCCTTGAGTTGCCTTGATCTTCTGCCAGGGCTCCTGATGGGCTGAGGATATTCATCAGGCAAAAATGTGTGAAGCTGCAGTTTGGCATGGTGAGACTAGCCTTGTGTTAGCATTGCTAGTCCATTTGTGTTGTCGACCTGTTTTGCAACAAGCCATTTTTATCTCTCTGGATCTAGGTTCCTCACATGCTAAAGAAACCTGGTGCTGGTGGTTTAGTTGCTAAGTTGTGTCCAATTCTGCGACCACTTGGACTGTAGCCCACCAGGCTTCCTGGGATTTCCCAGGTAAGAATACTAGAGTGGGTTGCCATTTCATTCTCGAAAAAAAGTCTAAGCACTGGATAACTAGTTGATTAAAAAATCCTTTATTCAAAAATAAATACATAAAAATTTAAAAACAAATTCTTCATTCAATAATTATTTAATTTTACTGTCATACTCTGTGTAACTATGATGTTGGATAATTTCTTAAACTCTGCAAGTCTCAAAAAAATTTTTTTAAATTATCCTTCTCCCAACCCCCCTTTCCCTTTTGATAATGTTTTGTTT
Source organism: Cervus canadensis (assembly GCF_019320065.1). Lineage (NCBI taxonomy): Eukaryota > Metazoa > Chordata > Mammalia > Artiodactyla > Cervidae > Cervus > Cervus canadensis. The sequence goes on along the minus strand of NC_057415.1, from coordinate 40,582,329 downwards.
TCTATATCTGTAAGTCTTTTTGTTTTGTAAATATCAATAAGTTCATTTGTATGTGGAAAATTCTGAAGGAGATGGCAATACCATACCACCTGACCTGCCTCTTGAGAAACCTGTATGCAGGTCAGGAAGCAACAGTTAGAACTGGACATGGAACAACAGACTGGTTCCAAATAGGAAAAGGAGTACGTCAAGGCTGTATATTGTCACCCTTTTTTTTTTAACTTATATGCAGAGTACATCATGAGAAATGCTGGGCTGGAGGAAGCACAGGCTGGAATCAAGATTGCCGGGAGAAATATCAATAACCTCAGATATGCAGATGACACCAACTTTATGGCAGAAAGTGAACAACTAAAGAGCCTCTTGATGAAAGTGAAAGAGGAGAGTGAAAAAGTTGGCTTAAAGCTCAACATTCAGAAAACAAAGATCATGGCATCTGGTCCCAGCACTTCATGGCAAATAGATGGGGAAACAGTGGAAACAGTGGCTGACTTTATTTTTGGGGGTTCCAAAATCACTGCAGATAGTGATTGCAGCCATGAAATTAAAAGGCACTTACTTACTCCTTGGAAAGAAAATTATGACCAACCTAGATAGCATATTAAAAAGCAGAGACATTACTTTGCCAACAAAGGTCTGTCTAGTCAAGGCTATGGTTTTTCCAGTGGTCATGTATGGATGTGAGAGTTGGACTATAAAGAAAGCTGAGCACCAAATTGATGTTTTTGAACTGTGGTGTTGGAGAAGACTCTTGAGAGTCCCTTGGACTGCAAGGAGATCCAACCAGTCCATCCTGAAGGAGATCAGTCCTGGGTGTTCATTGGAAGGACTGATGTTGAAGCTGAAACTCCAATAATTTGGCCACCTGATGCGAAGAGCTGACTCATTGGAAAAGACCCTGATGCTGGGAAAGATTGAGGGCAGGAGGAGAAGGGCACGATAGAGGATGAGATGGTTGGATGGCATCACCGACTCGATGGACATGGGTTTGGGTAGACTCCGGGAGTTGGTGATGGACAGGGAGGCCTGGCATGCTGTGGTTCATGGGCCACAAAGAGTGGGACAGGACTGAGCGACTGAGCTGAGCTGTATCATATTTTAGTTCCCACATATAAGTGATCTCATATGGTATTTTCCCTTACCTTTCTAACTTCATTTCACTTGGAATGATAATCTCTAGGTCTATCCATGTTGCTGCAAATGGCATTATTTCATTCTTTTTTATGGCTGAGTAAATGCATGTAAATATATACACACCACATCTTTATCCATGCAAGTCTCAGTTTTCATCTGTAAAATAGATAAAACAATTGTAAATACCTCAGAGGACTATTGTGTGTGAGAATACAATGAGATGATAAATGAACAAAACGTAGGACAGTGCCTGGCGGCAATTAATGTTTGATAATAGTATGTTATAATTTTTTAAACAATTTAATCATATAAAATTGCTCTGGGTATTTAAGGAGAGGAAGAGAGACCATTTTTAGATGAAAGATAAAGCAAAGTTTCAAGGTGCAAGGATCACTAGAGCTGGGTCATAATGATCTAGAAAGATTTGGGCTTATAGGTATTTCAGGTGGGGAGGGGAGGGCAAGGGAAGCAGCATGCATCTGGACATAAGGATGGAAAAATACAGTTGGTGCCTAGTGAACAGGAAGAAACTAAATTTGGTGGGAAGTTATGTGTGTAAAAGTCATGTAGTGGAAAATATATGAGACTGGAATGAAAGCAAAATAAGGGAGACCTTGGTTAATAAGGCATGGAATTTTGGACTTTCCCTGGGAGACAGTGAGGAATAAAAACATTTAGAGAAGAAAGTGATCATTGGACTGGGTTGTACTCTTAGTCCCACCACTGAAGATATTCATCTTGGGTTCCCACTTTGACATTCTGAACTTGAGTTCTCTTGTTGTAAAATGGGGAATATCTATGTACACACGCACCATAGTGCCGCCGTGAGGATTAAAGAAGGATATTTACATAATTACACCTTTAGCAGTGCTCTGTATAAACCTTGAGTTAACTCTTTTTGAAAAAAAAATCTTGGAATAGTTTAGATTTATGGAAGAGTTACCTTCCCGCCCATTTCTTCATCTTATTTTAATGGCTTATATGCTGATGCTTTATTTATCAAAACTGAGAAGTTAACCTGTGTCACTAATCTGGGTGGTGGTGATGGTGGTGTTCAATTGCTCAGTCGTGTTTGACTCTTTGTGACCCCATGGACTGCAGCTCTCCAGGCCTCCCCGCCCCTCACTATCAGTCTTCTGTACTTTGCCCGAAGTTTACCCGGGTTTGTGTCCGTTGCGTTGGTGAGGCTATCCAAACATCTCATCCTCTGCCACCCTCTTCTTTTGCCTACAGTCTCACAGCAAGAGGGTCTTTCTTTGCATCATGTGGCCAGCTTCAGAGCTTCGGCTTCAGCAGCAGTCCTTCCAATGAATGTGGGTACTGTTAACTAAACAACAGACTACATATTTTACCAGTTTTTTTTTTTCTCTAACGACCTTTCTCTGTTCCCCTATTTGACTCAGATACCACGCTGCATTAAGTCATCATGTGGCCTTAGTCTCCTCTGTTCTTCACCAGCTCCTTGATCTTTCCTTGCCTTTCATGAACACACCTGGACACCTTTAAAGAGTATTCAGGTATTTTTATACTGTCTGGAGCATGAGTTTATCTGACTCTAAATTATGATTAGACTGAAGTTAAGTATTCAAGGGAAGAATGTCAGAGATGATCACATAAAATCATGTATATATGCAGGGCTGGCTACATAATTTTGGGGGCCCAGTTCAAAATGAAAGGTGAAGTTCCTTGTTCAGAAATGTTCAAGGTGCTAAATATAAATGTTTTCTGTTTCATCCTTTTGCAGTATTTTTTTATTTGTTCTTTATTTAATGTCATTCCCCATAAACAAAAAAAAAAACCTTTTAGATTACTGGCATGCATTTTATCACTTATCTTGATATTGTGCAATGACAGTTTTAAGTACAAATATAAGAAAGCATTTCACTTGTATGCAGAATAATCAAAATTACACAATTTGTATTTTGAAGCTTGCACATGCATGACTTTTTGTTCTCACCAACACAGCAGAGATGCTGCAAAACTAACTCAGTGGTTTTGATTTCACTTCTTGGTGTGCATGCATTCTTCCAACACTTTCTCCCTTCTGCTCACTGATGAATAAAAAAGGCCGAAAGGAAAAGGACCACGCTGCTGCATAGTCACTTCAGTCGTGTTCGACCCCCTGCGACCCCATGGACCGTGGCCCGCCAGGCTCCTCTGTCCATGGGATTTTCCAGGCAAGAGGACTGGAGCGGGGTGCCATTGCCTTCTCCGGAGAAGGACCATGAGTGGCCCTATATTTCACGTTCCTTCTGTTATCATTTCTAGCCTAAGTACTTGGCTGAAACAGGGAAGGATCATGAGTAAGAAGGAATATGATAAGGTTCCTTGGTGATTTGTTTCATAAAACACCATTGCTTTTCTTCTCTATTGACAGCAAGTTCTGGTTCCAGGGGGCCGTGTAGCTTCTAAGAGCTGTCGGTCTCCCTGATTACTGAGTCATAGAGGTAAGACACTTACCTTGCACTTGCTGTGAGTCCAGCTCAACTTCACGAGTCATGGGTGCACTAGAATCCTGTGTGCCTGGGGCATCTGGATACTCTCTGTAAACAGGGTGACAAGGAACGGTGGGCATGAGGATTGCCTATGTGTCTCCTGCACACACATATGATCCGTTCCCCATCAGACATAACTTAAAATACAAGTTCAGAGACAAAATCAGTGAAGAATTTCAATACATCAGAAGCAGAGCATTAAAGCAAGCACGGGACCCACCTGAGTGTGGAGCCCTGTGCATCCGTGAAGGTGCACGTCCATGCAGACCGTGCGCATCAGTGACCCCAGCCCAGGCTCTGTGACATCACCATCAGCGTCACTGCTCTGCTTAACCTCATTCAGTTGGTTAAGGGGGCATCTGCCAGCTTTCTCCACTGCCAGGTTAACGGTTTTCCCTTGCCACCCTCTGTTTGTTAGAAGCAGATCATTAAGTCCACCCACACTTAAGAGGGGAATGAAGCTCCATCTCCTGGAAGGGGGAGTCTCAAAACAGTTGTGGACATCTGTTAAAACCACCACAGTACTTAATAAGCATTTTGGGGTAGCCAGTGGTTTCTGATTCTCATATCTCAAGGGCCGATTTTGGACTCTCGTGACCCACATTTGCCTGCAGTTCTGTGATATGAGTGTGGCAGCAAGATTGTAAAAGAGATAAATCTTCCCTGCACTAGGAATGCTGGGATCTTACCAGTAAGAGACCCAGGGTCTTGAGACTGACACAGACGACATGTAAAGTGGCCCTCTACCCAGGAATTGCACTGACTGACTTTCCTTGGACAATCTTGCCTTTCGTAGGCTGTGGGGCTCATGTGGTGGGGGGGGATTTCTATTCATAGCCCCCTCTTCAAGTGAATGACTGGGAGTACGTAATTATCGGCCCATGGAGCACGGAGCTCCAAGCCCCCTCATCACCCTTGGCGTGTGCACCATCTCCGCCTGCCCGCCGTTCCCCTCTTTGGCAGATGCTGTCGGCACAAGACGCTGAGTGCAGGCAAATTATTTCCACTACTTCCTGAAATTAGCATTTCAGTAGTGCATTCATCCAAGGCTCTCAGAACTCTTAATCAACAGGAATATGCCAACCTGAGACTGGGTCACAGAGGGACAGCCTAGAGATCTGGGTAGATCGGTGGCAGCTGCTGCCCTCTCTCTGAAGAGGAGTGTGTAGAGATCATCGTGCTGGGTGACAACAGGAGGGATGAGGCGGTCTTTTAAGGTCTCTTCCAATCTGGGAAGTCTATGAATATCCCTACCAGCTGAGAGTGATTCTCCATGCTTTATTCATCACGAAAATGACGCAAATCCAGAAAAGCAGTTCTTTCAAAGGTAGGTGGCCACTAAACCAGGCATCCAAACACTTAGCACTCTGAAAATACTTGTGGAGGAAAGTCCTTGAATTTTTTTAAAAAAGGGTCATTTCAGGAATAGATGGAAAAAACACAGTGTACTTGGTAGTACCTAGGAATAGACTAATGGGTTTTAAAACCCATGAGCTATGATTGCCTGGAAAAGGTTTTGTAAATCTAAGTTGTATTAATAGAAGCAAAATGTTTTAGATGAGGAAGGATAATTCCTCTCTATTCTCTGGTAACCAGACTTATTTGAGCCATACTGTTCCATTCTTGTTATAACTGGGAGGTTAGGAGAAATTGTGGATTTTCAGGGAAAGTTACTGCAGATAGTGAGGGGGTCTTGGAATCATGCAAATGGTGAAAAAAAAAGCCAAAAGAACCAGGCATGTAAAGCCTGAAAAAACTGAGGACTCATCGACTTATGATGCTTATCACACAAGATGGAATAAAATGTGAAAGAAGTTTCAAGAAGCTAAGAATAAGTTCTAGTGAAGAGTGACAGGGATTTTTGTTTTAGGGGCACATAAGGAAGATCTTTCTGACAACTGCAGCTCTGCAATGATAGAAGAGTGAATCTTGTCACACACTCATCAGAGGTGGCCTGAGATGATAGATGTAAAGGATGCTAAAAAACATTTAAACAGCAGGTGATCTATTACTAAATGGAGAGCCTATTGTGGAGATTCCAGTTTTGTCCATATCAATCTCTAAATTTTAGCCAGTTCCAGTCAAGATCTTATTAAGATCATTTTAAAAATTTTCAAGTAGACAGCAAACTTGAAATAACTTTACAGTAAATATTTGTATATCCAACACCTAGATTTTATCATCGACAGATTTAATGATAGCTTCATTAAGATATAATTCACATGGCATACAGTTAACCTGAGGAAAGTATATAATTCAAAGCTTTTTAATATATTCACAGAATTGTGCAGCCATCACCATGAATGACTTTAGAATATTTCTATCACTCCTTCCAGAAAATATCACGTCTGTCATCAGTCAGTCCCCTGCCCACTCCCACCTCCCGTGTCCTTTCCACCATCCTGTAGCCCTGGGAAGTCAGTAATCTATTTTCTGTCTCTGCAGATCTGCCTATTACGGACATTTTATGTAAATAAAGTCATACAATGCGTGACCTTCTGTGACTAACTTCTCTCACTTAGCCTAATGTCTTTAACGTTCACCCATGTTGCAACATGTTTTGATACTTGATTGCTTTTTATTCCTCCCAAACAGTCCATTCTATGAGTACGACACATTCCATTTATCCATTCATCAGCTGATGGCCATATGGGTTGTTTCCACCTTTTGGCTATTATGAATAATGCTGCTATGAACATTTGTATGTTTTTGTGTGGGCATATGTTTTCATTTCTCTTGGGTACATATCTTCATTGCTGGGTCATATAGTAAGTCCGTGTTTAACCTTTGAAGAACTACAAGAATATTTCTAAAGTACCATTAACATCTTACTATACTTGTTTTGTATCATATCTATCCATCCATTAGTCTTTTCTTTTTCATTTCTGTTTTTTTGCATCTCAAAGTAATCTGCAGACTTTTGTGCAGTGACTCTAAAAGCTGCAGTACTCATATTAACGGGAGTTGTATGTTTCATTGTATGTGAATTTTACAAGGGGATGTATTTTTATCTCCCTCTGTAAAATTTACATACAGTAAAATGCACAAATCTTGACATAAGCTCTGAGATTTGATAAATGCTCTGAGATTTGATAAATTTGAGTTACCTGTGTAACTCAAACCCCTCTCAAGATACAGAATGTTCCCATTTACTGAAGTTTTCTCATACCCATTCCTAGTCAATGACTGAATTCACCCTCTCCCCAAATGCAATCATTGTTCCAGTTCTTTTCCACTGTAGGTTAGATTTGCCTGTTTTAGAATTTCTTATAAAATAACCCATACAATCTGTACACTTTAAGATTTCTTTCACTAAGTCTACTGTTGTCAGTTATCAATACAATCAGAAAAAAAAAAATTCCAGAAAGCTCCAAAAAGCAAAACTTGAATTTTCTGAGCATTAGCAACTATTTACAAACCATTTATATCGTATTAAATATTACAAGTAATCTAGAAATTATTTAAATGATACAACATAATGTGCGTAGGTTATATGCAAATACTACACCATTTTATATAAGAAACTTAGGCGTCTGCAGGTGTCGATATCCTGGGGATTCCTGGAACCAACCCCCTATGGGTACTGGATGCTGAGGGATGACTGTAGTTTATTCCTTTAATGGCATAATTTTCCACTATCTGGCTATACCTTATTTTGTTTATCCAGTGACCACTTGGCATACTTTTTGTTCAGTTCTAGTTTTTAGCTATTAAAATTAATGCCACTAGGAACATTCATGAACAGATCTTTATGTGGACATAGTCTCTTATTTCTCTCATTTTTGGATTTGCTATATCATAGGTGAGGTGTGTACTTATCTTCACCAGAATCTGTCAGAACTTTTCCCACAGCGGTTGTTCCATGTTGTCTTCCCACCAAGAATGTAAGAGAGGCTGGTGGCTCCACATCCTTGTCTATGTCTGAGGTTACCAGTATATTATGTCCATTTTGGTAGTTTTGTGGTTTTAGTTTGCATTTTCATGATGACTAATAATGTTTAGTACTTTATCATTTGTTCATTGGTCATTTGTATATTTTTTTGTGAAGTGTATGCAGATATTTCAGGCTTCCTGAGTGGCATTAGTGGTAAAGAACCCGCCTACCAATGCAGGAGACATAAGAGATGTGGTTTTGATCCCTGGGTCAGGAAGATCCCCTGGAGGAGGGCCTGGCAACCTACTCCAGTACTCTTGCCTAGAGAATCCCATGGACAGAGGAGCCTGGCAGGCTACAGTCCACGGGGTCACAAAGAGTTAGACATGACTGAAATGACTTAACATGCATGTACACAAATATTTCAGCTATTTTTTATTGAATTGTTTGCCTTTTCATTATCCAGATTATAGGAGTTATTTGCATACCCTGGATAATAGTCCTTTATTGTGTCTTTATGAATAGTTTCTCATAGTCTCAGTTCAGTTCAGTTCAGTCACTCAGTCGTGTCTGACTCTTTGTGACCCCATGAATCGCAGCACGCCAGGCCTCCCTGTCCATCACCAACTCCCGGAGTTTACTCAAACTTATGTCCATAGAGTCGGTGATGCCATCCAGTCATCGAATCCTCTGTTGTCCCCTTCTCCTCCTGCCCCCAGTCCCTCCCAGCATCAGGGTCTTTTTCAATGAGTCAGCTTTTCGCATCAGGTGGCCAAAGTATTGGAGTTTCAGCCTCAGCATCAGTCCTTCCAATGAACACCCAGGACTGATCTCCTTTAGGATGGACTGGTTGGATCTCCTTGGAGTCCAAGGGACTCTCAAGAGTCTTCTCCAACACCACAGTTCAGAAGCATCAAGTCTTCGGCGCTCAGCTTTCTTCACAGTCCAATTCTCACATCCATACATGACCACTGGAAAAACCACAGCCTTGACTAGACAGACCTTTGTTGGCAAAGTTATGTCTCTGCTTTTTAATATATTGGTTGGTCATAACTTTCCTTCCAGGGAATAAGCGTCTTTTAATTTCATGGCTGCAATCACCATCTGCAGTGATTTTGGAGCCCAAAAACTATGGCTTACCTATTTATTTTCTAAATGGTATCTTTTGAAGAGAAGAATTTTTAAATTTTGAGAAGATCTTATTTATTACACTTTTTTCTTTTATGGTTATGCTTTCTATAACCTTCTTAAGAATAGTTTGCTTATCCCTGATCATGAAGATCATCTCTTATATCTACTTCCAAAAGTTTATGCTCTCAGTTTTTATGTTTAGGTCAATGATCGATCTTAAGTTTTGTGTAAGGATTGAGATTCGGAGTTTTTTTTGTTTTTGTTTTTAATGTGAATATCCAGGTACTTCAGCACAATTTGTGGACAACATTTTACTTTTAACATTTGATTCCTCTGATGCTTTTGTTAAAAAAAAACAAACAGATGACTATGTAAGTGTGGGTCTATTTCTGGACTTTCTATTTATTTTTGACCTATTTGTTAGTTCCAATATAGGTACCACCGAGTTTGATAATTTAGGTTTATTGTATTTTTTCTCAGCGGTATTTTTTTTTTAATGTTTCATAATAGAGGTCTTGCACATGTGTTGGTAATGTTTTCTTAATATTTTATATTCTGATGCTATTGTGAGGGGAATTGTTTTTAAATTTTATTTTCTAATTATAAGCTTACATTTATAAAAATACAGTTGATTTTTAAAATGAAACCCTGTATTCTACAGCCTTGCTAAATTTACCTCATCCCTCTTGTGTATCTTTGTAGCTTCTTTATCCTTTTCTTTGTAAATAAGCATGTCATTTTAAATGGTTTTGTTTCTTCCTTTTTGATTTTTATGGTTTTTATATCTTTTTTTATTATTGCAAATGGTTAGAGTTTTCAGTAATGTTGAAGAGAGCTGGTAAGAGTGGGACTCCTTGACCAGTTTCTGACCTTAGGGTTCAATATGACACAGTTAAGGATGACATTATCTGTAAGTTTTATAGTCATCTTTTATTAGATTGAAGAAATTTCCTCATTCTTTGTGAAACTTTATCATAAATTGCTACAGGAGTCAGTAAAAATGCCTTTTCTGTGTCTATTGAAGTGAATTTATGGTTTTTCCCTCTTTTTCTATTAATATGGTGATTCTTTTTTAAAAATTGAGAGACCTCATATGCTACAAAACTAGCCATTTTTAAAGTGAACAATTCACTAAATATAAAACCAACCTTGCATTCCTGGTATAAGCCCTTCATGCTCATGATAAATTATCCTTTTTAGATATTGTATTTGATTTACTAATACTTCATTAAGGATTTTTGTGTCTATGATCATGTAGGAAATTTGTCTTTAATTTTTTTTTTGGTAATGTCTTTGATTTTTGATGCAAGGATTATGCTAATCTCATACAGTATATGGGGATGTAGTCACTGCTGCTCTATGATTTGAAAAGCTTGGCATAATATTGATACTATTTCTTTCTTAAATATTTGGTATAATTCACTAAAGAAACACTTCTGAGCCAAAGATTTCTTTATGATAAGTTCTTAGATAAAATATTTAATCTTGATAGTGGGCTATCCATATTTCTGTTTGCAATTCCCATTCTGTTCATAATTAAGGAACTGAAATTTGAAGCATAGTTGAGTTATTGTTTTTCATTAAGTTGAGCAGGTCTTTATATATTACATCAGTATCTGCTGGGCAGATGATACTGTCAAAAATAGTGTAAACTGGTCTTCTCTTAATCCTTACAGCAAATGCTGATATATAGTCAGTGGTTGTTGTCAGTTTCTTATACCTGGAGGGTAGGCAGGAAGGTAGCCTTTATCTCATTTAGAAGAAACCCAGAAGAGATAATCACTGTCTTTTGCTCCAATACACAATGAAGATGGCTGCGTTAGTTTTCTGTTGCTGTGTGTGTGGGGGGGTTGTTAGTCGCTCAGTCATGTCCAACTCTTTATGACCCCGTGGACTGTAGCCCTCCAGGCTCCTCCGTCCATGGGATTCTCCAGGCAAGAATACTGGAGTGGGTTGCCATTCCCTTCTCCAGGGGATCTTCCCACCCAGGGGCCGAACCGGTATCCCCTGCGTCTCCTGCATTGACAGGCAGATTCTTTACCATCTGAGCCACCTGTGACAAATTATCCCAGACCTGGTGGCTTAGACACAGATTTGTTGTCTTACAGTTCTGTAGGTTAGAAGTCTGACGCAGGTCTCACCTGGCTAAAATCAAGACCTTGACTGGGCTGTACTCCTCAGAGGCTCCAGGGGAGAACCCATGTCCTTGCCCATCCCTCGTCACATGGCCCCTTTCCCATCTTCAAAACCAGCAGCACTGAATTTCTTTGATCATTATTCTGTGTACATAGCTCCATCTGATCACACCTTTAAGGACTCATGATTAGATTCAGCCCACCCATCAGATACTGCAGGATAATCTCCACGTCTCAAGTCCTTAACTGTAATCACATCTGCAGTCTCCCTTGTGTCACGTAAGGAAACGTATTCACAGGTTCCAAGAACTGAGACATGGACATCTTTAGGGGACCGTCATTATGCCTATCTCCAGGGAGCCTCCTGCTGGTTTAGTAGGACTTTTACTCTGTTTGGATGGTATGTCCTGCAAAATTGTTTCTTCGTGCAGGCTTTAAGGATCACCAGACTTGCCTTTTTAGTGAGGAGAACACTGTCTGTTTCCTTGTTGCTGTGCCTAGCCATCCTCATGGAACTAAGTTTGTATTCTTTACTAATGTCAAAGGGAGTTAATGTTATTAATTAAGGTCTCAGGTAAATTAATATTCTTTTTCTGTGCCTGTTGATGTCTGTTCATCATAATAGTCCTTGCGATCACCATGCAACCCACTCAGCCAAAAAAAGAAAAGAAAAGTTAAAAATTGATGATATTCTGTGTTGGCAAATATTTGGAGAAATTGTATTTCTATATAGTGTTGGTGAGTTTGTAAACTGGGTCTGGCTTTATTTGAAGAACAGTATGGCAGCCATCTTCTCAGAATTTAAAAAATGTGAATTATTCTTCAACCCAGCTATTACTTAGGTGTCTGTTCTACAGAAACTATTCTCACAGTGCACAAAGGCAGGTACAAAGATGGTTCCCTCAGCATTTGACTTGGGAAGGCATATCTGGAAGAGTTGCAGTGATCATTAAAGGAGCAAATGTTAAATATATTCTGGTAGATTCACACTTGGGAAAATGACAGATTTTTTAAAGGATGAAATAGATCTACATAGACCAAAACGAAAAGATCAAGATATGGCAAAGTAAAACAGCAAGATACAATATAAAAGAGTATGATCATATCTGTGAGTAGTACATGTGTATATAAAAGTCGTGAAAAGATCTGGAAAGATATAGGCACAGCTTTGACAATGATTCCATTGTGAGGGGAAATGAATACGGAATTGGAGGTGCAGGTTTTGAAAGCAGTCTTTCATTTTTACTTATGATTTTAAAACTGTGTTATGAAATGCATTTTTAAATGACAGAACTGTTAAATAACTGAATAAACAAGTGCTCGGGCCTGGTGCACCAGGAAGACCCAGAGGGATCGGGTGGAGAGGGAGGTGGGAGGGGGGATCGGGATGGGGAATACATGTAAATCCATGGCTGATTCATGTCAATGTATGACGAAAACCACTACAATACTGTAAAGTAATTAGCCTCCAACTAATAAAAATAAATTAAAAAAAAAAGAAGAGAAACAATTCCGTCTTTATTTTCAAGGTTTGATGGCTCTATGGATTCCATGTTTTCTCCCTAAATCCTAGAATCATGAAAAGATTGACTCCAGTGGATCTTATTCCAGGGGTAAGCACTGTTGTCCACATTTTCCAGACTAAGCTTTATGACTTGACTTTCCCAAGGTCAGATGCAGGGAAGCAGGTCTCGGGGAGCAGCCCTCGGTCAGTGGGCCCTTGAAGAATGAGACAGATAAATGGAGAACACACCTCTCGGCTTTGTTGTGTGTCTCAACATACTGTGTGGTTGCTTTGAAGTCTGATACCCCTTGAGGCAGGTGGGGATGGAAAGGTGAAATGCAGCAGGGTGGAACAAGCAGGCAGAGGCTGGGACAGAACTCGCGACCTCCTCGGGGGTGAGAAGCACAGGAGAGGAAGTGCAGGAGAAGGTGATCTAAAGAGAGGAAGGAAGTGCCTTGCAGCAGAGCCGGCTGGGGGAGACTCAGTGTCAGGCCTGCGCCACAAGCCTTAACACGGGCTCCCTGCAAGCACGGCTGGGGGAGTCCTTGGCGAGCGAGAGCTGGAGAGAGGGACAGTGCGAGGGCTAGGTGGCGGCACGCGGGTCACAGAACGGAGGTCCAGGCGGACAATTCCCATCTCCGAGTTAAGAGGAAGGGAGAAGGAGCTGGCACTGACGTGTTGGATGTCCTGGAGAGGACTGAATACCTCTGTAGGGTAGACTGTATGCTTTCGGAGGGTGTGGAGGTCTTAACTGTTTTTTGCCCCTCTGGCAATAGCATCGGAGAAGGCAATGCACCCCACTCCAGTACTCTTGCCTGGCAAATCCCATGGATGGAGGAGCCTTGTAGGCTGCAGTCCATGGGGTCATGAAGAGACTGAGCGACTTCACTTTCACTTTCACTTTCATGCATTGGAGAAGGAAATGGCAACCCACTCCAGTGTTCTTGCCTGGAGAATCCCAGGGACGGGGGAGCCTGGTGGGCTGCCGTCTATGGGGTCACACAGAGTCGGACACGACTGAAGCGCCTTAGCGGAAGCAGCAGCAGCAGCAATAGCATGCCACACCACATGGCCTGTGGTACAGGTCAGGTCAGCTCGGTCATTCAGTCGTGTCCAACTCTTTGTAAGCCCGTGGCCTGCAGCACGCCAGGTTTCCCGGTCCATCACCAGCTTGCTCAAACTCACATCCATCGAGTTGGTGATGCCATCCAACCATCTCATCCTCTGTCGTCCTTAAAGAAACTCCTATGAATGAATGAATTTGTCCCATAGACTTTGGGACAAAACATCTCCACATGTTTCAAAACATCAGAATTCCAGCTCCCTCACTAATAGGTTATAAATCTTGGGTAATTTACGTGATATGTCTTGGCCTCATCTCTCTTGGTTTTTTTTTTTTCCCTAATGTAGCAATACATACGATTCAACTCATAGGGAAATTGTGAAAATATAGATGGCAGAGCATACATAGGGTGTCTGGTTCACAATGAGTAAGACTCCAGGTGTTATTTTCCTGCTTTACTGGTTAGAATCTCAAGTCAAGGATCTAAATATAATCAAAAGACATAGTTATCAAAGTTAATGGGTCAAGCAAGGGCTTGGGTGCATAAAAAGCACCAAGGCAGAGGTGAAGGAAAAAGCAAGAGGGGAGCTGAGTTGCCTCTGGGGCTCCTGAGTGTTAATTAAGGACTCTGGTAAATTCCCCTTGCCTCACCCCCAGTCAGGCCTGCTGCAGAGACTGGAGCAGCTTTGGAAGCAGGCAGGTCTCGGGTTCCACCCTCCAGAGCTGTCTGCCCCTCAGAGCCGGGGCCCCAGGCGAGGCAGGGGCAGGCCGAGTGCCCAAGGATGCGGTGGGGCTCAGAGCAGAGAGCGGCTCAGAAGCTGGCAGCTGATTTACAGCCCTTAAATGGCTCTCCCCTCCTGCAAAACTCTTAATTTAATAGACAAACATCTTGGGATAAAGGCTCGCTAGAGACAGGACTGATGGGCTAAATGCTGGAAGATTAAAGACCTGCAGAGGGGAGTACATAACTCTATTATGAAAATGGGAAAGAGCTCCCATCCCTCCCCTCAAATGGCAAACCTGAGACTCACCACCAACAGAGGAGGTGGGATAGTGGAGGTTTCAAGGAAATAGATTCAAAATCATGACAGTTGAAAGGGACCTTGGTCTCTGCATTGTCCAGCATCTTTTGATCTGAACGTTTTGCTTGTGAGGAAATGGAGTCACCAGGAGGTCAGGTGTCTCTGCAAGGTGGGCTTTGATGAAGTCAGTGGTAAGACTTGGTGCCTAGGCTCCCATTGCGTCGCTTGTTCCCCAGGAGACAATGAACTGCTGGTTCAGTCTGGCACACAGCTATCCCCTCGGTAACTCGTCAAGTGCCAGACACATCCTGCTTAGTCACTCAGTCGTGTCCGACTCCTTGTGACCCCGTGAACACTAGCCCACCAGGCTCCTCTGTCCGTGGGATTCTCCAGGCAAGAATACTGGAGTGGGTTGCCATTTCCTTCTCCAAGACACAGAGTAGACCCTCCATAAATACTTGATGGAGAAATAGAGTATCTGTGGAACTTTCAGGAACATCTCCCTGGACACCTATCACGGACCTTCCAGCACAGTGCCGAGCTTAGCGTCTTGGGAGTTGACTCTTTTGGTCCAATCTGTAATTTGGGTCTTGATTTGTTAATACTTCATCCTTGTATTTAACTATACATTAACAGCCTCAGTGTTTCAGAACGTGTCAGAGTGTAGGAGGAAACCTCTTTAAGTTCACATACAGATGGTTGTGTACACTGGTTGCAGTGATACGCAAGTTCAAGTCCTATGCCTACTCTTTTTAATTAAATAGATTGTGTTTAGTATTATCTTTTAGAAGATGTAAATACCTTCAGCCCTGGAATTAAAAGATGCTTACTCCTTGGAAGGAAAGTTATGACTAACCTAGACAGCATGTTAAAAAGCAGAGACATCACTTTGTCAATAAAGGTCTGTCTACTCAAGGCTATGGTTTTTCCAGTGGCCATGTATGGATGTGAGAGTTGGACTATAGAGAAAGCTGAGCACAGAACAATTGATGCTTTTGAACTGTGGTGTTGGAGAAGACTCTTGAGAGTCCCTTGGACTCCAAGGAGATCTAATCAGTCCATCCTAAAGGGGATCAGTCCTGGGTGTTCATTGGAAGGACTGATGTTGAAGCTGAAACTCCAATACTTTGGCCACCTGATGTGAAGAGCTGACTCATTGGAAAAGACCCTGATGCTGGGAAAGATTGAGGGCAGAAAGGGACGACAGAGGATGAGATGGTTGTATGGAATCACTGACTCAATGGACATGGATTTGGGTAAACTCCAGGAGTTGGTGATGGACAGGGAGGCCTGGTGTGCTGTAGTTCATGGGGTTGCAAAGAGTCGGACACGACTGAGCAACTGAACTGAACTGAACTGAAATACTTTCAAACTAGCTGTTTCCATTTTAGGAATTCAGCCTTGGAAACACTCTTAAAACTCTGCAAATCTTTTTTTTTTTTTTTTTTTAATTGAGCTATAGTTTATTTGGGATTCTCAGGTGGCACAGTGCTAGGAAATCCACCTGCCCGTGCAGGATGCTAGCAATGCAGGTTCAATCCCTGGGTTGGGAAGATCTCCTAGAGTAGGACATAGTAACCCACTCCAGTATTCTTGCCTGGAAAATTC
The DNA here is from genome assembly GCF_019320065.1 of Cervus canadensis. Classification (NCBI taxonomy): domain Eukaryota; kingdom Metazoa; phylum Chordata; class Mammalia; order Artiodactyla; family Cervidae; genus Cervus; species Cervus canadensis. The sequence goes on along the minus strand of NC_057415.1, from coordinate 40,566,363 downwards.
CATGGACAGAAGAGCCTGGTGGGCTACAGGCAATGGGGTCGCAAAGTGTCAGACATGACAGAGGACACACACAGAATTTACAAGGTTGTGTTAGTTTCAAATGTACAGCAAAGTGTCCAGTTTTATTCCTTTTCCAATTATTTCCCATCATAGGTTATTACACGATATAGAATATAGTTCCCTGTGCTATACGGCAGGTCATATATAGTAGTGTGCATGTATTAATGCCAAACTCCTAACTTATCTCCCCCCTGACACTATGCCCTTTGGTAAGCGCAAGTTTGTTTGCTATGTCTGTGAGTATATTTTTGTTTTGTAAATAAGTTCATTTGTATCATTTGTTAGATTCCACATATAAATGATACCGTATGATATTTGTCTTTCTCTGTCTGACTTATTTCACTTAATATGATAACCTCTGGATCCATCCATGTCACTGCAGATGACATTATTACATTCTTTCTTATGGCTGAGTAATATTCCCTTGTGTATATGTACCACATCTTCTTTATCCATTCATCTGCTGAGGGACATCTCGGTTGCTTCCGTGTCTTGGCTGCTGTAAGTAGTGCTGCAGTGAACACTGGGGTGCATGTATCTTTTAGGATTAGAGATTTCTCTAGATGTATGCCCAGGAGTGGGATTGCAGGATCATATGTTAGCTCTATATTTGATTGTTTAAGGAAACTCCATACTGTTCTCCATAGAGGCTATACCAATTTACAGTCCTACCAACAGTGTAGTAAGGTTCTTTTTTTCCTCACGCTCTCTAGCATTTATTTGTAGACTTTTTAGTGATGGTAATTCTGAGTGGGGTGAGGTGATACCTTACTGTGGTTTTGACTTTGATTTCTCTAATCATTAGTGACATCAAGCATCTTTTCATGCACACACTGCCCGTGCCCTGTGTCTGCTTTTGACTGTGTGCACAGCTTAGAGCAATTTATGTCACAAAAGAAGGTCCAGTTTTCTGCTTTATGTAGTGGTCATGATCATAGTATCAACTTCAGCGGGTTGTTGGGAGACTTTCTGAGACACAGTGTAATGCCTTGGCCACAGTGGGTGTTCAGTGGGAGTTAACTAATATTATGATGTATGGATGTGGAGAGGAGGCTTTATTTTTGTCTATTATTCCCTCACGTTCTTCAAACATCCTCAGAAGCTATCTGTTTGGAGCTGATTCAGGGAAAAAATACCTTATATACCTCCTCATTTTTTGATGGTTGGTCTCATTTTGAATCCTACACAACTTTTGAATACTTCCGGGCTTTTGACTTCAACTGAGAACTTAATTTATCTTTACAACTTTGTGTTTCCTCTTATCAGCCTCAGTGTGGAGGACCCTCTTATTTTTTTCTGTGTATTTTCTTTAATTTTTTTTTTTTCAAAATAACTTTTGGCAGACCTCTCGCTCGGTTTTGTTTACCTGGTAGGTGATGGGTAGTTATTGAGCCCCTATTATGTGCTGGCTGTGGCATCCCTTACACGCTTTCCTTATCTCTGTACCCTGCAGAAAACAACCCAGTCATATTCATTCTTACTCTCAATTTGCCACATGTTAACTAGCAGCAGGAGTACATGAAAGATTTATTGATTAAAACTTTACAGGACATGAAGTTGGGAGGGAAAGTCAATACACTGAATGATAATCAGCGTTCTTGGCAAGTGGGAACACTAGGTCAGCTCTTAAAAAAAAACACAGTTTGAATATGGATGAATATCATTAAGTGGTCACTTGAGTTCAAAACCCCAACTCTATAAAGAATGAAGATACGGTTTAGTAGAAAGATAGGCTAAAGTTTGAAGTTCTCTTTCTATTTGAGGGTGTCATGAATCAAGTGAGCTTTGATTGAAACCTAAAATCTAATGCTATTGAAGACTGAACTAAGGCTAGTTTCATGCTCGATAAAGGAAGGTGATACTCTGCTGTATTTAATCTTGGCCCAACCAAACCTGCAGTCGTGATGAGCTCAGTCTCAAGACAGGCTCAGTGGTGACAAACCAGAGTGTGGCTGGAAGAAGGAGAGGAAGAAAAAGTCAGATACGCAGAATACCTAGATTAGCTGCAGATTGTTAGCCTTGAGAAGGGAAATGTAGGGGAAGGTAAGTTGGTAGCTGTCTAGAAACATCTGAACCCTTGTGCAAGAAGATGCTGAATGTTAGAATAGCACAGTAGATGGAATTGCAGGAAGACACAAATTAGCTCAACGTGAAGAATATATATATATTTTTAATTAAAGCTTCCTGCTTAAGAAATTGGCTGTCTTGTAGTTTTACCAGACTTAACCAGTCACATACAGGGTAATCATCATGACCATCAGGTGTAACGGAGCATGCTGAATGTCACAGAGGGTGTTGAAACAGCATTGTGTAAAGTGAAGGACCGTATCATAGGTGTTTTATATGTGCGATAAATATTTATGGAACGAAGATTTAACAGCTAGATATATTGCTTCTTTGAATATCTGATATTATTAATTTTTAAAAGCAGAGTTTCACTAGCATGGAGAGATGGATTTTGAGAGGGTTGGTTAAAACTGGAAGGGGGTGGATAAAGGAAAGTAGTTGCTCATCAAAGTTGAGGATGTGAGACACACCATGAATTTTGAAAGAAAAATGCTGATTATATACTCACAAAGAACATCTCAGAGTTTATAAAATATTTAGCCCCATGATTTGTGATCTAAACCTCACCAACAAAAGAGATATATAATGGTATTATTGCTTTTACTGTCGCCATAAGACTTGGACAGGTCATTGAATTAACTAAGGTATAGAATTCAGTTTCTTAGACCAGGTTTTCAAAATTTCAGATTTTAAGTTTTTGTTTCTTAACTGTATCCCACTCCTATGGGACTGAAAAAGGAATAGACATAGGAAAATAAAGAGGTTATTTTTTTTTTAATGCGGTGTAAGCTGGAAATGTAAGATATTTCAATATCTGGTTTAAACTTTAAAAAATAACAGAGATGAGAGAGTATCAGTCCAAGCAAATAAAGCTAAGAAACCATGAGGGTGAAAAATGAAAGTCTTTGTAAAGAAAGACATTCAGAAGGCAGCTGCACAGACCAGGAAGCGACGCCTGGATACAGGCTGAATTCTGGTGTGTTTGTTCCTTCCTGGACGTGGCGTGGCCAGGTGCCCAGAGAGGTTGGAAGGAAGGGGAGGAAGAAAATGATGTTTCCTTTAAGAGCCAGGTAGTATTGCTTTGCTGTGCTGAATAGGTAGTTTTGAAAATTACACACTAAGGTGGCAGGTAATTTTTTATTATTATTATTTTTTTATATAAATTGTGAGTCCTGAGTTGAAATTGAGCAGGGAAAAGACAAGGTATTTGAAATGATTAGGAAGGAGTAATATGGGCTTTCCTGCATGTGGCCAGTGTGATATTAATCACCCACTGTTACCTGGAAGAGGCAATGTCCATTCTGCCTTGAGGAGCCAAAGGCGACCTTGACCAAGAGCCTGCCTGGAGATGGTTTATGCCTGAATCCCCACCCTGCTCCCTTAGCACCTTCTGACCTCATTATTGTAACACACATCACAATGTGTCATGATTACACCCTCTTTGCCTGCCTGCTCTGCCCCACTGGAAGAACCAGCAGTGAGTCTCTGTAGGTTCTGGAGATGTAACAATGGCAAGTACCAATGCCAGGCTGGAGGCTTGGTGCCTGAAAAACTGAGTTGTGAAAAATGAACCCCTCATATGATAGGTGGAAACAGAAGCTCAGAGAAGAGGACTGAGGACCAGAGGGAAATCAGGGGAAAATACTTACTAGGTACAGTCTTTCATTATATACATGTTCTACCGGGAGCAACATGGACCTTACCCCTTAGAGGTTACCCTCGAGTGGGGAAGACAGGCGGTAAGTCATTAAAGCAGGTAATCCCAAACGCACAGTATGCCGCAGGGAGAGTCAGGGCAGTGTGGGACGGTTGCGTAGGGACCTGGAGGCTCAGCTGATCGTTCCAGATGCCACACAGCCTGTTAGTGGCCAAGCCCAGGGTGGTTTCCAAACCTACATGTCATTTCTTCCTTATATGTTTTCTAATAATTTTGTAAAATTTCTATTTGCCCTAACCAAGGGGTTCTTTAGAATTCCGTGGCCCATAGATCTGAAAACTTGATGAAGGCTATGAATCATCTTTTAAAAATGTATATCTAGACCTAGCATATAAATTTGGAAGTAATTTGGGGCTTATATTCCATAGACTCTCAGGTTCTGATTTCCTGTTTTGAGCTCTTTCTGAGGTGAAGTCTAGCTCTCCTTTCGGCTCATTCCCAACCTATATCTCCAGCTCTGCTATCTCCCTTGCAGTCCAGATGCCCTGCCTCGCAGCTGTCTACTGGGCACCTCCCTAGTCATTCCACTAGGCTGCACTACGTCTAGGATGTAGAAGAAGATACACTTGGTAAATAGTTCATATGTGTTGGGGTTGGAGGAGCAGTGGCATTAGGAGGCTAGGAGAAAAGATTTGTGTTGATTACAAACCTCAGGGAGCAGGCGGAGGTGGCTAACAGGCAGTCATAAAATGTGCCTGGTGCTCAAAAAAGGCTAAGGAAGAGATGTCAAGCTAAGAGATGTTAAACTTAGGAATGATAGTTTCAGCCCCGAGTTTGTGGGATATTGCCACAGAAGAGAGTGTAGAATGGGGAGAAAAATAGAAGGAAGAAATATAAAAGAAAAAAAAAGGGGGGGAGGGAGGGGAGGGGGAAATGTGGAAAGTAAATGGAAGGGAAAGGGCGAGCCAAAGAGGATTCTGAGTAATATCAGCATCCTAGGAAGAAATCATTTCAAGGAAGAAACTTCGTAAGAAAAGATACACACTACTACATATAAAATAGATAACTAATAAGGACCTACCGAATAGCACAGGGAAGTTTTCTCAATACTCTGAAATGACCTAAGTGGGAAAATAATCTAAAGAGTGTGTATATGCGTATGTATAACTGATTCACTTTGCTGGACACTTGAAACTGACATAACTTTTTAAAAATCAACTATACTCAAGTAAAAATAAAAATTAAAAAGAGACAAGAAGAGATAGAGACATTACGTAAGAAAAGAAGTTAAAATAGTTCTTTGGAGTATGTTGGCACCCTTGGCAAGTGAACTGTGAGTGAACTTTTGGGAGAGGAGATCTAATTTCACTGGGCTGGGAATTCATGGAAAACAGGAGATGTAGGAAGAGACAGGTAGAGAACCTCTTCAGAAGGCTCATCTTTGAAGGACTGAAGAAGGGTGGGGTGAAAGAAGGAAAACTTGTCGTCCAGATGGAACTGCTATGGAAGAGATAGGATTATTTTAAAGAGGAGAGTTAGGGGACTCAGAAATGGAGGGCCCAGCTCCTGGAATAAAGTCTTAGAGGTGAAGCAGAAGGGAAAGCCTTAGGTAATAAAAGATCTTGAAGTAGGAGAGAGGGAAGGGAGAAAGCATAAATGCACTTAAGCCTGGAGGTAGGACGGGGGCTCCCTGCACTGAGAGGCTGTAACTGTGATCTTCCTGCTGTGTGAATGGCAGGAGGCCATTCCTTCCTCTCTTTTCCCCAAAGTTCCCTTTGTTTCAGCCTGAAGTCACAAGGCTGGTTTAGAATGGCCCTGCCGTCTGTCTCAGTCTCTGACTCACCGGGAACTCAACCTTTTTAGAATACAACCTTTAAAGAAAGTTTAAACATTAGACATCAAAAACAAAGGAAAAAAAATGTTTTCCCTAATGCTATTTGCAAATGTCATTTTAGAGCTGAGGAATCTGGTTGAAAAACTGAATCCTGTTTCACTTTCTCTGGCTCATTCTAAAGTGGAAAAAGAGAATATGCCAACTTCTGGAACCTTCCTTCAGCCCCTGATGTGGCTGAAAGAGCCACGATTTCTGGGTCCTGTGTTTGCTGGCGCTTCCTTCCGCTGGGTCTCTGTCTCCTCATTTGAGCAAAGTGAGACTGGGCATGACAGTCTCCATGGTTTCTTTCAGCCCAGAGAAGGATTCTAAGACTTGAAATCACGCAAATTACTTGGTACCTGGATTTTCCATTAAGTGGTGCATTTAGCTATGAATCATATTTCATGAAATGGAGAAAGGAGAGAAAATGAAGGTATAGAACCCCAAACAAGAAAAGAAAAAGAAAAAAAAGAAGTAGAAGCGGATGTGGTATCCTGATCGCATCTTTTCCAGGAAAGTTCAGCCCTTTTTCAAAAACCCTCGACACAGAGATATCCTGCCACGTGCCCACTCACAGGGGCAGATCAAAGAGAGTCTTACAGCTGGTCCTTCAGCTTGACCTGAGAGATAAAGAAAGCTGAAGGCAGAAGGGGCGACTACACAAGGCAGCAGGGAGTGATATTAGGACAGAATGAAGCTGGAAAACACCTAAGGAACCCTGCAGACAATTTTTACATGCTAGGGGACTTGAGGTGGGGACTCAGGATTTCACAGCCCATTCACAGGCTTGTCTTTCACAGTACATCCTGTCCCTGCAGTTGGAGTCATGACAAACGGAATGGCTTTGCGCTACATAAACTCTTTAAATTTCCATTCTGTTCATTATTCAAATTGGAATGAGATATATTTACCTTGCAGGATAATTTTAAAACCATATGGTATGTGAGAAGTTTGCTCTCGTTGGAGCCTAATGGGTGTGGGTTCGAATTCTATGGCATTTCGCTAATCCATTCATCGTGATGGTTTTGTTTCTTCCCTGTTTTCTTTTCCTCTCATCTCCATCTCCTCTCGCCAGCTTTGCACTCTTTGCTAAGACTTTGCTACCTATTTCAAGAGATGATCAATGCGAATTCCCACGTACCTCACTGCCACTACCAGCCTGCTGGGGTTTGTGCCTGTATGATTTGCTTCCCTTCTTGGTAACTCAGCAGGTAAAGAATCCGCCTGCAATGCAGGAGACCTGGGTTCCATCCTTGGGTTGGGAAGATCTCCTTGAGGAGGGCATGGCAACCCACTCCAGTACTCTTGCCTGGAGAATCCCCATGGACAGAGGAGCCTGGCGGGCTATAGTTCATGGAGTCCAAGAGTCAGACTTGACCGAGCAACTCACAGCACAGCATTTGTTACAACAGACTTCTGTTGTTGTTCAGTTGCTCAGTCATATCCGAGTCTTTGCGACCCCATGGATTGCAGCATGCCAGGCTTCCCTGTCCTTCCCTATCTCCCGGAGCTTGCTCAAACTCATGTCTGTCAAATTGGTGATGCCATCCAACCATACCATTCTCTGTCGTCCCTGTCTCCTCCTGCCTTCAATCTTTCCCAGCATCAGGGTCTTTCCCAGTGAGTTGGCTCTTTGCATCATGTGGCCAGAGTATTGGAAATTCAGCATCAGTCCTTCCACTAAATATTCTGGGTTGATTTCCTTTAGGATTGACTGGTTTGATCTCCTTGCAGTCCAAGAGACTCTCAAGAGTCTTGTCCAACACCACAGTTCAAAAGCATCAGTTCTTTGGCGCTCAGCTTTCTTTATAGTTCAACTCTCACACCCATACATGACTACTGGAAAAATCATAGCTTTGATTATATGGACCTTTGCCATCAAAGTAGTGTCTCTGCTTTTTAATACGCTATCTAGGTTTTATGGACTTCCATATAGCTCAAATGGTAGAGAATCTTCCTGCAATGCAGGATACCAGGGTTTGATACTGGGTCAGGAAGATCCTCTGGAGAAGGGAGCGGCAATCCACTCCAGTATTCTTGCCTGGAGAATCCCATGGACAGAGAAGTCTGCTGGGCTATAGTCCATGGGGTCACAAAGAGTTGGACACGACTGAGCAACTAACATACACACACATCTAGGTTGGTCATAACTTTTATTCCAAGGAGCAAGTGTCTTTTAATTTCATGGCTGCAGTCATCATCCACAGTGATTTTTGGTGCCCAAGAAAATAAAGTCTGTCACTGTTTCCATTGTTTCTCCATCTATTTGCCACGAAGTGATGGGACCAGAGGCCATGCTTTTCTTTATTGAATGTTGAGTTTTAAGCCAGCTTTTCCACTTTCCTCTTTCACGTTCATCAGGAAGCTCTTTAGTTCCTCTTCACTCTCTACCATAAGGGTGGTGTCATCTGCATATCTGAGGTTATTGATATTTCTCCCAGCAATCTTGATTCCAGCTTGTGCTTCAACCAGCCCGGTATTTCTCATGATGTACTCTGCATATAAGTTAAATAAGCAGGGTGACAGTATACAGCCTTGATGTACTCCTTTCCCATTTTGGAGCCAGTTTGTTGTTCCATGTCTTGTTTTAACTATTGCTTCTTGACCTGCATACAGGTTTCGCAGGAGGCAGATAAGGTGATCTGGTATTTCCATCTCTTTAAGAATTTTCACAGTTTGTTGTGATCCACACAGTCAAAGGCTTTAGCATAGTCAATGAAGCAGTAATAGATTTTTTTCTGGAATTCTAATGCTTTTTCTATGATCCACTGTATCATAGATTGTTCATACTTTTCAGATAATACTAGAGATTTATTGTTCATATCTTAATCTAAGGTTTATCTGTCTACTTCTGCCTCTAGATGCCATCCCTACTTCTCCCCCAACTTCCAGACCAACAATCCCTGCTCAAGGTCACTGCTCTAACAATCTAGAAATCATCCTGGCTTCTCTGAATCATATATTTTTTACCCTCTGGATAATCTTACCAATTAACATGATAAAATGAAGCAGTGTCTCCCATGATTCAAAAAAGTTCCCTAGACCTCAGGCCCAGCCACCTGTCCCCATTTATGGTGCAGGACAGCTTTATGCGTCCAGTTCTTCAGACTAGAACTGTGGGCTCATCCTTGACTCCCTTCTTTCTCACACTCCACATCCAGCCCATCAGCAAGTCCCGCTGACTCACCTTCCAGAGCATCTGGCGGGGAACACGGCTCACAGCCTGTGCTGCCAGGCAGCCCCAGCCCCTCCTCGGCTCCCTGTTTTGACCTTTTCTACCTTGTTTTCCTTCCAGTACCCAGTAATTTTTTCAGAATGTGAACCATATTTGTCTTTTCTCTACTCAAAACCTCCCTTTGATTAATAGCTTGTCTTATTCAGAGTCAGAGGTTCCTGCAGAGCCTTGCACTGCCCTGCGGTCTGGACCCCACTGGATCTGATCGGGTGAGATGATCTCCCCTGCTTCACCTGCTGCAATCAGCGTTGTCTTTCTGTGGCTCTTTAACCCCACCAAGTTCATTCTCTCCTTAGGACGCTTGCTTGTGAAGTTCCCTCTGTCTAGAATGCCCTCATTTCAGATGGTTCATGTATTGGTCCCTCACTTAGTCAGTGATGATTTTCAGAGAAGTCAGCCTTAGCCATCCTATAAAAAATACCACATTCTGCAAACATGCCCTGCACACTCTTTACATTCCTCTATATATTTTTCCATGGTACTTACAACCTTTTACATACTCGATTCCTTTAGTTATTGATTCGATTATGATCTTTAGGAGAATGAAAGGATGCTACTCTGTTGTATTCTCAGCCCCTGGAACAGGGCCTGACCTATAGTGGAAGCTTAAAAATTATTAAGTGAATAGATAACAAAGTGGCTTCAGGTAATGTAGTTGAAGTTCCTCCATCTTGGTTTCTTCAACTTCAGGAATGGAGATAGTGTTTCCTACTTTGTAAGATTTGCTAAAAGGAACAAGATCGCGTGTGTGGGGTGCGTGGTGCAGGGCAGGGATACAGTAAACAGCAGGTATTGTTATAAACATTATGCAGATTGGCTGGATGGTGTATGCAAAGTTCCTGACAGGCATTCTGACATGGAGTTGGAGCTCAGTAAGTTGTAGTTCTCAGTACTCAGAACACATTTGCTGATGATTTAAAGCGATTTACTGTTGGCAAGAAGTTGGATGATAGCAGCTGAGGTTTCGGTTCAGATTTTCATTCGGTACTTACAAGGAGCTAGACTTCAGACGATTACTTAACCTCATCTTAGTTTCAGATTCCTCATCTCTAAAATGGCAGTAGTTGTGTCCTAGCATTACTAATATGATTAATAAGCTATTTTGTCTAACAAAGGGAAAATACAGTAGCAGATGGGAGTAAGGTTGCAAATCAGCCGACCTAAACGTGCAGGTTATCCTGGATCATGGGGGCGGGCCCTTAAAAGTGAAAGAGGAAGACAGAAGAATAGATGCAGGAGATGGCAAATTAAGAAGAACTCATCTGATATGGTTGGCTCTGAACACGGTGGAAAGGGCCGCCGGCCAAAAAACATGGGTGGCCCATAATCTCATATTATGATTTATGAGAAATATATATTTGGTTATTTAGATGACCAATATATATTTATCATATATATTTGGTCTTATTGCACAGTTCCTGGCTCATGTCTCCCAAACCTCTTGGAATTTCTGAGCAATACAAGCAACAGGAGCATCTTTTGCTATAATGTTTGGTTTCTTGTCCTCAGTACCTGAAATTGCTTCAGAGACATAAAGGTGAATTGGGTATCTTGTTCCTCATACAAGACCCTTTCTCCCCCAGTGGGGTTTGCATTCATAATGTGACTTTGGGAAGCACCTTAGTAGGGGGAGAGGACTGGTTGCAACGGGTACCAACCTTGAATAGAAAGTTAGAATTTCAGTCCCCTCACCCCATTCTTCAGGGAGGGGAGAGGGGCTGGATTGAGTTCAGTCACTAATGGTCAATGATGTAATCAGTCATGTACTTGTAACGAAGTCTCCATAGCAACCCAAAGGACAGGGTTCAGAGAGTTTCTGGGTTGGTGGATAAGTGGAGGTGCTGGGAGTGTGGCGCCCTCGAGGGGACATGGAAGCTCCATGTGTGTTCTTTCCCCATGTATTTCCCTACACATCTCTTCCCTCTGGTTGTTTCTGGGTTATATCCTTTTATGATAAACTCGTGATCTAATAAATAAATGGGTTTCCTGGGTTCTTTGAGCCTGTCTAGCAAGTTACTGGAACCCAGAGAAGGGCTTATGGGAGCTCTGATACAGCCAGTTGGTCAGAAGCATGGGTGATAACACAGATTTGCAGTTGGCATCCCTGGTTGGAATGGGTCCTTGGAACATGCAGTCTGTAATCAGTTGCCCAGAAGAACAGATGACAACCTGGGCTTGTGACTGGCACCTAAAGTGGAGTGAGGTTGGGGGCAGTCTTGTAGGAGGAGACCTTAAACTGTGAGATCTAATGCTGTCTTCAGGTAAATAGAGTTGAGTTGAACTGTAGGACACCCCGCTGGTGTCCAGAGAATCGCTTGGTGCTCTAGAAACTCCCTCCCACCACACATGTTGGAATCGAGTGCAGAATCTCAAAGGTCTAGTTTCTGTAGAAACTGGAAGGAGGAGGGAAATGGATTCTCCCCCAGAGTCTCTAGGAAAGAATGCAGCCCTGCTGACTCCCTGATGTAAGCTCAGTGAGAACCATTTCAGACTTCTGACCTCTAGAACTGAAAGGTGATAAATCTGTATTGTTGAAGCGACTAAGTTTGTGGTAATTTGCTAAAACAAAATAGGAAATGAGTACAGTTACTATTCAGCTATAAAATAGAGGTGATGAGAAATGAAGGGAGTAGCACTGACTTATAGACACTACCATGTGTAAAATAGATAGCTAATGATAAGCTGCTCTACAGCACAGGAAACTCAACTCCGTCCCCTGTGATGACCTAGAGGCTGTGATGGGCATTGGGTAGGAGGGAGCCTCAAGGAGGAGGAAATATATGTATACTTACAGCTGATTCACTCGGTTGTTTAGCAGAAACTAACAAAGCATTGTAAAGCAATTATACTCCAATTAAAAAAAATAAGTTACACTACACATATATGTAGTATAAGAAAAAAATAAAATAGAGATGGTGAATGGGTTTACCTCTAACATTTGTGGGGCTCAAGGCAAGATTAGAAAATTACATTCTTGACCTATAGCCACCTTTCCTTTTCTTTCCATCCCAGCTCTTTCCTGCATCAAAGAGGCTCCTTATGTGCCTATGTGTAAACCCCAGCCCAAGTCCAGCCCTTCTATGTGAAAGGTACCCGTCAGGTGGCTCTTAGACACGCAGGATGATACCAGCGGCCGGGTCTGCTCTCAGAGGGACCGACCCTTGGGTGAGGCCTCGCAGGTGGACTTGGAGTAGCCCAAGCAGGTCCTTCCAGTCGCTGCGTTTCTGACACAAGGCCTGAAAGTCGGACCGTCAGGTCCAGTTAAGCATGTCCTTGGGCCCCATGTAGTCTTCACCTCCTTTCTGCAAAGGAGAGCCGGGAGGCCCTCTAAACATTGCTCTCAGTAGATTTTTCTGTGATGCCGGAAGTGTTCTCACTCTGAACTGACATGTTGCTAGTGAGCACTTGAAATATGGCCAGTGTAACTGCAGAATTGAATCTAAGTTTCACTTACCTTTAACTAATTCATTCGAATAGCCCTTTGTGGCCAGTGGCTACCCAGGTGGCACTGGCGTTAAAGGACTCACCGGCCGGTGCGGGAGACGTGCGAGCCACAGGTGCGGTCCCTGCGCCCAGCAGACCCCTGGAGAAGGGCAGGGCGGCCCAGTGTCCTTGCCTGGAGAACTGCGTGGACAGAGGAGCCTGGTGGGCCACAGTCCGTAGGGCTGCCAACAGCCAGACACAACTGAAGAGGCTTGGCACGCGTACCGTGCTAAGCAGATCAGCTCTAAAGCGTGGGGTGCAGGACGGGGACTCTTCCTGATCAGGTCTTCAGGCAGTGTTGATGATAAAGTGCGTGAGAAGAAGGGAAAAAAGTAACATTTTGAAAACAAAGAAGTTATTCATCCTCCAAGGAGAAAATCCATAAGTCTTAAAGGAAATTAACTTTTCATTTCAGATCGGTCAGGAATTCTGCTCTTTGGATCTTTGTGTACATTTTGTCCCCTTCTCTGGGTTAACTCCTCCTGGCTCTTTGAGAACTCAGCTCTACCTTTTTCTATCAGTCAGTCTTTGCTGTGTAACAGATCAACTCTAAATTTAGCAGTTTAAAACAACAATATTTTTGGTTTGTTATTCTGCCAGTTGTCAGGTTGGGGTAGGTTTAGCTAGATGGTTCTTCTGGTCTTGGCTGGGATCAGTCCTGTGTCTGGGGTCTGCTCTTGGGCCAGGTTGAGATGACCTCAGCTGGGATAGTCATCCCTGCCCCACATGGAGTCCCATTCTCCAGAAGGACAGCTTGATCACTTAGTGGTCACAGGCTTTGAGGAGAATCAGCAGATGCTCCCAAGGCCTCTTGTGGACGAAACTCAAAGTAATACGCTAAGGAACTTCAGAGTCCCATTATAAAGATGAGATACAGTGGCTGTAAGACTCGTGTGCATTTTTTGTAATCTTGCTTATTTACCTGTTGCTGAGTGTCCTCTGCTCCTTCCCGCAATTCCCAAGCCAGATGGATGTCCCATGGCTGCCTCTACATGCCAAACACTGGATTTTTAATGTTTTTCCTCTTAATTTTTTGCCAAAATGTCACAAATTAGGCACCTTTATGATTATTAGTTCCATCTTAGAGATGTGGAAGGCAAGGACCAGAAACTTGCCTGTTCATGAAGCTACACATGGCAGAAATGGGGTTGGGTCTAGTGCTGCCTGACTCCAAACCACAGTTTCTCCATCTGGGCACTATTGGCATTTTGGAAAACATGATTCTTCACTGTGGAGAGCTGTGCATTGTAGGGTGTTCAGCAGTGCCCCCAACCTTTACCCAGTGGATGCCAGTAACATCCCTTCCAATTGCTCCAGATATTGCCAAGTGTCCCCCAAGGCGGGAAGGGGCTGGTGAAAAACCACTTGTGGCTGAGAACCAGGCTCTAACCAAGCCTCTCACCTCATCTCACAGCACTGTCCCTCCCTGAGTGAGGAAGGTGCATCTTATTTAGAGCCAGCACCCAGTATTTGCTTTTAGCCTGAAAAGGAAAGTAGAACAGAGGCGCAGCTGGGCCCGGGCTGGGAGCCAGGGCCACCTTTCCAGCAGGCTTTGCTCGGAACTCAGTCTTCAGCATTTAGCCTTTCCTCTTTCCTAATGCTTCCAATTCTTCATTTTGAATTCAGCATCCTAGACCAGGTTACAGTCGGTGAGAACCAGCCAGTTCTCCCAGGATGTGAGGTGATGTCCCCAGAGCAGCCTACAGAGATAGCTCCAAGTTGGAATGGCTTTGCTGTTGGTGGCGGAGAGCTAAATATTTCATCTTCATAAAATAAACATAGATCGTCTCATCATGAAATATACATAAAAATGTTTAAACATGTTAATTATTAAACCAATATTGATTCATATTGGATGAGGCATTAAGGGAAAATTAGCTAATGTATTTAATATCTCCTCCACAGTTGACTAGTATCAGAATTCATCATATCTAACCACCAATAAGCATAAAAGTGGCAAGTAATATTTATGATCAGGGGTGAGTGAGTGCTGGGCAGGAAGTGATGGGGACGTAGGAAATATGAGTATCTAAAAGACAGCCTTTCAGTTGTCATAGCCCATCCTTGGAATTTCAGGCATAAATCACTGGATACAGTCAGATCATCAAATTTTGATAAACCTTTCATATTGGGACAGTTATTGAATATCATTTGGACCTGGCTTCCTTCTGAAAAATGAAATGGGATGGCAGATAGAATTTAGAGTCAGAAAGAGAAGGGGAACAGGGCTTAACAACCCTGGGATTGAATTCGGCCTTACTGATTTTTAGAGAGCCTTAGACTCTGTTTACTCATCTGCAAAATGGGGTCATAATAGTATCTACCAGGTGGCCTTTTCCTCTTATCGTTCTGTGGGTTTTAATCTTATATCCCTTACCAGATTTAAAATTCCTAAAGGGAAGAGATTTTTTTCCCTGGTATTTTATACTTGTGTTCTGAAAGTTAGCTAATTTAGTCCCTTAAAAATCTGCTGTGGAATCAGAAAAACATGGATTTGAATTCTGGGTCTTGAGCTAGTTACTGTCTGTGCCTAGGTTTCCTCATGTGTAAAGTAATTTAGTTACACCTGCTATGAATATAAACTGTTATGATGTGTCAAAAGTGGTAAGAACATAGCAAGTAAGAAGTAAATACTTGGTGATTGTTATTACTCCGTTTTCCCAGAACAATGACAAAGAAATAAACAGTTGGCTAATTTTCAATGATATCTCAATGGATTTTTTTTTAAAATCAGTAATTCATGAACATTTAATACAGGAAATAATTTAAATATCAGCCCCTGTAGATAACTGTGGGGTCAGGCAAGCTAGCTTCTAGCACAGACTCTGCCAGGGAAGGGGACAAATATTGGAAAGAAATTCAGCTTGTTGTGCCTGCAGATTCAGTGTCTAGACACTTCCCCATGGGTTCTGGTGCCTGGAAAGGAGAATTTGTCTTTAATGTGAAGACGTGCTTGGAAAGAGCTGCTTAGAGTTCAGCTTCTGCCATCAAATCACTAAACAGGTGACTGTAAAAATGAGATCAAAAGATCTAATGCACAGTGTCATTTTGGAAGTGAAAGGAAAAGGAAAAATTAACCCAGTCACATTTTGCCAGTTTAGATACAACAGTTTAGATACTGGAGTGGGTAGCCTTTCCCCTCTCCAGGGGGTCTTCCCAACCCAGGGATGGAACTCGGGTCCCCTGCATTACAGGTGGATTCTTTACCAGCTAAGCCGTAAGGGAAGCCCCAGAATACTGGAGTGGGTAGCCTATCCCTTCTCCAGGGGGTCTTCCCAACCCAGGAATCAAACCAGGGTCTCCTGCATTGCAGGCCGATTCTTTATCAACTGAGCTGTCAGGGGAGCCCTTAGATAGAGCAGATACCGTATTTTCTCAATTTTGAGATATATTTTATTTTTTTCATTCTTAACTGAAGCATTTCTGAAATCAGCATACGTCTTACAATTGACATATGCATGACTATAATGCTCCTCTCCTTTTCCCAAGGAGATCTTGTTATGTTAGTAGTGTCTTATAATTGGAAATGTCTTCAAATCGAGGGAAAACGGTGTTATCTATCTCATCATAACTAAACAGATCCTCCTAAGAAAGAGTGCTGCTTCACCTGGGATCAACTGTTGTGGGTTCAGGAATCTGCTAAGAGGTGAAATAGAGCCGGAGACACCTTGATGTAGCCTCTTACTGTCCTCCGCAGCGGGGTCCATTGACTTGTCTTGGGTTACTCCTCAGCTCAGAGGTGGGAAAATGGCAGACACATGGATATGTCGCAAACACATTTTCTCTGGATGCATTTTGGCATTGGCTTACTCCTATGTATCAGGACCCATCAAGCTCTGAAGCTGAAAACCTCCAGCAGTGTTTCTTGCCTACCAGATGTTACACAGATGCATTGCAAATTGTTATCAGAGCTCAGAAAAGAGGAAAAGAGGATTGTTGAAGCCACAAAGGCATATGACACAGTAAACAGTGCATTTAATTTCAACTTAATGTGAGAGAGAGTGTGCACTAGATTAAATATCATCTGATCATTAAAAACATATTTATGGAAGTTTAGCGACTTTGTCAGAGATGTGTGACTAATAACATAGAGTTGTGAGGCTTCGAAAACATATTTGTCTTAATCGACTGATGTTTAGTATGGACTATTGACTGTTAAATCAAAATAAAAGTTTTCACTTGAGATTTGTGTTTCATTTGTGACGGATTTGTCTTCATCCAGACACTCATATTGGAGACCCAGTTTGCCCATTAAAAAAGCCCACTCTAACAGAATCATCGAATTTCCATGTCGGGAAAGTTCTTAGAAATCCAATCTCCTTCCAGTTCTTTTTGGTGCAAGTGGTATCATCTGTTTTGAATTGCAGCTTTATTTTCTGAGTAAATGTAGTACTACCACACCGGGGAAAATTTGGAAAAGAAAATGGGAGAACAATGTCAGCTATATTCCCTTTATCCAGACAGCTCCTTCTTCACTTTCTGCACATCTGTGTGTGCTCTGTACACAGTGATAATTGTGGTATACAACGTATGTTATCTTTAATCTTCCTTTTTCATTCTTATTATTTAGTTTTCATGACCACTGTGTTCAGTAACATAACACTATTCTATAGAACAGCTATGCTGAAAAATACTGAACTATTTCCCAATGTTGAGACATTTAAATTGCATCTAATCGATCCAGATTGCCTGAGTATGTACCTTGCTTCTACCCAGTGAACAACAATGAATCACCTAAAATTTCTCTATCTCAGCTTTCTCATCTGTAAAATGGGTATATTATTATTATTTCCTCATAGAGTAGTTTTAAAGATTAAATGGTCAAATACATGTTAAAAGTATTCATAGTAAAGAGATTAATGTTTACATATATTGGTATATCATGATAGTTAGACAAATAGAAAGGAAGTCTCAAACATTTATTTTGCACAAGCATCCGATTTTTTTAAGAAATAAAATTTATATAAAATAAGGATTAGTGAACACACGGTTAAAAAAACAAAAACAGAAAAGCTAAAAAAAAAAAAAAAACAAAAACCACCAAAAACAAAAAAGTAAGCATTTCAAACTGGCACATAATGAGTGCTCCGTAAGTGTTAGCTATTATGTTGATAAGTGAGTCAACTATGAATACACTGATGCATATTCCTTCCCAAAATGTTGAAACATGTCCTTCAGGGGGATTCCCAAGCCATTTTCATAAAAGCTCATGCAGATAGTGATACACACCCTTTTTAAAAATTTCCAAAATCAAATAATCAATTACCTCCTTAGATCACTTCACTTTGGAATGACTTGAATTATTGGGAGTGTCTTTTTCATGTTTACTCTAGATGGGCCCCCACTGAACCCCGTGCAATGATTAGATGCAGTCTTTGTCATAGTGCGGATTATTGTGTGTCAATGCACTGAATCTCAAAGCATGACCCCTGGGACACTAGTGACCCCCAAATCCAAGCCATCAAAGTTGTACTGATTCCGCCCACAAAATGCATCTTAAAACCATGCTCTCCTCTTTTCCTCACCGCCACCCTAAGTCGCCCTCATCACCTCCAGCCCTGGTTATAGCAATAACCTCTTAATTGGCTCTACATCTGCTGTTGGCACATGGTCCCCAGTCTCATCACAAAATTTGTGATGTAAAACCCTTTTATCGCTTCCGGATTCTGAGACTAACATCTGATAGTGGTCTAAAGAGCTTTGCCTGAGTCTTCCCCCATCTCTCTTTCTCCTCATCTCTTTGATCCTTGTCCCTTCTTCACCACAATCCAGCCATGCTGGATCCCTCCTCAGGTATCCCAAGGTCTTGCATGGGTGAGGGGCATTTGTAACCTTGTCCCCGCTGCCTGGAAATCTGTTCTTATCCTTAGCTTGGCCAGCTTCTCCTGTCCTTCAGGCCTCTCCTGAAGTGTGTCTTCCTTAAGGAGGTCTTTTTGGAAACTTCTATATACAATATGCTTATCTGTTTCACTCTATCAGAGTACCTTGCAAAGTACTGTTTAACAGTGTAGTCATATGTTTATTTGTGTGTTTGCACAACCGCTCGCTGAAGTAATGATTTACCAGGTCAAATGCATTTCTAAACTGACCCTGTTAGTCAAACCTGAACATGAGTTCAGACAAACAATGGTCATAGATAATCTACCATCATCTCTTTTGTGTGCCTAGAGTTGGAAAAAAATAATCTTGTTAATGTTTGTTGAACATTTATTGTGTTCCAGGCCCTGTTCTAATAATTTTATTTGTATACTTTTATTGCCTAAGAAACAAACATTAATACTGCCCCATTTTATACCTGGGAGAGACTGTAAAGGTCCCCAGGTCACGTAACAGAAAAGCGGCAGGGCCAGGATTTGAATCCAGGCTAGCTCTAGTGACGTCTTCCTACCACCACTCTGGAGAAATAGACTTTTGAGGACCATAGCTTTGATTTAGGAAGGAAAAACTCACAAAGCACATGAATCACTCCATTTTTCACAAAATATGAAAATAAGAGAGACATTAAATGAACCTTTTCAAAGTAAACTATTACATGATTTTAAGTGATATTATTATCCCCCCAAAAGGAAAACGCAAAGAGATCAACATGTCAGAAAAGGAAGCAAACGCTACCAGATGGTTTATAAATGACTTCATGGAAGGCGTGGCTGCAATAATGATATATAATGTGTGTTTCTGTGTATGTGTCTATAACTATACCGTGTATATATGTGTGTGTGTGTGTGTGTGTGTGTATGCGTGAAAAATGGTACTAAAATGAGGAAACCATATACACATTCAGAAAATATATACATCTTTGGTACTTTCCCTCTTTTAGTAGCTCTTTCTTCCATTCATAAAAATACTACATGCTTATTTAATTGATCAAAAAGTTTCCAAATCGTTAATCCTCATGTACTGTCAGCTTGTAGAGTAGAGAAGTTATCATTGTTTCAAGGTGAGAAATCTGAGGGCACTTGCCTGAAGTGAGTCCCACGGGAGGGTCAGAACTAGCCTCTGAAGGCGTGGAGACGGAGAGAAATAGCACAGATGGGGCGGACTTCAGAGTCAGAGCCATCGGGTCTACATCACACATGCCAACCCTAGGACCGCTTTCTCTAACCCTTCTTGACTAGTTTCTTCATCTGGACAACTGGTTTTTAATGCCTAGTTTGCAGGACTTTTGTGACGATTCAATAAGATACTGTCTGAGAGGCACCTGAGTCAGAATAAGCATGCACTTTTAGCAGTTCAACACGTGAGTTTTTTCCCCTCACCATCCTGGCCCCTGTCTCCTTTTCTTCTGGCTCGTCTTTCCAGAACAGCTCAGCTGAGATGATGTAATGCTTCAGTTGCCTGACCCGGTCCCGCTGTGGGATCACGGCCACGGCTTTGCTTGATAAAAGCACTACATAAATACACATCCTGGAAATGCTGACATAACCTCAGTTACCATCAGGTGACACCTTGGGAGGAAAAAAAGATGGATGTCTTGATCTCAACTTCTAACTCTAGAGAAAAGCGGATGCAGGCACAGCTTCGTGTCCTGGGCATCTCTGAACTCGCGGGTGTTAGTTAAACTCCAGGCCCGTTGGGTCATGTCCACAAGATAAAACATGTAATCAAGAGAAAACTCTGTGGGCGGGTCTCTCTTTTAGTTCATCTGCAGTTCCTTCTGACTCCCATTCTATTTCCTGGGCATGTTTGGAGAAGGATAGAATGAATCGAGTTTGGAGGGAAGGTATTCAAGTTCAGGTCCCCACTTTGCAACTTGCTGACTCAGTGACTTAAGTCAAATCAGCTTCTTTTTCTAGGCCTCGGTTCTCTATGAATGGAGAGTGATTGCCTGTTTCTAGGGCTTCCATCAGGATCAGACTCAGAGCTTCCTCTGTTCTTTTCTTACTCATGTGGTTTTATCAGAGATTTGTCCAAGTTGGGTTGATCCTGTGACTGCCCAGGTCCTTGGGTCTTACTGGACAGGCCCTGGAGGCCTCTGTCCACCAGACCTCTGACCTCATAGCACCCTTAGACCCTTTGGGAGAGGGCCTGTGGGACTTCTGCCTTTGGACACAGTTTTATCAACGTGTCCTCTGTCAACCACACCATCTGTCTGTAGCTTTCTTGGCCTGAGGCAGGGATCACACTGCACAGACATGGGGGAAGCCTTAATGAAGACCCCGGAGGTGCTAAAGTGGCATGTGGCAGAAAGGATCTTGTCCTGAGCATGCCAGCAGTAACAAGCTAAGAGTTAAATCCTAGACTCAGCTATCACCTTTCTCTGTGGATGGGGACCAGGGTGGGATGATGCTGAGATGCAGGAAGGTATAGCAGTTAAGAGCACTCACTCCAGAGTCAAGCTGAAGCGGTTTGTGACCTTAGGCAAGTCGTTTCATCTCTTCAGTCTGCTTTCTGTAATATGGTACTGAAGATGCACCTACCCTTAAGTTTAAGATCAAGTATCAATACATAGCAGCCTTTAGAATAGCATTTGCATCAGGAAACTCAATGAGTATTAGCTTATAACTAAGAGCTACCACATGGGGGTACCGTACAGTCTCTGGGCTAAGCCTTTGAATCATTTGTCCTCTTTACTCCTCATACCATAAAACTGGGTCTCCCCAGCCTCGTTTTATAGATGAGAAAGTAGAGGATAAGCCAAGAGAGGTCGCATCCCTGACCAAGGTCTTCTAAGCCCACTTCTTGTTCTGATTCCGAAGCATTGATTCTGAACTCCCTAAGCCATATGTGGTGGGACCATATATTTTCACACATAAAACGGTATTAGTAGACATCTATTGATATTTTAAGTCCTTTAGGTATATTCATTTACTTAATCCTCATGACAGATTTTTGAGGTAAGAGGCATTATCTTCCCCATTGTGCATATGAGGCAATGGAGAGGATTGGAAAGGTTGTGTGAGGCAACTTGAAGACTTGGGGCTTTTTATTTTTTTTTTAATCTATAATTTATTTAATTAAATTCAGTGTTTTCCAAGTGTGTTCAGTGGAGTACTAATTTTTAAGTTCCTGTGTAAAAATAAAGGCTTCTAAGGCAAACATGTTTTGCAAATTCAGCCCAGGAAAGCCCCCTCCTGGAGATTCATAATGTGTATTTGCATATCAAAGGAATGGAGGAACCCGGTAAGGGAGGAAACCTGTTAAACTTTGTTTAACCCAGTGTTTCCCAAATGGATTTGACCTGAGAGATCTCCCACCCCCTTCCCTCCTGCCTCACACACCTGCACAACATCTGTCAACATTCCACAAAGCCTTTTGGCAAAGTTCATTCTAATTCAACTCAACCTACATTCACTGAAGGTCAGGTCTGTGCCCATCCTCTCTTTACTGGGCTTTAAAGGCAGGCGGGAGAAATTTTGTGTGTGTGTGTGTGTGTGTGTTTTTTTTTTCCTGCAAGTTCACATTCTATAAGTTCTTGGTAGGAGAGAAAAAAAAATGCACAATAAATATTTAGGGAACAGTCCAAATATTAAGTTAGATGATTGATGCTGGAGAGATAGCAGTGGTAGAGAAGGAGAGCAGCCTGGATGGAGGAAGGGTTTAGGCTGAACCGTGCAGAAGGAGAACCTCAGACTGATTTGCAAAAGTAAGATAATTGAGAAATCTCTGCTTATCAAACAGACACTAACTTATCACTAGAAGGGAAAGCCCATTCCTGGGACTAGGTTGTTTCATGCTTAGAGTAACAGTTCTTACAAGAATTTCTGTCATATGAGCTGCTTATTGTTATTAGGATTATATTTACAATTATTAAATCAGATGATGGTTATAGGACCTACAATATCTCTGAGCAAATTCTGTGTGTTTGATTTCATCCAGGACCGCCTCAAGCTGCATGACTCCTATAGTCTTCTTAACCCATTCTTATCACATTTACCATGCCCTATTTTTTTTTTTTAGATTCTTTTTTTTTTTCATTTTTTAAATTTTTTTTCCCATTTATTTTTATTAGTTGGAGGCTAATTACTTTACAATATTGTAGTGGTTTTTGTCACACATTGACATGAATCAGCCATGGATTTACATGTATTTACCATGCCCTAATTTGATGGACAAAACAAACTCTCTAATAAGAGAGACGTGTGAATAGTATGATCACCAACAATCTCCCCCTTCTCAACATTCTGATTCTTCATCCTATTGCTTCTGAGCTGCCATCACTTTAGAATCATTGGCCTTTTCATGGAAATCTTGTCTCCTTATTAATTTCCTAACATACTCAGTTTTCTCTCTGAAAGCTCACTGGGTTAAATGAGGATCCTTGGTTGGGTGAGCAGGAGAAGGAAGGGTGCCCCAAGCAGTGGGTGGAGTAGAAGCGAAGGCTGGGAGGTGGGAACGAGCACGTGTCCAAGAGCCTGGAGAACAAAGGCCAGGCTGCCGTTTGGGGCGTGTGTTGGCTCAGGCTGGGATGCCCGCTTAGCTTCCTTGAGCTCCTGAGTACATGGCAACATCTCAGTGCCTTTCACTGCTGCCCTCAGTGACACGTGGTCCCAATGCAGCTCCTTTCTCTGGCTGTATGTTCATCCCCCTGGCTTTCTGGTGGTTGTTGGTATCAGAATCAGGCTCCATGGTAGAATTGCAATCACATCCTGTCTCATCTTTTCCTCACCAAGCTAACTGATTCAAGGATTCTGTGGAACTTTGGAACTAAGTGGCTGAAATTTTGAACCAAGCTCCGTGGCTTTGAAGTCATAGTCCTTATTTATTCAGCAGTTACTGACTGTTTGCAGTGCACTTTGTGTAATGTATATCCTGTATTGAGTGCTTAATAGCACTTTTCTGGACACTAGAGACATGCGTGAGGATTTCTGCCTCCTAGAACATAGAGATTTAGCGCATGTTTCTGACATGGTATGATAAATGTAACAGAAATACACATACCATGAAGTAGGAAAATAACAATGAAGGATTCTGTTGGGATGGGTATTGAAGTTTATGTAGGAGTTTATATTTTATTGAGCCTCAGAAGGTGAAGAAGGAGAGTGAGTGTTAAGAAATACATGGAATGTCCTCTCAAAGCACCTCCTGTGTAGAGAGGTGAGTAGAGTATAGTCACTAACACCCAGGCCTTGCAGCTAATTGTCTTGAGTTCAAAATCCTCCTCTGTTATTTATCAACTGTGGAATCTGTGACTGGGGGTGATCAGACTCATGGTTCTTGGCATCCTCAGTTTTCTGACCTATAAAATTAGAATAGCAATGTTGTTAATTCCATAGCTTTGCTGTAGAGAATAAAAATGAGTAAATGCACTAGAGCAGTTAGAACAGGGTCTGGCCCATAATAGGTTTTGAATGAATGTTAGTCAGCACTGTTAAATTTAAGTATTTATTAAAAGTTTTGCTATATGCCAGCCACGTTCTAGGGGCTGGGGATAGTACAAAGAATAGGACATAAAAGATCACTGATCTTTGATTTATATGCACTATTAAGGAAAGATAGAAAATATTTAAAGGTAATTTCAGGTGATGTTAAGTACTATGAAGAAAAAGACGGTGCTGTGATGGAGTAGTTGTTTAGGTACATCAGAGAGGGTCTCCCTGAAGATGTGACTTTTGAACTTGACCCCAGTATCAAGAAGGACTATCTGAAGATGAAAAAGCAGGCTTAAAAGTCAACATTCAAAAAACCTAAGATCATGGCAGCTGGTCCCATCACTCCATGGCAAATAGATGGGGAAACAATGGAAACAGTGAGAGACTTCATTTTCTTGGGCTCCAGAATCACTGCCCATGGTGACTGCAGCTATGAAATTAAGATGCTTGCTCCTTGAAAGAAAAGTTATGACCAACCTAGACAGAATATTAAAAAGCAGAGACATTACTTTGCCAACAAAGTTCTGTCTAGTCATAGCTGTGGTTTTTCCAGTGGTCCTGTATGGATGTGAGAGTTGGACTTATAAAGAAAGCTGAACACCAAAGAATTGATATTTTTGAGCTGCAGTGTTGGAGAAGACTCTTTAGAGTCCCTTGGACTGCAAGGAGATCAAACCAGTCAATCCTAGAGGTGGTCAGTCCTGACTATTCACTGGAAGGACTGATGCTGAAGTTGAAACTCTAATACTTTGGCTACCTGATGGGAAGAGCTGACTCGTTTGAAAAGACCCTGATGCTGGGAAAGATTGAAGACAGGAGGAGAAGGAGACAGAAGGACAGAAGAAGAGATGGTTGGATGGCATCACTGACTCAATGGACATGGGTTTGAGCAAGCTCCAGGAGTTGGTGATGGACGGGGAAGCCTGGCGTGCTGCAGTCCATGGGGCCACAAAGAGTCAAACATGACTGAGCGACTGAACTGAATTGAACTGATTTTAAGATCTGGGTACAGAGGTTTCTAGGAAGAGAGACCACAAGGGCAAAGGTCTCAAGTGAGAGCAGTCTTTCCATATAGAGGAATAAAAAGGAGGTCAGTGTGGCTGCGGTCAGATGGGCAGAGGTGGGGGA
The DNA here is from genome assembly GCF_019320065.1 of Cervus canadensis. Classification (NCBI taxonomy): domain Eukaryota; kingdom Metazoa; phylum Chordata; class Mammalia; order Artiodactyla; family Cervidae; genus Cervus; species Cervus canadensis. The sequence continues at coordinate 40,541,551 of NC_057415.1, read as the reverse complement.
AGGTGTGATGATAGATGCGAGTGGAATAGCTCTCAGGACCCCACAAGGCAAGGCCTGAGGCACACAGTCAGGGACCTGGGGTTTATTCCACATCACAGAGCCAGCTATTGCAGAGCTGAATGAGGGTTGGGACTGAAATGTACAGCATACATGACTATTTCTGAGTGTTAATAGTCACCAGACCTGAGGAATGAATGCATTGTCCTCATTACTCATAGGACCACTTGGAACCAGAGGCCCTGCAGAATTCTCTCTTCTGCCTTCCAGATTAGACCTTTTCCCTTAATTAAAGTGAAAATATATGTAACTATCACTGTCAATTTAGCCCTGATTTCCTCACTTATTACACTAGACAGGGAAGAAAACAAGGAGTTATTGTTGAACTAGAACCACACCTTTCACTATTCTGTAACCACAGTTGCTATTCCATTGATTTAGCCAAGTGTGATGTAGGGAAAGACCTGGCCATGGAAGACGTTTCCTCCATCCATCAGCCACAGGCCTGGCAAGCAGCCGATGCCATACCTAAGGGAGGGACCGAAGATGATTTAATTGGAGAATTGTTGACAGAGTTGCGGGGATGGTTAAGGGTACCACCAAGGGCGGTGAGGCAGGTGGGGGCTGACAACAGAGGGGAGCTTATATCACCCCAGCCCTGATGAAACAAGAGCAGGCAGCAGTGTGGGGCCCAGGCAGAGTCTCAGCTATGGGGAAGGTCCGCTGAGCAGAGCCCAGGCTTTGACAGAGTGATGTGGCCTCCGCAGAAGGGGGCCCAGCAAGCAGAGAACCAGGATCATCAACACCCAACCTTCCCCTCTCTTCCAGTCCTGACCTCCTGACAAACTTTTCTGCTGGGAGCCCCATGAGGAGCTGAAAAGCCAGAGAATTGTGGCAGGCTGAATATTGCTCCTTACAAATGTCTGTGTCCCCATCCTCAAATGTGTGAATATGTTAGGTCACATGGCAAAGGTTGTGCTTGGTATCAAGTTGCTAATCAGCTAGCCTTAAGGCAGGGGGATTATCCCTCGCCTGTTATCTGTGTGAGTCCAGTGTCATCAGAAGATTCCATAAAAATGGAAGAGGAAGCAGAGGAGGAAGACTGTGGCATGAGAAGGGCTCCTCTTAAATTTAATTGAATTTTAATTGAAATTGAAAGGGGCCGAGAAATGTTGATAGAAACTGGAAGAATCAAGGAAATGAATTCTCCCCAGAGCCTCCAGGAGAAATAGAGCCCTGATGACACCTTAATGTTAAGTGAGATCCATTTCAGATCTCTGTCCTCCAGAACTGTAAGAGAATACATTCTTGCTGACTATAGCTACCAAGTTTGCGATAATTGGTTACAGCAGCCACAGAAAACTAATACGAGAGCCTAGATGAGGCATAGCATAAAAGAACAGAGCAAAGTTAAAGAGGGTAGAAAGTGTATCTGAGGGTACAGTAGAGAATATTCTGCACACATGGGTGCATGTCTTGGTTCTTTCCTTACTCTCTGGCTTTGGTCAAGCCACTTCTCTTGCCTGGGCCTTCACTTCTTCACCTGTGAAACACAGGCCAACATACCTACTCATTGGGTAGCTGTGAAGGTCCCGTGGCATAACAGATGTGAAAGTGTCTTATAGACTCAGGTCACTTGCAAGTTAGGCATCTGAAATATAATGGCCACAGGAAAAATGATTCCATGCAAAATCTCCACTTGAGGCATTCCCAAGTTGAAAGCTTTGTACCTCTTGCTGACATGATTTTCCCATTATGACTTTTTTTTCAATGTGAAAAATTAGGGCATGTCTCTAAAACATACTTCCCCATGGGGCCTGGAGCTGTCCTGGCTGGGTCATAAATTTTTTCTTTCAATGTGAAAATTTATGGCTCTTTTTGAAAAAGATGGGTTGCAACAAGCATTCACATAATCATGTACCCAGACACACATTGCGTGTTCTAGAAAATGAGGCTGCCCATGAGAGACATAAATAGAGGAGCTCATGATTTTTTAATCACACAAACCAGTCTAACACCTCTTGTGCATGCAGGCACCACACACATTCACATTAATTTCTCCCATAAAGGGGCACCCAAATAATTGAACCTGCCAACTCCCTCTGAAGTATACGGATGTAAAGACCTTAAATGCACATATACCCTACACTTCTCTTTGCCATCACTGGACCCACAATGAGTTTTGAGGCCAAATAAATGCTTGACACCAGCAGAAAAGTGTCTCCTGTATGACAGTCAGAAGGAAAAGTCAAATTACTTTTCATGACTTTCAAAATGGCTTGAGGAAGACAAGTTGGTTTATGTATTAAATTTATCTGGAATTTACATTTTGATTGGCCAACAGTCTGGGCAAATTCCACAGTAACCTATTGATCTGACAGAGACTTTTGACAGCTCTGAACAATTGCTAAAATGTCTTTTAAAACCCAGACAGCGAGAGCTGGAGAAATTTTCCCAGTGAGCCATCTCATTCATCTTCTATCCTCCCCCCCACCTCCCCCACCAGCCCTGGGGTGGCTTTTAATAAAGCAAATGGAGACATATTTTCAGAGATGCAAGATGAACATCCTCCTGGAGTTTCCCTCCACTGCTTCTCCTTCACTTGCCTCCACATGTGCTTCTGCCCATGCTTGATCATGTTTGCAGGCTCTCTTCCTGCTCGTGAAATCGACAGTCGGTTCAGGGCTTGCTTGCTTGAGGCTGATGGAGATGAGAAGTATGTCTCCAGGTTTCCAGCCTGGCATTTTTCTGAAGTACGCCCTGGTCTCTGTAACCCAGCTTCGGATACTGAGCTAGGAATCATCCTGATTTCTCTGCCTTCTGTCTGAAACATAATCTATCATCTAAGAATTTTGTATCCTTCCCAACCAATATGACTTGTTAACAGTGTGTGTCTGTATCAATTATTTCTCCCTTATCGTATCTACCTTGGATCACTGTAGTTTAATTCAAAGAAATATAAGCACCTACTGTCTTCAGGCTATTGCTGAAAGGAATGTGCAGATAAAGATGAAGCCTTTTTGGAGATTATAATGTAATAAAGCAGCAATTCTCAAATGTGGTACACAGACCAGCCGCCGTCAGCATTACCTGGGAACTCGTTAGATATGTAAACTCTCAAACCAGATCCCAGATCTACTGAATCAAAAATTCTGGATTTTGTGTTTCAGCAGAGCTCCCGTGTGGTTCTAATGCAAGCTAACGTTTGCAAATCAGAGTCATATAGTATTTGAGACATGCACACAAAGCTGATACTGATTTTTGTAGTAAAATTGACAACATAGTG